>NC_054371.1:28548000-29148000 GCF_017654675.1 Xenopus laevis | reverse complement strand
GGAGGAGGACGAGGAGGAAGGGGACACTGGCAGATTCTTGTCCGGACTCTCCAGCTCCTCTGCCGCCGGGGATCCGTGTCGCTGGTAAGTACAGGGCTGCTGATTCATCTCCCCGGACTGCTGCTTCTTCAGCTCCTCCCTAAACGCGTCCCCCTCCTGGGGGCTGAAGTCCTTCCTCTTGGCCGGTTCCTGTAGCAGCAGCAGGGCAGGCGGGGAGACTCGGCCGCTCTTACTGTGCTTGTTCCCCGGGGCACAGCTCACCCCCAGCAGCAACTCATCCTGCATCACCTGCTGCTGCTGCTGGTACCCGGCCGACAGGAACAGGGCGCTGCCCGAGGAGGAGGAGGACAAGGACGGGAACTGCCCGGCGCTGCCTCTGAACGACCCTCCGCCAAACAGGCTGCCCCCGCCGCTGCCAGTGCCCCCGCTGGAGAGATTGGCCGCCTGCAGTAACCCGAAGCCGTAATCCCCCATCTATCGGCTGCGACTGACTCTCCCTGCTCGGCCGGTGCCTGTAGCGCTGCTGCTGCTGTTGTGCCTCTCCGCTTTCCGTATTCAGTCACAATTACACCTCTTTCTATAGATATAGATATATATATATTACTATGTCATAGACTCTATATATACAGCGCGGCTCTCTGCCTACAAAAGAATATAAAGAAAAATAAACACCATATACATATATTATAATATAGAAAAGCCTAAGCTGCTCTTGTGTTGCAGGTGAGGAGGTCGCACTGGGGCCTGACTTGTTACTAGTGAGGGGTGAAGCAGTTCTACGTCTATAAATAAAGGAATAGATTATATGATATCGTTTCTCTTGCTTAGTCCTTGCTGCCCTGTGTCCTGTTCACCCCCCTCCTCTCCTCCTAATGCCGGCTGACTGACTGCGGGGTGACATTAAAAACCCCGGAAGTGTATTCGTCACGTTCACGTCACAGCCCGTCCGTAGCTCCGCCTCCTTCTAGTGCTGCTTTATGGAGAACTCGTTAATATTAAAGAGCCCTCGCCCTCATTAATTATTACAGTGCAGCGCCCCTCACCCTTAGAACCGGGACACCCTGGTCACACAGAGCTGACATTTTAAACCTTGGGTCATTAAAAATATCGTTTTCTTTTTAAGAGAATCCATTTTTGGGGCTCATTTTGCTCACGTGACCAGGAATGGAAATCCAGGACTACAGGCTGCATATGAAAAGAATAGTAGAATAAAGGGGAACTCCGCCCAAAAACTGTGTTTTATTCCGTGTCCGTATGTGGGGTTTCAGCTATTTGTAATTCATTTGTATTCTCCCTTTCTGGTCCTCTGGGTCTGACCTTTTGAAAAGATGTCAGTTCCCGGCTTCTGCTACATTGTTTCACGAGTCAGAACCGATGACCTAGACTGTGTTTTCAATGGCGGATAACATCATCGTTGCAAACATGCAGTGACCGAATATGACAAGCTGCTTTTTTTATGATGTGACCACCTTTAAGGGCTGCAAAGAGCCTGGATTGTGCTCCTGGGGCAGTGACATGTTACAGACGTACACACTGCAGAGATAGAACTGCTGCAAACGCAGTACTAGTCCCCCACCCCCTTATTACACTTGATTTTATGCTAAAAAACGCTTTGATGGGATATATAGCTGGCAAAGGTTCCTCTTCCAGAACCAGAACCAAAACCCTAAACTAGTTCCTGACAATTGTAGTTCAGCTTTTCCTAAAGCCCCTATAGAAAGGACTTATGCAATACAGAATATCCTGCATGAGTGAGTGTCCTGCATGAGTGAGTGTCCTGCATGAGTGCGTATCCTGCATGAATGAGTATCCTGCATGAGCGAGTATCCTGCATGGGTGAGCGAGTATCCTGCATGAATGAGTATCCTGCATGAGCGAGTATCCTGCATGAATGAGTATCCTGCATGAGCGAGTATCCTGCATGGGTGAGTGAGTATCCTACATGAGTGCGTATCCTGCATGAGTGAATATTCTGCATGAGTGAGTATCCTGCATAAGTTAATATCCTGCATGAGCGAATATCCTGCATGAGTGAATATCCTGCATGAGCGAATATCCTGCATGAGTGAGTGAGTATCCTGCATGTGTGAGTATCCTGCACGAGTGATTATCCTGCATGAGTGAGTGAGTATCCTGCATGAGTGAGTGAGTATCCTGCATGAGCGAGTATTCTGCATGAATGAGTATCCTGCATGAGTGAGTGAGTATTCTGCATGAGTGAGTATCCTGCATGAGTGAGTATCCTGCATGAATGAGTATCCTGCATGAGTGAGTATTCTGCATCAGTGAGTATCCTGCATGAGTGAGTATGAGGGCAGGTCATAACTACAGAAGAAGCAGACCCTGTGGCTGCAGGAGGATCAGGAGGTATAGGGGCCCCATGAGGTCCTAATTAATGAGCAATTTCAACATATATTTGTAATATATATAAAAAAAAGGACAACGTCTGTATATATTGGGGGCCCTAAAATGAATTTGCTGTGGGGCCCAGTAACTAGTCATGCCACTGTATGGGGGGAGGGGGTGTTTAGCTGATTCATTTTTTCATACAGATAACAGTTGTCAGAACGCAGAATACTCAGCCCAAAGCTGCAGCAGATGTGACCCCACAATACAACGTTAGTGCTAATGTAAGAGGAGTGCGAGAGCAGATCTTTATTTACACTAGGACTGTGAATGGATGGAAGTGGCTATTGTTGTACTGCGCTGCTAAAGCTGTTGCTGCTTTTTAAAGGGCCAGCCACTGGTTTTATCCCTTTGCTGACGCTCAATACCTGGCCTCATACAAGAGACACTTAAAACAATAACAGGTCACGCCCTTTGCTGCTCGGACGAGGAAGGTTAAACTGTCTCCTTTGCAGCCCTGCCTACTACTCCTCCACCATGAAGTAGGGGTATGTTTAAAGTTGGGGGATACAGATGAAGCAGGGGCGTTATTGCTCTATCTCGCCCTGTCTGCAGCAGCGCTAGTTCCAGATGACATTGCGCGCCGGGCTATTATCACACTGCAGCAGTGGCTGCTCGGCACAGTGACGTGGGCTCAATTGCTGCAGAGCCGAACGTGCTGCGCATGCGCACACCGAAGCGAGCTGTCACCCTGCTCAAGCCACAATCCAGTGACGTAACAATGCAGGGAGCAGGCGTGGCCAAAAGGACTGCCGTGGGAAAAACGAAGGGAAAGGTGTCTGCTTGTAACCCTTTGCAGCCCTGTATGCAGCGACACCGAGGATAATACGTGTATGAGCAGGTGAATAGATCTCTGAGTATGCTCACTGCAGGGCTGGACTCCAGAAACAATGTAGCAGAACAGACCTGGCTGGAGAATAATGGAATTAGCCTGATCTATTCACCTCGGTATGTAAGTGCAGCATCAGTGAATCAGTGGCATGAGATTCTCAGTGTAATAATTATAGGGGCACAGGTCTGGACTGGGAGTCAAAATAGGTCCTGGCATTTAAACTGCACAGAGGCCCAAACAGCCCCCCACCAGCCCAATAGTGGTATTTTCCAGCAGCCCCTCTGGCATTTGCCAGAAGCCACAGATTGCCAGTCCGGGTCTGTAGGGGAAGGAGAACCTGTGGGTGCTGGGAGGCTCATGAGGTTTAGGGGGCTCACTGGGGCACTTAATGATTAGCAGTTCAAATTATGTTTCCAAAGTGAAGGGGTGGTGATGGGCGAATTTCTCCCGTTTTGCCAAAAAAATCATCAATTTCCCTTGTAATTCATGAAATGGCGAAAAATTAGCGAAACTCGCGTTAAAGTCAATGGGCGTCCTACATAGTGTTGACGTGCGACAGTTTTGACCCAAGTAACTTTTCCGATGCGCGTCCAAAATTTTTTTTGCCGCTGGTAAATTTTCACGAATTTATTCACCGGCAGCGAAATGCAGAAATTCGCTGCGAATTCGAGAGGGCAAATTTATTCGTCACTATTAGGGGGCACTGAATAGGCGTAATAGCAGGAGTGTCCAACCCACATGCGGCCCAGGATGGATATGAATGTGGCCCAGCTTGAAACGCTAATAATAATATAATAGTAAGTCTATTTAATATCCATGTGTCCCATATGCCAGTGTATAGCTCCATCTGGTTATCCAACTGGTATTGTAGTTCTTTTCCGTGTATTTTCTTTACTTTTACAAATCAAAAGTGTTTGTGTATTTCATGTGTGGCCCCAGAAAATTTTTCTTTTTCCAATGTGGCCCAGAGAAGCCAAAAGGTTGGACACCCCTGCTTTATAGCATGATTCAATATATGTCACAGATTGATTTTAATGGATATAAACCCAGTAGCTATATCACCCGGAAAACATTTTCACCTGTGGGATCCCACAAGCTCAGAATAGTCTGCTTACTAATGCTCTCCATGCCACTTCGCTGTACATAGCGATCAATTACTTGGGATTCATTCGGGAGCTAGAAATGAAAATACAGCTATCTGACGTCATGAGTTCTGTCCCAGAGGTTCTTCTGTCCCACCCTTGGCCAAATCTCATTGCAACCGAAAGGCAAGCACATGCCCACGACACACTCAATTCACTGTGTCGTCTGAAATGCTTCTTATTGTATTTGTTTGCATACAAAGCTTGCTACAATAGGTCAGATGGAATGTACATAAATATACTAGGAAAACCATTTCTTGAAAGAAAAAAAAAACATTTGTGCAAAGGCAAGAAACCCCACAAGCAGAAAGGGGTGAGGGCAGACATCACGGACACCTTCCTGGCATGTGTAGCATGCAATACCTGCAAAGTAGAATGTGTTGCTAGTAGCATAAATTCATTGTATAAATAGCCTTTAAAAGCACTTATACACCCTTTGCATGTAATGCCCTGTCTCTGATGCCAAACATGGTTCTGCAGGTTCTTCTGGATTTAGGCATCTTATTATACTGCAAGTCTTGTGGGAGATACTGATTAGCTCAGGGACACACTGAATAGTTCTGCTATTTTGGGACTGTTCTGCCATTTATAACAAGAACAGTTTACTCACATCTATTGACTTTGTAAACTGCACAGTGTAAGTTACTGAGCCTTATATCAAAATCATTTTAGGTCCACCCAAACTTCAGAACAAAGACATTTATTCATAAACATATATTGAATCAGTTAGTCACCCCCTGAGATAAGAATGCAACAGGTATGGGATCTGTTATCTGGAAACCCATTATCCAGAAAGCTCTCCCATTGACTCCGTTTAAATCAAATATTTCACATTTTTAAAAATTATTTTCTTTACCGCTGTAATGAGAAAGCAATACCTTGTACTGGATCATAGCTAAAATATAATGAACCCATATTGGAGACATACAAAAAAATCCTACTGGGTCTAATTCATGTTTAAATTATTTTTTAATTGACTTAAAGGACCAGTAACAGTAATTTCTTTTAACGAAAAAAACCCACCAACACAGTTTAAACTTTTAATTTGCAAAGCTTTTATTAAGAAATTATTTACCGATTCTCTGCCTGCGCTCCTCTTCTGAAACAGGTACAGGGCGACAATCCATCGTGCAGCTCTCGATTTCTCCTCCCTGCCTTCTATAGGAGAGGGTGGAGAAATCGAGTGCTGCACGATAGATCTTCGCACTATACCTGTACTTGGTCTGACGGTGCTTTGTGCTCAAGGCAGGTTAATGTAATGGTAATATATTTTACAGCTGATTAAATGAGGGCTCTCCAAACCTGGGATTTTTGGTGGAAGTTTTATTGTAAAGCGACCTAAAATATACTGTAGCCGATGGTTGGCCTCCCCAAAGTGGTGGGGCTTTTGTTAATTTATTTATGTGGCCCTAGCTATTATATAAGCTACTGTATGTAAACTACACAGTGGCACATCTATACTATTAGGGCCTCCAGTTTTTTATGAAACTAGAGACCCATAAATATAGAAGAGATTTCATAAATATTCCTCTGCTTACTCTCTAGCTGTGCCGTTGAAACTATGGTGCAGGCGCTTCCATCACATTTTACAGTACAGTTATGGACGGGACAGCTATTATCCAGAATGCTTAGGACCTGGGATTTTCTGGATAAGTGGTCTTTTAATAATATGGATCTCCATGCTTTAAGTCAGTCGCATAACTAGATATTACTGGGCCCCACAACAAATTATTTTTCAGGCCCCCAAAATGTCTAGAGGTTTACCTATTTTACCAATATTTATTTAAATGAATTAGGGCCTCATTGGGCCCCTATACCTCCTGGCCCTCCCTGGACCTGCAGGGTCTGCTTCCTCTGTAGTTATGCCCCTGCTTTAAGTCTACTAATATATCATTAATTAAACCCAATAGGATTGTTTTGCCTCCAGTAAGGATTAATTATATCTTAGTTTGGATCAAATACAATGTACTGTTTTATTACTACAAAGAAAAAGGAAAAGTGTTTGAACTATTTTAATTATGCAGTTAAAATGGAGTCTATGGGAGATGACTTTCCTGTAATTCAGAGCTTTCTGGATAACAGGCTTCCAGATAAGCAGTCTATACCTGTACCTGTTAGTAGCCAGTGCAACACTGATCAAATCAGTGGGACTGATCCATCTATATGTGGCCAAACCTTACACCAGTGGTTCTTAAACTGTTGGAGCCCAGTCTTGGTTTGGGGGGCTTAACCTGAAGGCCAGTTAGGTGCAATGTTTTGGAACATGCCTACTTAGATACTTCTGGAAGCCCATCTTAGAGGTCAATTAGAGCAAGCTTTGGGGGGGGGGGGACTTCTTTGAAGCCCTTGGAACTATGGCTGAATTAGCAATGTTTCCATATGTTTGCAAGCTTGTTATGAGCTACCTAAGAGGACCCTGGACAGGTGTTGGAACTCAAAGTGAGACCTGAATCAAACAAGTCCGACAACCATTGCCTTACACTGTACAAGCTGCTTCCATAACACCTGCGAAAAACATTGAACCAGACTGCCTATTAGTTGGAACACAAACGTTTAATTCCTCAATGTTTTCTGTTCTAACTGCTTTTCAGTGAGCATAGAGCACCCAAGCCCCCGAGGCTTCACTGTAACATAACATTTCCCTCAGTCCTGAGGTGCATGGTTAAATCTTTTTGGTGGCTTGTCTGTGAAATGTTTTGTTCTTAACCTGCAAAGAGTATGCAAATTTCTCATTGAAAAAAAAAATGTATTAACGTAATTCGTGTGCATGAAGAGAGTGGCCACTGTACAGCATGAAAACAAGACGGGGAAGTGATTATTCCTTTTCAAGAAGAAGAAAACCAAATCCTTTCTAACATAATGTTATTCATGCTACATATGTGTGTGCAGAGCAGTGAATGACAATTCAGCCACGTCTGTTTTAACAACGTCTGACAGCTCTGCCTGAGACTAAAACAGTTATTAGGTCTTGAAAAAGCTTGAGAAAACAACCACAAGCCCTAAGGCTGGTTTTGTGCATTTGCAGTCCGTGTCATCATAGTAACGGAGAACCCAGGTATCATTTCTGAAAGAAGACAAAATAAACAAAGCAAACTCTGCAGAATACAGAAGCCGAATGTGAGTATATTTAGATGAATATGGAATCTTGCTGTAAATTGATACTACTGATATAAGTTATTGGCAAATAGAATTTGGTGGCTTTATCTGCCTTTCAATGAAGACTTGCAATCTTTGTATTGCCCTTTCTTTTAGCGAGGGTTGCTGTCAGGCCCAGGCTGGCTGGTGGAGGATTGTTTGGGGTTGTGTACCTAAAATGTCAGGGCCTATTTTAAATGCTGTCATGAGTTTCAAATTTTCCACCAGCAGACACTATAATACATGTAACATTATAGAGACACCGTGACTTTAAGAGAAGGTACCAATTGTGTAAATAGTTCAGCAGGATAACAGGCATACCCAAAATGTCAGTCTAGTGCAACACTGAAATGACAGGAGGGAGTGTGGAAGATCATGCTGAGCATTTAGACATGGGGCAAGTTAAACATTCTAGATCAACCCCACAATGGCAGTGCTGTGCCACCAGTATCATCAATACTAGGGAGGCATGAAAAAATGTGAAAAAAATACATCACTCCCACATAATTTTATGTTAGTACTCCAAGGCTAAAGGCCCCCATACACGGGCCGATAAAAGCTGCTGACAGACCGAGTCGGCAGCTTATTGGCTTGTGTATGGGTCCATCCGACAGGCTTCCCTGATCAATATCTGGCCGCAACTCAGCCAGATCTCGATCGGGCAGGTAAAAAAATCGCATTGGATCGCGGCCACATCTATGCGTCTATGTGGTACCGCAATCCGACTGCCCATATCGAATCCATTATTATCTGATTGTTGGGCCCTAGGGCCCATGATCGGATCAGCCCGATATCACCCACTTCAATGTGGGCATATCAGGGAGAGATCCGCTTGTTTGGTGACATCGCCAAACGAGCGGATCTCTACGTCTATGGCCACCTTAATTCAAGCATAATGGAAGTGCTATTCATCTAGCCAAAACTTGGGCATCAGCAATATCATGGAAGGGTATCAGACTTTGGTCAGGAGATAGACAACAATGGTAAACGCTCCATAGCCATCACAATTTACGAATCAAAAAAGAGGCTCACAGTGGCAGCTGGACCGGTCATTCCCCTCTGACTTCGGATCCTCTTCCTTCCCTTCGGCAATTTCCGGCACTTTTGGCGCATCCCTTACAGATGAAGACTTAAGATCTGGAAGATGTCGCTCTGTTGCGCTTACTCTGCACCAATACATGAGCAATGGATTCAGGATACTTTCAGGGGTAATGAACAATGGGGGGGGGGCGAAGCAGGGTGGGGGGGGACTATCTAGGGTAGTGGGTAGGGGCTTTTCTTATTGTGAGGTTTAGTTCTACTTTAGGCTAGTGACACGCTAAGATTCGGGGAGATTTAGTCACCCAGCGAAAAGCCTTCCCGCCGGCTAGAATCTAAATTGCCAGCGGTATAGCACTTGGAGCAAATAGTTTTCCGAAGTTGTCTCACGAGGAAACTTCGAGTGACTTCGGAAAACGAAGTGCTCCGAGTGCATCCCGCCGGCGATTTAAAGTCTGAGTTGACATTACCTGGCCTTGCTGGATTGGTATGTGTGGGCCTGCATTATGATGAGATTGTTGGCCTAATTTGATCCAAAATGGTCAAAGACCCAGCACTGTTTGTATAGCATATTTTGGTTTACCTTGGCATAGGTACTGTGGCTTGACAAATATATAATCCTAACACTTGGGAATGAAGATTGCTGTTTTTGAAAACATATGCACTTGCAAAGTATAGGTTTAGCAAGTTCTGGGGGATGAATATGTTTTAGTCAGGCTGCTGCATGATGCGAGTATAGTTACAGAGAAGCACCACAGTGATTTGACAGTAAAGTGACTGAAATGACCACTTGAAACTAAGTGAAAAATTGCCTCCTAGTAACCAAAGTATAATGAATAATGATAAAATGGCTGCTTGCCATTGCTATGCTCTTGCTGTTTGACTAAGCATTTCTTAGACAATTGAATGCAGTTGCTTTATAAGCAAGTAAAGCAATGAACAATTCACTTTATGTGCAAAATCCCTAATTGCTTAGCACAGTGACCCTTAAGTGTACATATAACCAGCATTTTATTTCCGTTGTGTATTCAAAATATTGCTTCTAATTAGATACTGAATTTAAATTGTACTGCTTTATAAAATATGTATAAGCATCATGCACACCAAAAAGCCTATAGATAAAGTCTGTACCTATAAGGGTTGGGGGATTCCAGCAAGCACTCTTTATTCTGTACAGTCCTTAAAGGAACAGTAACATCAAAAAATAAAAGTGTTTTAAAGTAATGAAAATATAATGAAGTGTTGCCCTGCATGGGTAAAACTGGTGTGCTTGCTTCAGAAACACTACTATTGTTTATATAAATAAGCTGCTGTGTAGCAATGGGGGCAGCCATTCAAAGGAGAAAAAGCTCAAGTTACACAGCAGATAGCAGATAAGCTCTGTCTGTCTTATGGTGTTATCTGTTATCCATTAGTTAACCTGTGCCATATAGCCGTTTTTCAATTTCCGCCATTGCTACACAGCAGCTTGTTTATATAAACTATAGTAGTGTTTCTGAAGCAAACACATCAGTTTTACCAGCACAGGGCAACACTACATGAGATTTTCATTACTTTAAAACACTTACATTTTTTGGTGTTACTGTTCCTTTAATGACTGCTTAATTGACTTGAGATTTTCAGTATTGTTCTGAGCACCTTGGTGGGCCTGAAAGAATCTCTCTAGTGTAATTGCAAATGCTTTTCTTCTCCGGCAGCATTTTATCCTTTAATTTTTTTTTCTACCTGTTACAAATATAGTTGCCATTACCAACCAATCAGCAATTAGCTTTGATATGTCTCCTACAAATTAGAAAATAAAAGCAAGGATTAGATTGATTGCTGTCGACAACTTCTATAAAGCAGCAATGTTAGTAAACCAGCCTTATTGTTTCGTTATCAGTTTGATAGTGTCTGGATCCTTTCTAGCTGCTTTCTGGAAATGCCATGTTTTCCTTCTCTCCCAAGTGAGAATAGGATGGCAGCACTTGATACAACTGAACTGATATATTTTCTCATATATTGCACAAATGTAAAGGGATGCCATTATCATTTTGCAGAGTCACTTTTTGTAGCAATAGCAGCTTCTGCTGTAAGTAAGTACCAGCTTCACAAAGGCTTTGGGAGTTATTTTGATTCTTCCAGGCAGATTTTTCTCTAGGATGTTCAGGTTACTTGAATGGCACCTTTTTAAAAATAAGTGCCACATGATCTCTATTGGATTGCTAGCAAGATAAGACTAAGGTGAAAGCAATATGTGTAGTACAAATTTAGTAATGGTCAAACTTGAAGTAACACCAACAGGCCTGGACTAGCAATCTGTGGGTTCTGGCAAATGCCAGAGGGGCTGCTATAAGGTACAATAAAAAGTCAGTATTTAGTGGGCTGGTGGGGGCTGTTTGGGCCTCTGTGTGAGCTGATTGGGCCTCTGTGTACCTGAAATGCCATGGCACCAGAAATGCCAGACCTGAACACCATACACAGTGTAGAACTGACCCACCAGGATACCGGGAAAATGCCAGGTGGACCCAGTGGATCCTCCTGCTCACCTATTTTGCTTTGTATGCCTATGTCTTGGTCATTTCTATTTTCTGTATGATTACAAAGAGGAGTAATGGAGAGAAGATTAGATGAAATATAATATAGGAGTAGGGTTGCCACCAGGCCTGTTTTTTTTTACCCGGTATTACAAATTTAATTGCCGGTAAATCTGTGATACTCCAAAGTTCAGCCCTTGGCATGCACCCTTAAGCCACAGATCCATCCAGAATCTGCCCCAAATGTGCCATTCCTCTTCTTTTTCCCGATCCTCCTGTGGTGCCTGTGACATCATAGATCCATTCACATTTTGTCCATTCACAGGCCCACCCCTCCTATGTCACGGCCCACTCCTTTTGTTGCGGCCCCCGCTGCTGGGCAGTAAATTAATGCCATATAGGTTGCAACCCTGTTTAGAAGAGATTATGACAATACGGAAGCTGAGTAAGGAGAAAACGTTTTCTGGTGGGCCTCTAACAACCCAGTCCAATATTGATTATTCATACACTTATTGGCATAACATACAAGCATAGCCCCCCCCCCAGTAAAAAAATTTCCGGGCCCCCAGCTATGACTTGCTATGCCACCTCTTACCCATTCTGTCAATCATACATTGGTCGGCAATTCATAAGGCTAGAGTGAGTCTGGAAGCATGAGTGCAAGCATTAGAAATAGTGCAGGTAGAGGAGGAATGTGGGTACTAAGTATTACAAACTCCCACACCACTGCCTACATTTAAAGGGATACTGTCATGGGAAAACATGTTTTTTTTCAAAACGCATCAGTTAATAGTGCTGCTCCAGCACACTTCTGCACTGAAATCCATTTTTCAAAAGAGCAAAATTATTTTTTTTATATTTAATTTTGGGGCTCGACATATTGCCAGTTTCTAAGGAGCCCCCAGTCATTTGACTTGTGCTCTGATAAACGTCAGTCACTCTTTACTGCTGTACTGCAAGTTGGAGTGATATCACCCCTCCCTCCCCCACAGCAGCCAAACAAAAGAACAATGGGAAGGTAACCAGATAACAACTTCCTAACACAAAATTACAGCTCCCTGGTAGATCTAAGAACAACACTCAACAGTAAGAATCCAGGTCCCACTTAGACACCACCAGTTACATTGAGTAGGAGAAACAATAGCCTGTCAGAAAGCAGTTCCATCCTAAAGTGCTGGCTCTTTCTGAAAGCACATGACCAGGCAAAATGACCTGAGATGGCACCTACACACCAATATTACAACTAAAAAAAAAAAGCTTCTTTGTTCAGTAATTACATTTTATATGGTAGAGTGAATTATTTGCAGTGTAAACAGTGTACGTTAGAAATAAAAACTATACCTTAAAAAATCATGACAGAATCCCTTTTAAGTTTAGTGCTGAAAGCATTATGCTAGGGTACTACATTTTAACAAGGGGGATGGACACCTTGCTAAAATAGAACGAGTAATGATGGTGCAAAATTAAGAGAAAACCTGTTTCAGTCTGCCAATAACCTGAACCTTGGGAGAGAGTGAAATTTTCAGCAAGACAATTATCCCAAACCCAAGGCCATAGTGGCTCAAATGGAGTGTGCAATTACTGTTCACTGTACTGGAAAGCATTGTGAAGTATTTATTGATGTTTTACCATAATTCTTTTTTTCCGGTTAAGAAATTTAAAACAGGCTCAAATAGAGTCATTTCTATATGAAATTTTTAGAGTAAACAGTGGTTTGATGGAGTTTTCAGGAACAATTTATTCAATTATGGGCTAATTTACAGCCATCAACATAAATCTAAACAAAATGATAGAGCTAAGTGCACAGAGTGGCACCATTTATACAAATGACATGCACCAGCGTAGTCTTTTTATACTGATGCACAACGTTTAGTACAGACATCTGACCAAAGCAGTGACGGGCAGTGTCGGACTGGCCCGGCGGGAAACCGGGAAAAAACCCGGTGGGCCCCGACCCTTAATGGGCCCCCGCCGGGCCAGACCCCTCTCCCGACCATTTTGATAAAAAAAAAAAGATTTCTTTAGGCGCCGCGCTGCGCTATCTGCGCATGCGCGCAGCAAAATACAGAGCTCTGAGCGGTGCCTTTCAAGAAGGAGCGGCGAGCCGTGCCGTCACGCAGGCGCGCAGTGCGCATCACGGTAGGTGGGGTCGGGGGGCCCTGGGCAGTAGTCCCGGTGGGCCCCGGGCCCCCCAGTCCGACCCTGGTGACGGGAGGTTTCAGTGCAATGAATAACAGGGGGCACAGGGGTATCAGGCATTTCTCCCCTCATTTTCTGTGCCAATTCCTGTATGGCAGTGCTATGTGTGCCATAAATCGTTCAAACTATTTTTGTTGAGTTGTGTTGCCCTAAGAAAAAAGAGAATAGTAATGGCAAGCAGGACATCTTGAGCGCTTCTCATAGTACAATGGGCAGCACCAGGACTGGCCTGTTCTCAGCTGGTATTTTTTGCCCTGTGGGCCCACAACTACTCTATTTTTGAAAATACAGTGGCAGGCCTTGTGATATGCTTTATTTGTGTCCAAATGGTATTGCAGATAGAACTGGCAGGGAGTAAGGACAGCAATGCAGGCAATGTCAAAGCCCATCTTTTAGTGTTGTACCAGTTTGGTCTTAATCTGGACGGTCAGTTCCCTGAGTGAATTGCCAATAAAATGATTGTGTTGCGCAAGTTTAAAGCTTTAAATGGATGCTGTCTTCACATAATTACCCATTCTGTAATACCAATTATTTATTTTGAAACATTTAACCTTTTTACTGCCAGACAATATTCCCGCAAACACACTTACCAACTGCCAAGGAAATTTTGTTGCCATTTTATGCTCTCTCACCAAGGCGACAGTTAGAGAGCAGACCTAAGCGTTTTAGGTCTGAATTTTTGTGAAATTCCACTTCTGTAAGATATGCGACTTTAAATACCCAAAATATGCACCAAAATACAAGTGATTCCTTATTTTTTTTAAAGCATCTGTTAGATTTTAGGGCAAATGCCCTTTAGAGACCCTAACTGTAAGGTGATCCCCAGAAAAACAATTATTATATATACAGTATACATTCTGACAGATATTCAATGTGATAAATATTGCTTTCTGTTCTAAAGAACCAAACTTGCAGGTGGATACAGTCCCCTCTATATTTACCACCAGACCTACCCATAACACTGGCTGAGAAACTAGGATCTAAAACACATGACTAGAGATGGGCGAATACATTTGCCTGGCACGAATTCGCTGAGACTTTCCGAGTTTCGCCGCTGGGGAAAAAAAATTGCCAATCTCCCGCGAGAATTCGCAGGCAAAATTTCGGCGGCGTCAAAAAATTCTACAACACTATTCGGACGCCCATTGACTTTAATGCCAGCGTCATAATTGGCGCGAGCGATTTTTTTGTCAATTTCCAATTTTCACTATTTTCTGTGAAAATTTCAGATTTTCACGTTTTTTTCGTGAAACTTTTTGATTTTCACGATTTCTCGTTAAACTTTTCGATTTTCATGATTTTTCGTGAAACTTTTTGATTTTCACGATTTCTCGTGAAACTTTTCGATTTTCACGATTTTTAGTGAATTTTCCGTCGTTTCGCGAATTTTGGAAACGGGAGAAATTCGCCCATCATGCACATGACATTAAATTTGCCAGAAAGCAACAGGTTCCCTGAAATTCTTTTGTATTGCAGACCTGTCAATCTGCCGGGATTTTTTTGTGAGTCACCTGTATTTATACCCTTGTGGGGGTGGGACAAGTGTGATTAAACATGGCCAAAAAACAACTGGGTGTGCATGTATGGCATCTTTCTGAGGAAATACAGTGAATCTTTGGGTTTGTTTCTGAACCCTCAAACCTGTCATTTCCAGTTGGGAGGGGTGATAAATCCCAGGCCCGGACTGGCAATCTGTGGATTCTGGCAAATGCCAGAAGGGCTGCTGTTGCGTCCCATAGACAGTCACTATATAGTGGGCTGGTGGGAGGCTTTTGGGGCCTCTGTGTACTTGGAATGCCAAGGACTATTTTGACTCCCAGTACAGACAGATCCCCTTGTAGACTACTGCTCCTGATAAACTATTCATTATAGCTGTGAAAGCTATAATATTATCACCATTACACATCCCAGTCCCTCAGGATGCCCCTCACTAATGTATCTATGTTTTCAGTAAATTTCTAACAGTTGCCATAGTGATAAGATGTGTCCCATAAACAAAGCCCCAGGAAGTCGGGTGCTAAGAGCTCACTGGTGCATGTGCAACAAACCAGAGGTGTAACAGGGTGGACTATAATAAATAATAGGCGAGGCAATGATCTGTAAAGCCGTTTCAGGGTTTCATGATCTAAATTTGAGACTGGGTGGGGCCCGGTACTTAGAGTCCTGTGGTGGCACACCCTCCATAAAGCTCATCAGGTAGAGCAAGTAAGGGAAGCAGTCATTCTGCACACTGGAATGCTGAGTCAACCATGAATGGGAAACCATAGGCAAACTGTCAGAATAATGCATGGAGGGGCCAGGCAGGACCAGGAATGTGTCTGTCACGTGTAGTGTAGGACACTGTACATGTGTGGTGCCTGGAATCCTGGGAAGCACAGGCTGGCCAATGGGAAGGAGTTAGCCACCTAGAATATAAACAAAGACAGAGGCAAAGCTTTAGCGCACAGATGCATAGCCCTCATTGTTATTATCCTTTATTTATACAAATCTAACACATTCTACACAGATTATACATCAGTCCTTGCACCAGTAGAGCTTACAGTCTAAGTCACATGCACTATGATTAATTTAATCAGGAACTAATTAACCTGACCGTTATAGTTTATACAGGAGCAGTGACCAGCTCCATGTTGTAGCTCCCACCCTTCCCAGCTATAGTCAGGTGATCCCAGTGGTGGCCAATAAAAGGGCAGCCAAGTTTGGGAGTTTTACTTTGAAAGCAGCAAATAAGTTGCAGGTAAAACTTAGCCCCTTTGTAAAATATATAATGAAGCAATAGAATTCTTAATGAATCAGATGAAAGTTGAGTGTAGGACTGGCCATACCAGGGATGACTTTGACGTAGTTGGCCAGTTTCATATATTGCATTATATGGACAAACAATCCCTGTTTTGTTTAAAGGGTAAGGCATTTTGTAGTATCTTAAGGCACAAAATGTCTCAATGTCCTAAATATATGGATAATGGGTTGAGTGCAGAGGACCTCTTGCAGGGTCGGACTGGGGGGCCAGGACTGCTGTCCATGGCCCCCTCCAGCCCCCCCTGCCCCCCTACTGTGACACGTGGAAGCGCAGGCGGCACTGCGTGGCACCGAAAAACCTTTCTAAAATCTGAATATCAGGAGAAGGGGTTTGGCCTGGCAGGGGCCCATAAAGTTCGGGCCCACCGGGGTTTTTTCCCCAGTCTGACCCTGACCACTTGTATTTTTCTATATGTATTTTGTGGTCACAACCATCAAATTAGTGGTGAGCATAACTTTCCCTTGTTTTTTATAACCTGCCTTTATGTTTTGGGAGTGTGAGAGCAACACAAAGTATTCAGAGAAAACCCCCAAGCATGAGAGGTCTGACTGTCACTGTTCCTTGTGTGTCAGGTACTTTATTATTAGCATTTACAGGACATCAGACACGTTTTAACAGCCACATGTGCCATAGGTAGGACTGTTTTTTTTATAGCCTGACCGGTAAAAATAATGCTTGATGCCAATGTTATTGATAGGGCAAATACATTTAAATATGGGAAGGCCGGTGTTTAGTCACAAAGTATATGGAATTAAATGTCTCTTTCCTTTCAATCAGGCAAGTCCCAACATGAAACTGCAAGAGAATCAGACTAATTGAGTGTGCAGCCAGCCTGAGGCCAGAGGACAAGTCCAGCCTGTATGGGCCTTGAATATGCTTTGTTACCAGGCAAGCACAGCACATACAGGCTCATTAGCAACGTCAGGAGAGAATTACAATGGGAAGTTCCGGAATCTTTTGCATTGCTTTGGTAACCAGGTTTATCTTTCTTGTCTCTGTGCAATGCCGTCAACACCCCATGGGAAGTGAATTGAAGAGTTTACATTCTGACTAAACCCCTCTGCTGCTAATGAAGACAGGCCGCAAAGTCTGCACCTGACAGATAAGGATAGTGCACGGGCCTTACATTTCCTGCCATGTGCAAATGGTTCAGGCAGCTGAGAGATGGAGATACCTTCTAAGCCCCTGTAACATAACCTTTTTTTTCCACCATGCATGAATGCAGTTATTAATATGCATCTTTGTCTCAGCCAGAAAGTTTTACTTCATTTGGATATGGGATCCTTTCCTCCAATGCAAAATGCAAACGGTTGTTTTATACTTTATTCTACATTTACATCTAACTTTTTTTCATATTATCTTACACCCAAATGATATAAGTCAGTAAGCTCACATCTTTTGTGAAAAATATTAAACGAGACTATTTTTAAAATCAATAAATACAAGCTCAGCGTAACAGTGGTTAAAAATGGCCCAGTCTGCCTATTACCACATTCCATATGAGCCTATGGGAAACATGGTGCCAGAAGCAGGTGTAAGTAGTTGATTGGTGGACTCAGACATGATCAAGTGAGCATTTTTGATTGGAGGTCAACCAGCCACCAGTACGTCTGGTTCAGGCACATTGATTATTGCTGCGTATACTTGTAAACATATCAGCATTTAGAAATAAAGGACAATAATAATATTAATAGAGGGAGTGATGATAGGTGAAGAGGGGTTTTGGCCATCCTTGTTTCCTGAAAATCGAAATATCCTATATGACATCCCTATATAGGACTGGCCTACACAATCATTATAGCCATAGACAATTTTAAAGGAAAAGTAAACCCTAAAAATGAATGTGGCTGAAAATGCCATATTTTATATACTGAACTCATTGTAATAGTCTAAAGTTTCAGCTTGTCAATAGTAGCAATGATCCAGGATTTCAAACTTGTCACAGAGGCACCATCTTGGAAAGTGTCTGTGACACTCACATGCTCAGTGGGCTCTGAGCAGCTGTTGAAAAGCTAAGTTTAGGGGTTGTCGCAAAATATCAAGCAGAAAGGAGTTTGGCCTATAATATAAGCTGATGCTACATGGCTGATTATTAAATTCTGATGCTAATTGCACTGGTTTCTGTGCTGCCATGTAGTAATTATCTGTATTAATTACTAATCAGCCTTATATTGTGACATTTCTATTCTATGTGTACTGTATATTGTGAGTGGGTCCCTAAGCTCAGTAAGTGACAGCAGCACAGAGCATGTGCAGTGAATCAGCAAAAAAGACGACGGGGAGCTACTGGGGCATCTTCAGAGACACAGATCTTTACTGCTAAAGGGCTGTGGTTGCCTTGGGCTGGTACAGAAGCCCAAAACATAATGTACATCATTTATAGCTACTGCTTTAGTTAGGCTTTAGTTCTCCTTTAAGCATTCTAACTGGCAGTGCTGATGCAAGGGGGTATATGTATATGTAGCTGAATGTGATTTTAAATCAGCCAGGTATGAAGGTCTGATAACTGAGTCTTTAATGGGGATTTATAAAAATGAATTAAAGTAAATATATTCAGAGTGATCCTCTGAGCACTTTTGCAATTTTTACTCATTTTCTATTAGTGGTTTATGAGATATTAGTAGTTTTTAGATACATCTCATATTTTTATGCCCACTAAAATAGAAAATTAATGTAAATTGCAAAAGTGCTCAGAGAAACACTTGGGGGCACATTTACAAAGCTCGAGTGAAGGATTCGAATTAAAAAAACTTCGAATTTCGAAGTGTTTTTTTGGCTACTTCGACCATCGAATGGGCTACTTCGACCTTCGACTACTACTTCGACTTCGAATCGAACGAAAATCGTTCGACTATTCGACCATTCGATAATCGAAGTACTGTCTCTTTAAGAAAAACTTCGACCCCCTAGTTCGGCAGCTAAAAGCTACCGAACTCAATGTTAGCCTATGGGGAAGGTCCCCATAGGCTTGCCTGCGTTTTTTTGATCGAAGGATATTCCTTCGATCGAGGATTAAAATCCTTCGAATCGTTTGATTTGAAGGATTTAATCGCTCGATCGAACGAATAATCCTTCGATCGTTCGATCGCAGGATTTGCGCTAAATCGTTCGACTTCGATATTCGAAGTCGAACGATTTTAGTTCCTGGTCGAATATCGAGGGTTAATTAACCCTCGATATTCGACCCTTAGTAAATCTGCCCCTTGGAGTCAGTTTGCATTAATTCTTTTTTTAAAGTTTTGATGCCCTTTAAAGCATGACTGAGAAACATTTGTTGCTTTGCTTCCAGCATATGTTTCTCAGTCATCTGAAAAGCCTCATCTACTATCTTAGATAGTTACCCCTTCCTACGTTCTCTGTGCATGGTTTATTATTCCAGAAAGTGTCCCTGAACACCATGCTCACTTATTCATGCAGAGTAGCGCAGTGGAACTCATGGGCGCCATCATCTGGATCTTCATCCGGGGGGGCGGGTTTCATTCTCCTTTTAAAGAGCACAGTATAGATATCTCTGGAAAAATACTAAGGGGGAAGCCTGTATCTGACCAATAGACAACGGCTTACTACCTCATGCCAGGCCTCCCCACCAAAAATTATTCAGTGGCGTCTGGAGCTTACAACCACCACAACCCAAACCACCAAGTATATGTGTGTTCTGTTTTCCTCACCAGTTTGCGACACTCGCTGTTAGGTTCGTAAGTTCCTGGGAGAGGGGACAGGAACGGGGCAGTCAGCAGTTTACTACAACTATACAGGAGGCAGACCCTGCATTCTGGGCCTCCCCCTATTCCCAGGCCCCCCTCCCATTGCGGGGTCTGACTCCTCTATAGTTACGCCACTAACAATAGACCTTCTGGCTAAATGAACAGTTACTTTACAAAGCACAATACACGTGTTTGTACAATCTGAACAGGAGGAAGTGAAGAAGAGCTAAAGAGCTTGTTCCTCTTTACTTAATTTGGCAAATGATGGAAATTTTCAAAATCAGGGCAGATAATCTTCCATCCATCAGTATCACAAGATCATCATTCTGACTGGCCTCACACAGGCCCGGATTTGTGGAAAGGTCCGAGCCTAGAGCAGCAGGATTTTAGGGGGGCGGCATGCTGTCCAACCACACCCACATTGGTTCAAAAAAACTGGGAAAGCGCTGGAGATACAATCATTTTTTTAATTTCCCCATTGATGATGAAAATTTGCACGAATAAAGGGGAGGGAACAGGGGCAACGAACAGCAGTGTGCCTAGGGGGGCCCTCTATGTAAATTGGCCTCACAATTGGCCATACATGCATAGATGGTTAGGCAGAGTGGTAGAAAATTGGTCTGGCCAGCTTCACTAAAATACCATTGGCCTAAAAGAAGAAGGAAAGTTTCAATCACTAGAGAATGCCAAAAATTAGGCACCCGAGTGATTGTAATCACTTACCTGATACCCCAAGCAAGTGCTCCTGTTAGAAGAGAACTGCCCCAGCCCGGGGTACCAACATGCACCACAGAGAAATCTTTTTTATTTCACTTCTTTGTTCTTTACTGCCCCCGGGCCGACGTATGTGCAGTAGAGTAGAAAAGCTATTTGGTTAAAGTTAGATTTTTCACTCTACAGCACATGTTCATCCCTCCCCAGTGATTGAGACTTTTCATTTGCTTTTAATCAGAGTCCTGGTGGTCAGGGCTGGTCCTATCAAATGTGGGGCCCAATTAGGACCATGTTGGCGGGGCCCCTAGACAAAGTGTTGCTGGCTACTGACACACCAAGTATTTAGGAAAATAAGGGCATACAGGCACAAAATAGAAAGGAAAGGGGCAGACAAGGTAAGAGAGTGAGAGGGATGAAATAGGGGCACATAATAGGGACACACAGGGTAAAAGAGAGAGGGAGGAAACAGGAGAGTGGACTGGGTCAATTAGTTTGGGGCACGCTGGGCCGATTCAGCTTGGGAGCAGGCTTGGTTGGATTGGGGGCAGGCAGGGCCTATCAAGGTTGGAGGAAAGCTGGGCCTATGAGAGTTGGGGGCAGGCTAGACCTATGGAGTTGGGGGATAGGCTGGCTTATCAGAGTTGGGGGGTGGGCTGGACCTATGGATTTGGGGATGGGCTGGACTCTCAAAGTTGGGGGCAGGCCAGGCAGCATCATGTGCTGAGGGAAATATTATCTGTGGTGCGGGGCCCCCAGAGGTGCGGGGCCCTATTGGGCCCAATTGGTCCAATAGGCCTAAGGCCGGCCCTGCTGGTGGTGGCCTTTGACCTGGCATCTGCTACCATAAGCCACTTTATCAACTTAAGCACACACACACACACATATATATATATATATATATATATATATATATATATATATATATATATATATATAGTCAGTTTGTTAAACCGGCACTCACCATCGATCAATCAAGTCCCAGGTGCTTCTTCAAGAAATAGCATAAAGATATAGTTAAGAGCACTCACGGGTATTATGCATAAGGCTTTTATTGGAGTATTACAATCTACCCCACATCAACGCGTTTCGGTTCTCTCCGAACCGTCGTCAGGATGCGGATATATATATATATGATATATACTTCCAAATGATTATCCGCACTCCAAGGCTAATAGTTTCAGCAAAGGGAGGGGTGCACGGTAATTTTGTATACACCAATTATCTTCAGACCAGCACTCCCTGTTATAAAAACTCAATTATCTATTATTGCATAGTATCAACGCCCGACGTCTCGGTCCCCATTAGGACCTTTTTATATATATATATATGCGAAAAAGAGCGACACTCACAGGTTGTTTTCAATGCAGATAAGTTGTGCTTTATTCCACTCAACGTTTCAATTTTACCCACTTTGGCTGGCACCCAGGACTTCACTAAGTTAACGGAGTGCACCTTTGGATTTCGTATATATATATATATATATAGTGAATAAAGTACCCCCTCTTGTAAAATATAAGGATATTATTAGTTACCGAGGAGTTTCATGACCATATAAAAACACGAGGCCGAAGGCCGAGTGTTTTTATACAGGTCATGGAACTCCCAGGTAACTTCTAATATCCTCATATTTTACAACTGGGGTTACTTTATTTATTATAATAAACAAATTTTAGTGAGTCGTGTGACAGAAATGACATCACTACTCACCGTTTATAACTGATGACATCACTACTCACCGTTTATAAGGATATAATTTACAGGATATTCATGGCTTTTGTGTATTATATATATATATATATATATATATATATATATATATATATATATATATATATATATATAAATCTGCTGCTTATGATATAGCAGATATTCTTTGTGCAATGGGCAAAAATGGCGCTGCATAGTGCATTGAGGCAAGTAGACAAAATAATTACAGCGGGAGTTATTGTACTGTGTAAGATCACATGTGTATAGCCACACTGCACAATCCAGACAATCAGACTACTACTACTAAATGTGGCCCAAATGCAGTTCTCAGATCAGGATAAATGTCTGTGGGATCTGCAAACAATCCCTTTGTGTGTATTTACTGATACAGAAATCTCTTTACCAAAGACGAATCTGCCATTTCCAGGAAAAGTTGATAAAAATGTGCTTATTTTCAACACGGAATACAAAATGCTTATTCATCAGAGAGGCTGTGTTGTGAAACACTGGTAAAGACTGCAACATTAATGAGTGAAGAAAAAAATCAGAGGGCAAAGTTTTGCAAGAAAAAAAGGGAACGGTTTATTTTTAGCTTAAGAGCCCATTAGCTTAGGTGTCACATCACTTCTTAAGTCTGTCCCAGACAAACTGGTCATACAGGAAAATACATAAAACAACACATGATATTTAGGAAAATGGAATATTAATGTAGAAAGTCATGTGAATTTCAACAGTTAACCCTACAGATATGGGTGGGAACCACACAGTCTCTCTAGTCTTAATTGACTTGTTTAGAAATGAATCAGTGTTAGTTTCATTCAAAGGTATCATGGAAAGTGCGTTATTTTTGGTCACAACTGTCAGCTGCAAATCTCCAGTATTGGGTGCTCTGGAAATGAATCTCTGGCAGGTGCAAATTGCACACACTCTCTAAGGGACAGCACCTGAGTACAACATGGGTGTCCCCTTGGATGTCTGTTAACTGCTCTGCCTATTAAAGTCCGTCTACAGTAGTTTTTTTCATAGGAAGCCCATATACGAAAGTGCTTCTTATGAATGACCATGTTTTACTCATTTTGGTTCCAAGTTTTCTTTTCCGCTGTCACAAAATCATTGTAACGAATATATCAGTATTGAGATTGGGGCAGCCATTAGAATTGTCCAAGCTCTCTAGTTGCTAAAGTATCATGGTAGTTACCAGCAGCTCTAAATTCATGTCAAATCCAGGAGCGGCTAGCATGTTGGCTTTTACTAGTTGGTGACACAAGGGATTGTGATGCCAGTAAAATATAGACAGTGGTGACCCTTTTGAAAACTTTAGCCCCTCCTGAACTCTCCCCAGTCACTTATCACTTTCTGTGGTGCAACGTTCACACAAAACCATGTTCCTTTCATTTTCTTCTGCTCAGTTCTAGATGCTCGTGTATATTAGACATACCTTTCTGATAGGGATGCACCAAATCCACTATTTAGGATTTGGCCGAATCCCCGAATCCTTGTTGAAAGGTTCAGCTGAATACCAAACTGAATCTGAATTTGCATATAAAAATTAGGGGCGAGAAATGAAAAAGTGGAGAATGTTTTTTTTACTTGTTTTATGACGAAAAGCCACGTGATTTCCCTTCCCGACCCTAATTTAGATATATGTTAAATTCGGATCGGCTAGCACAAGAATTCACCTGAATCTGAATCCTGCTGGAAAAGGCTGAATCCCAGCTGAATCCTGAACCGAATCCTGGATTCGGTGCATCCCTACTTTCTGATCAGCATATCTCCCACACCTACAGTAATTCTCTCCATCTTTCATCTCACTGATCCACCAGCTTAACGTTGCAATAATGTAATGTAGGGGTAACTGATATTTCCTAAGACAGCCAGTAACCAGCCAATAGTTTAAAGGGATACTGTCATGGGAAAACATGTTTTTTTTCCCAAAATGCATCATTTAATAGTGCTGTTCCAGCAGAATTCTGCACTGAAATCCATTTTTCAAAAGAGCAAACAGATTTTGTTATATTTAATTTTGAAATCTGACATGGGGCTAGACATATTGTCAGTTTCCCAGCTGCCCCCAGTCATGTGACTTGTGCTCTGATAAATGTCAGTCACTCTTTACTGCTGTACTGCAAGTTAAGGTGGCCATACACGGGCAGATAAAAGCTGATCGTGTCGGCAGCTTATTGGCCCGTGTATGGGGCCCCCCGACGGGCTTCACCCAGGGGCGATCCTGGCCCCTCCACCGCCTGAGGCAACAGCAGTTGCTGCTGCCCCCCCTCCCCCGGAAATTCGCTCTTAAAGTACCAGGAGCAGCATTTTTGCTGCCCCTGGTACCTAGTGGGGCGCTGCCGCCTGAGGCGACAGCCTCAACTTGCCTCATTGGCGAAGCACCCCTGGCTTCACCGATTGAGATCTGGCCGAAAGTCGGCCAGATCTCGATCGGATGGGACAGAAAATCCCGTTGGATCACGGCCGCATCTATTCGTTGATGCGGTCCCGCGATCCGACCGCCTGTTAAGGCATCGTTAGGATCCGATCGTTGGGCCCTAGGGCCCACGATCGGATCAGCCCGATATTGCCCTCAAGGTGGGCATATCAGAGGGAGATCCGCTCGTTTGGCGACATTGCCAAACGAGCGGATCTCTCAGTGTATGGGGACCTTTAGAATGATGTCACCCCCTCCCTTTCCAACCCCCAGCAGCCTAACAAAAGAACAATGGGAAGGTAACCAGATAGCAGCTCCCTTACACAAGATAACAGCTGCCTGGTTGATCTAAGAAAAGCACTTTATAGTAAAAGCCAAGTCCCACTGAGACTGATTCAGTTACATTAAGTAGGAGAAATAACAGCCTGCCAGAAAGTAGTTCCATCCTAAAGTGCTGGCACAAGTCACATGACTGGGGCAGCTGGGAAACTGACAATATGTCTAGCCCTATGTCAGATTTCAAAATTGAATATAAAGAAATCTGTTTGCTCTTTTGAGAAATGGATTTCAGTGCAGAATTCTGCTGGAGCAGTGTTATTAAATGATGCATTTTGGAAAAAACATGTTTTCACATGACAGTATCCCTTTAACTTCATATATTTACCCTGGTATTTGCTACAGTTATATATTATCAGGGCCGCCTGTGACAGAATTAATGCCCTTTCCCTCTATTTCATGTATAATTAGGTCAGAGGATGAGCAAGGTCAGCAAGGCCAGAGCTTGTGCAAAGTCAAGGCAGGCAAAGAGCAGAAAGAAACCATGAATGGAGCAGGACACAAACAGATGAAGTCAGGAAGGATGCAGGGTCAACAGCAACATTCATGCACATGGACTCAACAGGCATATCTAAGAAAGAAATGCCAGCCAGCTATAATGTAAAAAAACATTTATATGACTTCTTCACAGCCTTTAGTTGTGGCATTTTTGTGCAACCATTTACTGTAACAGTTTGTGATTGCTTTGCAAATACAGGTATGGGACCTGTTGTGCAGATTATTCAGGACTTGGGGTTTTCTGGATAACAAATCTTTCCATAATTTGGATCTTCATTCCTTAAGTCTGCTAGAAATTCATTTAAACATTAAATAAACCCCAATAGGCTGATTTTGTTTCCAATAAGGATTAATTATATCTTAGTTGGGATCAAGTACAAGCTGCTGTTTTATTATTACAGAGAAAAAGGAAATCATTTTCAAAAATGTAAATAAAATAAAGTCTATGGGAGATGGGCTTTCCTGTAACTTGGAAAATTCTGGATAACGGGTTTCCGGATAACGGATCCCATACCTGTACTTTCTACTCATATAGCATTTAGGTATATCTGTGGGGCTTGCAGATGCTGACTACATTTTAGTGAAACCTTGTACAGGTTTCCCAGTCTCCTTCTTTTAATGGGGTTGTTCAACTTTCAATTTTCAACTTTTAGTACATTGTCCTAATTTGCAATTTTGTTTTCATTTTTTATTATTTGCGGCTTTTGAATAATTTAGCTTTTTATTCTGCAGCTCTCCAGTTTGCAATTTCAGCAATCAGGTTGCTAGTGTCTAAATGGCCCTAGCAACCATGCATGGTTTTGAATAAGAGACAGGAATATGAACAGGAAAGACCTGAATAGAAAGATGAGTAATAAAAAATAGCAATAACAATAAATCTGTAGCCTTACAGAATATTTGTTTTTTTTAGATGGGGGTCAGTGATCCAGTTTAAAGGAGAAGGAAATGCTAAAATTAAGTAAGCTTTATCAGAAAGGTCTATATAAATACACCAGTAAAACCTCAAAGTAATGCTGCTCTGAGTCCTCTGTCAAAAGAAACACCACATTTCTTTTCTTTTTATTGTGTACACATGGGCTTCTGTATCAGACTTCCTGTTTTCATCTTAAACCTCCAGGGGACGGCCTTGAGCATGCTCAGTTTGCTCCTCTCCTGCTCCCTCCTTCCATCCCTGCTGTAATCTGAGCTCAGTGCTGTTAGTGAGCAGGGAGAGACTTAGGCAGGAAGTGATGTCACAACAAGCTTATATGGCAGCTTCTATCCTAAACAAACAGAGACAGTGTCTAGAGCGGTTTACTCAGGTATGATAACTCATTCTGCAGAATAAATATAGCATTCTAGCTTGCACTATTATGGCTAATCTGTTGGCAATAAACTGTCTTGGAGCTTTCCTTCTCCTTTAAAAGATGGAAAGAGTCAGAAGAAGAAGGCAAATAATTTAAAAACTATAAAACATAAATAATGAAGGCCAATTGAAAAGTTGATTAGAATTAGCCATTATATAACATACTAAAAGTTAACTTAAAGGTGAACCACCCCTTTAATCTAAACATATCTCACCTTTCAGCACCTTTTGATGTTGCCTTCCAAGACTTTGGTTGCCCATACGTAGTCTACCAAAGCTTTATGAAGTCCAGTGAGACCATGTCTGTACCAGGAAGAATATAAGAATTCTGGCATGGGGGCTTCTGTAGATATTGCAATACAATGTAAATAAAAATAAACTTTGATGCATACAAGAGTGGTGAATGATACATTTTATTGGACACCATATTAAACAAATAAGTAGAGTATTAACATGTACACCCTTCAAGACAATGTAGGTTATCATTTCAGTGGTATAATATTTTCATTCTTCATCAATGTTAGAAATACAATATTTGATTTCAGGGAAATCTCCAAAAGTCACTGCAGAAAAATTCCAAACCTTCTGACTGTTGGAAAGAATTCCCAGCTCAGCAAAAAAAAGTGCTCAGCTACACTGAGCTATTCTTACAGATCATTAGTTTCCTCCTAGGGCTGCAGTAATCAACTCCTACGGTGAGCAGCATAATCTTTTTGGTGCACAAAAGGCCTGACATCTAAGCCATATTAATAATATTAAGGGAGAAAGACAGTCACAGAAATATAGAGGGAAAATAGAGAAGAACTGGTGCAAAGTGGGGTTCTCAAAAGTTAACTCTCAATAGCAATCAACATAAGAGGGATTTTTTCCCTTTGGTAATTTAGACAGAGTGTTCCAGCATTCAGCTTTTCGTTCCAAATGAATACAGTAACAGTTATAATAGCAGAAAATAGATACATTGCCCTGTAATTTGTACTTTCTGCTGGAGTATCTACAACGTATAGGACAAATAAAGAAGTGGTTATATGTGTAGGGATCAGGGATGGGCGAATTTTTTCACCTTGTTTCGCCGCGGAAATGATGCGCATAGTCTTGTATGGCATTGTGCGTCTAAAATTTTTTGATGCCCATAGGCTTTAATGGGTGTCGGCACTACTTTTTGGCGAAATGAAACGGGTCAAATTCGCCCAAGCCTAGTAGGGATCCTAAACCAAATTAGTCTTAGACAGCGCTAGGCAGTGCTCCCTATTATATTTCTGGGGAAAAGGGTACTTTCTTCAAAAAGCTTATCACACGATTATATCATACCAAACTCATTTTTGTACAATATTCAGTACGTGTATGGTGGGAGATACATAAGAAGACTTAGATATCAGTTGGCTCGACGTTTGGGCAGGCACCTTTGAAGGCACTCGAACATCAGCCATTGTTAGTGCTGAATCATCAGATACAGGTAGAATCCTATTGTTTATATCTGTATATCTAACAATTCAGCTCTACACGTGTGTAATTTATCCAACTGACTGGCCTGGAACCCATGCACTCAGATATTAACCATAACCTGCCTAGCAGTCCCCTGGGCAGGGGACTTTCTTAAAATCACAAGATTTGTCTACTCGGAAGTAATGTCAGGATGTATGATTAAATTTCCAAACTGCCCAAAAAAACTCAGCATGCATGACCATCTTTAGGCATTAGTATACAGGGATGAGATACATTATCCAGAAAGCTCCAAATAACTGAAAGGTCGTCTCCCATAAACTCCATTTTATCCAAATAATTTAATAATAAAACAGTATCATGACTTGATTCCAACTAAGATATAATTAATCCTTATTAAAAGCAAAACCAGCCTATTGTTTTTTTTTTTAATGTATACAGTACATGATTTTCTAGTAGACTTTAGGGGGCAAATTCACTAACCTCCGAAAATCTGCCAGCGACGGCTTCGCTCACAGCGCAATACTTCGCCAGACATAGATTCGCCAGGACAACACTAATTCACTAAAATCTGAAGTTGCGTCCAGGGCACGAACACTGGTGAAGTTGCGCTACCGTTACTGCACCAAGCAAAGCAAAGGTTTGCATACGGCGGGAAGTTGAATGGACGTATATGTTGCAGCAAATACATTACACTACACAAGCCTGGGAAACCTTAATAAAATAAAGTTGTTATATTGCCCTACAGATGAGCCCAGTGTATAGTTTATGTGCCATATGTTAGGAAATGTAGGGGGGAAGCCAGTTACCCTTAAAAAAATGTATGCTCTTTTTCAGCCTATCACCCTGAAAAAGGAAAAGACGTCAGCATTTTTTGGGACTTAGAAACATTTTCAACTATTTTTTTAGGAACTCCTATCTACTCTATTGCACTTCGCCTGGTTTGAGGTGGGCGAAGGCAAGTCTGGCGCAATAGGTAATGTTCAGTAAAATTTGCATCTTAGTGAATTTGCGTGGTTACGTCCATTTGCCAGAGCGCGAATTCACCAGGTGTTAGGGAGCGAAGTAACGCTAGAGTCTATCTCCTTCGCTAGCGAAGTTACACCACCGACTGTTAGTAAATCGGCACAGTACCAAAATGACGTCACGCTATTGAATTCTCATCCGTGTTAGTCACTTCGCTCTTTAGTAAATTTGCCCCTAGGTATGACGAATCAAATTACAGAGAGATCTGTCCCAAGCATTTTGGATAACAGATCCTATACCTGTACTATCTGCCCATTGCTGTCTCTATTTCAGTTTGCAGTCACTGCCTAAAATCAGTGATAAAGTACAATCCTTTTAATACAATAAACGAAACTTGCACAAATGAATAAGCACTTCTCAGAAACCTTTAAGTGAGTCACATTGTGCCGTTTTGAGTAGAAAACCCATTCAATATTTGCTAGCAAAGAGCACTATTTATAGTTTCTTTCAGCTAACTGATAAGATTTCAGTCTGGTCCATATGACAAGTTTTAAAGTGATTTTCACAGCTGGAGAAAGCAGTAAGCCGATCGATTGTATAAAAACAGCAACGATGGCTAGGATGGAAATGCTGCAATAACAAGCGGTGCTGTAGTCAAGTGTATATATATTAATTCCCTGTAGGAAAATAACAGGCATCCAGTGTATGCTGGAAAATTGTTTCATGGAAAAATATACCCCTATGTATAAGCACTGTTTACTTTTCATTTCATTTTCCGTACCTTTGCAAAGAACATAGGGCGCGAGATTCATGCTTTTGAGATGCATTGTAAATGCAACATGGAATAAATAAGCAATACGCGCAGGTATTGCATCCATTAAAGGGATCCTGTCATCGGAAAACATGTTTTTTCAAAATGAATCACTTAATAGTGCTGCTCCAGCAGAATTCTGCACTGAAATCCATTTCTCAAAAGAGCAAACAGATTTTTTTTATTCAATTTTGAAATCTGACATGGGACTAGACATATTGTCAATTTCCCAGCTGCCCCTGGTCATGTGACTTGTGCCTGCACTTTAGGAGAGAAATGCTTTCTGGCAGGCTGCTGTTTTTCCTTCTCAATGTAACTGTATGTGTCTCAGTGGGACATGGGTTTTTACTATTGAGTGTTGTTCTTAGATCTACCAGGCAGCTGTTATCTTGTGTTAGGGAGCTGTTATCTGGTTACCTTCCCATTGTTCTTTTGTTTGGCTGCTGGGGGGAAAAGAGACAGGGGTGATATCACTCCAACTTGCAGTACAGCAGTAAAGAGTGATTGAAGTTTTTTCAGAGCACAAGTCACATGACTTGGGGCAGCTGGGAAATTGGCAATATGTCTAGCCCCATGTCAGATTTCAAAATTGAATATAAAAAAATCTGTTTGCTCTTTTGAGAAATGGATTTCAGTGCAGAATTCTGCTGGAGCAGCACTATTAACTGATTCATTTTGAAAAGACATGTTTTCCGATGACAGGATCCCTTTAAGGTTTTCTAGTGATCGTTGCACAATCTAGTTAACTTTGGGACTGAAATATTGTGAAATGTGTATATGTGGCTCTTAACTGTACAAGGAATCAGCACTTTTACTACAGAACAAATGAAAATGTTCCCAAAGCCCAGGAGATATCTTTTTCATCATGGAGTCGGGACACAGTTCTGTACGTACAGGTTGTGCCTTAAAGGAGTGGTTCACCTTCCAAACACTTTTTTTAGTTCAAATGTTTTCATATTGTTCCCCAAAAATAAAGACTTTTTTCAAATAATTTCCATTTTTTTAAAAATTTTTTTACAGTTTTTCCAAAATCCAAGTTTACTGTTTAGGGCCATATTTATCAAGGTTTGAATTTCGAATTTGAAAAACGTCTAAATTCAAATTTAAAAAGACCAACCGAAATTACGTTGAAGTTTTTTTTGCCTGAATAGGTCCGTTTTTGATCGAATAGGTCCGTATTCAGCCGAATTCGAATCATTCAAATCAAAGGAATAGCGCATTTGATCGAATTCGAATCAAAGTTTTTCCCAAAAAAAACCTTCGATTTTTCAAAGTCCACTAATTGACTCCAAATGGGTTCTAGGAGGTCCCCCCTAGGCTAAAACAGCAATTCTGCAGATTTTAGATGGTCGAAGTCTAATTTTTAAAGAGACAGTACATGATAAATTTTGATATTCGAATTTTCTAGTTTTTTCCAAAATCTAATTTGGACTATTCCCTAGTCGAAGTACACAAAAAATAGCTTGAAATGCAAAATTTTTGAAATCGAAAATTTACCTCGACTTTTGACAAATTTGCCCCTTAATGTTCCTGTCTCTGAGTCTGGCAGCTCAGTAATTCAGGTGCAGACTCTGAACTGTTACAATTTTGCAACATTTAGTTGATCCATTTCTCAACAGCATCTCTGGAGTATTAGCAACTATTGTATCAATTCTAACAACTGCCTGTAATGAAACTCAGAGATTCTGCTCTGCAAGGACAAAGATGATAAATGTATCAATTAAATGTATCAGTGTTTACAGGGTCGACGACCCCCCCTCCCCAGAGCTGCTTTAGAAGGTGAAGAATGACACTTTACACTTTAATACTAGAAAAACATAGAAAATAGAAAGTAACTGGAAAAAAACTTAATTTCTGGTGAACTATCTGAAACCAACTGAACTGAAACAAGTGTTGGAAGGTGAACCACCCCTTTAAAGGGGTGGTTCAACTTGAAGTTAACTTTTATTATATTATAGGATGGCTAATTATAAGCAACTTTTCATCTGGCCTTCAGTTTTTCTTTTTTTAGTTTTTGAATTACTTGCCTTCTTCTTCTTCTGACTCTATTCGTCTTTCTATTCAGGCCTCTCCTATTCATATTCCAGTCTCTTATTTAAATCAATGTATGGTTGTTAGGGTAATTTGGACACTAGCAACCAGATTATTGAAATTGCAAACTGGAGAGCTGCTGAATAAAAAGCTTAATAACTCACTCTCTACATTATACTAAAAGTTAATTTAACCACAAATCTTTATGTAAGATTATATTTAGAAATGTATTTTCTATCTTTTGTTTTCATTTTTGGATCATGAAAATATATTCCCTACCCCCAACCTTCCATTTTTTTGCTTTTTGTACCCCCTCCCCCCATTTTTCTTTTTTTATGGTATCCGCAATAGTATAAATAAAGAATTGTTAAAAAAAAAAAAAAAAGGCAAGGAGAAAAACAAAAAAAAAGAAAGTTTTTACGGAAGGCACCTACCTGTCTCAGCACATGCCTGCATCTTCTTGCCAACATAATCAATTCTTGGAGAGAAACATATGAATTTCAATGAAAAAGAATAATTTAATATCTGAGATGGTAACATCACAGGAATTCATAATAATAATTGACATTTTATCCCAGCAGATTTATTAAGGGTTGAATTTCCAATTCATGTTTTTTTTTAACTCACTCGGATGAATTTCACAGACCCGAAAACTTGAATTTGATTCAACCAAACTTGATTCAGGTTTTTTCCAGAAAAAACTCGAATGTCAGGAAGGCTGTAAACATCTCCAAAACTCACTAATTTTCAGTGAAATTCGTGAAACGGCAAAAAATTTGCTTTTGGAAGCCCGTCCGTTTCCAGATAAAATGCACTCGCATCCAAAAAAGACGGAGACCGGCACCCAGGTTTTTGGATGCATTTGCGCAAATTTATTCGTGGGAATTCACAGCGAATTTGCACCTGGTGAATAAATTCGCCCAACACTAGTGGTGAATAGGATAATTTGATTTCTTAAAGGGCCAGAGTATGAGAAATCTCAAAAATCAAATTCAAGTTTTTTTTAAAAACTCGAATCGAGTTTGGATAATTCCCTAGTCCAATTTGACAGTTTTGACCATAAAAATTCAAATGCATATTTTCAATTTGACCCTAAATAAATCTGCCTCACCATGTCTGCAAACAGTTACTTGTCTAGAAGTGTTATATAAACATAAATATTAACTATGAGAAGGACAGCCAGGAGGTGGTGGGTCGATGTGGAGGAATCATAGGTAACTTGTTTGTTCTGTCCTCAGGAAGAGCATAGTTGCACAATCCAAGGGCACAGAGGATGTCTGGCCTGACAAATGATTAACTCAAGTTTTATATAAACAACCTAATTAGAAGTGCATTGGTTTCCATGGGGGTGGACCATGCTCAGAGAGGGTAGGTTAATGAGATGGCAAGTTACTAATTAAAGAGGTCAGGGGTGGCAATCCCATGTCTATGTCGGGGGCTGAGACCCCACTGTTTTGCTAATGAATAGATCTGTGGTTATTTTATGGTGTGACCCAGAGAGCACAACCTACTGCTCCCAAATATACATTATCAGCAAACCTGGGGAAAAACCTCAAGTCAACGGTTTTCCTTCTCTGACACTATAAACCAAAAAAAAAAAAAAAAAGAGCTAAAAGCAAACCTATTTAATAGGTCATTAATTATACTAATAATTGTTGCCGAAGTGTCAGAGGGAGATATTTACTATACATAGAAACGTTCATTTTATGAGTCATTGAATTGGTAAGATTGGTTTACTAATACCAGTGTAAAGTCGAGTTGTGTTTTCTCGCAAAAATTCGAGTTTATAGAAGGTAGTTTCTCTAAAAGAACTCGCATTTTTGGGGATAAAACAAGTTTTTCAAGATTTATTATTATACCCTGGACCTGCTAAAAGACTGAATCTGAAAATACACCAGCTAAAACCTGTTGAGGTTATGTAGAAGTCAATGGCAGAGGTTCCTTTAACCATTTGAAGATGTTTTTTGCCTTCATGATTTGTCACGCTGGTTTGCTCTTGAAAACTCGATGAATTAGAGGTATTCTAGGTTTGTAGCCTACAAAATTTGATTTGAGCTTTTCCCCAATTCAATCCAATTTTTTTAAATTTCAGTTTTTTCATAATTAAGCAAATATTCAAATTGTGAGTTTATTCGTGGTAGAAAAACCTCACAAACCTCAAAAACTTCGCCTTTGATAAATAACCCCCTTAGTGTTGTCATGCAATTTTCTGCCTCAACCTATAACATGAAAGTCTGCTAAACCACTGTCTTTAGGGCCTCCAAACAGGGGTTACTACTCAGGTGTCTGCACATAATGGCACGCCAAATATTTGCACACAATCTCAGCTCTCCTAAGATGTCTGTTTACAAGATACATCTCCTAACTGTCATTTGCCATCCTTACTCACTTACACTTCTTTAGGTGCCAGTTAGCACAAGGGGTTTGTACTGAGGACTCCATAATGAGGTTCTTGTGCATATTATTCAATAAAAAAGGTTAATAAAATATTTGCGACCTCTTGTCTTAGTAAGTACAGAAAGATGCCTGTAATCTAGAGAGAGGGGGAGAGAATCAGGAACTGGAAACAGCAGGGCCATGACAGGGCTAGGAATGAGGGTACTGGAAGAGGAGCTTAGGAATTTTGGGGGTTGTAGTTCCTGGACTGCTATTGGGATGGGTGGAGACAGGAGGGGTTAAAAGAGGAAGGAAGTGAAGAAAGTTAATAGTTAAATATTTTATAAATGTGATTGTACATTGCCCTACACTCAACTGTTTTGGTTTATGTTTGGTCCTTATTTATGAGATTTAATAAGTAAGGTGTGACTTTTTCATCCAAGATATCACTTCTGGTTGGTTTGTTATTTAAGGAAAGGGGGGGAGAAGCTCGGTGTTGTTGGGAGGGTCCCATCAGATTGACACTGCCCTTGTCAAGTATATTACAGTATATTGATTCTACAAGACAATATAAACTAGTTGAATGAAAGAAGGTAAACACCATAGTGGGAGTCCTCAACAATTTTTTACCAGTGAGTCACATTCAGAAGTAAAAAGAGTTGGGGAGTAACACAAGCATAAAACATTTTCCTGCAAAATAAGTTCTGTGATTTGCCATTTGTTAACCTCTGTGTGGACTGGCAGCTACAAGAGGCTCTACCCCTGTTTTGTGTTACCAACACTTGCCTCCAAGCCTGGAATTCAAAAATAAGCACCACTGGGAGCAACATCCAAGGCGTTGGTGAGAAATATGTTGCTCGCGAGCCACCGGTTGGGGATCACTGCCATAAAGGCTGGTGGGTCCAGGTGCCCCTGCTCCAGACCTTCAGCTCGGCCAGTAATCATCAGCTTGGGTGTTCTAACCAATGAACTAATGAAACATTTCTATAAAACCGAAATTAGGAGCAACTTTGGAGAAACATTACATTTGGACCATTGCTTACACTAGATTTTCTTTATTTTTCTAATCTAATTTCTTTAGCTTCTTTTGCATTTGTTTACTAACAGAGATTTGTTCCAGTTTTTTGATACACACTGGGGCTGATTTACAAATATAGGCACTAAATTGCACCCAGGCCTGAACTGGCAATCTGTGGGTTCTGGCAAATGCCAGAGGGGCTGCTGTAAGTTGCCATAGACAGGCACTAGTTAGTGGGCTGGTCAGGTGCTGTTTGGGACTCTGTGTAGCTGAAATGCCAGCTCCTATTTTGAATCTCAGTCCAGACATGATTGCACCACAGCAACCAGAAAATCAGATTTTTGCTCTCATTTTCATTTGATGAGAAGACTAACTAATCATAACTAATGACTGTTCCCACGAAGTCACCTTTCATTCATTCTCATCAGAGCCAAAACCCTCTGCTCCTGACAGGATGTAAATGGCTTTCAATGAATCAGTAGAGGAAAAAAATGGCTTAGCCTCTAGTACATACTGTTAGTTCCAGTGGGCATCAGTGATAGAGACAACTTAGAGGTAGTTAGTGCAGGGTCGGACTGGGGGGCCCGGAGCCCACCGGGGCTACTGCCTCAGGGACCCCCCCGCCCCACTGCCGCTCGCGTGCACATGAACAGGCGCTTTGTTTTTTTGTTGCGGCAGTAAGAGAGGCAGTCTAACCCTGAGTTAGTGTGATGTGGGGCAGTACACCCCTTTGTCCAATATACGTTCAGTACAGTGTCATTACTAGACGTTACTGGGCCCCACAGCAAATTAATTTTAGGGCCCCCATGGACCCCCTAGACCTCCTGGGCCCCCTGCAGCTGCAGGGTCTGCTTCCTCTGCTTCCCCTGGTTCAGGGAATAGGGCTTGTGTTGAACTCACTGTTATGTTATTGCTTGAGCTAAACAGGGCAAATAGGGAAACTCAAGTTACTCCATCTTTGGTCCTTGCAAGGTAGATAATTAGATTACTCATCAGTGTTTCCTATCCCATATGTTCCTGGAAATAGACAAGAATGGTTATTATATTTACTGTAGTTTAATTTAATAAGGTCAATACCAAATTTTTGTCCGTTAAAGGTGACATGAAGCCAAAAAGTCTCTGTTTGACCATATTTCAGATTCATATGATGTTGGGACAGTTTCAGGTCTGGTGAAATATTCATATGTCATTACTTCTCTACTTCTGCCCCAATACTAAGGGGGTTATTTACTAAACTCCGAATGTCAAAAACCAGAAAAATTAGTTTTTTTAGTATAAAATCCGAATTTTTAGTGAAAAAAATCACAAATTTTTTGGAATGTATTCTGCCCTGAGGATGGAAAAAGTCCAAATCCGAAAATCCGGCATCTCGGACCTGCCAAGGTTGCATATAAGTCAATGGGAGAAGTCCCAAATATTTTTTGATCTGCATTGGGTTTCTTGCAATAAGCCAAAGTTTTTGGGGTTTTCGGCAAAAATCCAAAAAATCTGAGTTTTCGGGTGTAAATTCCAAAAAATTTGTATTTTTCACGATTTTTTCCTGCAAAAGTGTATTAATAAATAAGCTGAAAAAATTTGTGGATTTGTATTTTTTCTGGAAATATTGAGATAAATTAGTACTTTGATAAATAACCCCCTAAGTGTCGAGATATATTGATATATTATTGATATATTATTTTGGTATATGGTGCACCACAACTAAAAGAGAAGGAGACGGGTCGTGTTTGCATCCGTAGAATGCAGTGATACAATCTACTTTCAAACTGCTGTGCATTTCTCAGAACTAGATCTCACTGATCATTACTTGAATGAGCCAAACAGCAGAGTACTCGTCAAAGTCTATGAAGCAATTGTAGGGAATGTGGCTTTCTGATGGCATCACCAACATTACGGACGGCATCCAATTCTGATTTGCGCAGTGAAAATCGCATATTTGTTACAAATGGAACACTTTAGTGCGCTGAGATTGCTTTTTCGAAAGAATAACTATAGATGATAAGAAATGCTGCATAATTAAAACTCTCACTGCTGCAAAAGTAAAATACAATTTAAACCCTAAATCACATTGCTCTAAGATGTTAATTGCCCACCCATAATGTGGACGCTTATAATTGTGACATGCCTGAGATTACTTCTCTTTTTATTCTGTGCTGAAGTCATCCTTCATATTTAGTACCAGCTGAAGATGACGTTCCCTCTGCTTGTGCCCTGATATATATGCAACTTCATTCAACTTAAATTAGTTTCAGGTTGCTGAGTAGAACTTTCATTATAGCCGAGCCTGGAGTTACAGACGATTATTGGAGAATTTACAAAGTATTAAAAAGTATTCCCTCACTTGCTAAACACCATCCAACCCCTTCTTAAAGCTATCTAATGTATCAGCCTGTACCACTGATTCAGGGAGACAATTCCACATCTTCACAGCTCTCACTGTAAAAAAACTCTTCCGAATATTTAGGCGGAACCTCTTTTCTTCTAATCGGAATGGGTGACCTCGTGTCAGCTGGAAAGACCTACTGGTGAATCAAGCATTAGAGAGATTGTTATATGATCCCCTTATATATTTATACAGTCATCATATCACCCCTTAAGCGCCTCTTCTCCAGCGTGAACATCCCCAATTTGGCCAGTCTTTCCTCATAGCTAAGATTTTCAATACCCTTTACCAGCTTAGTTGCCCTTCTCTGTACCCTCTCTAATACAATAATGTCCTGTTTGAGTGATGGAGACCAAAACTGTACGGCATATTCTAGATGGGGCCTTACCAGTGCTCTATACAGTGGAAGATATAGCACTATCGTGAATCAATTCCCTTTTTAATACAGCTCAAGACCTTATTTGCCCTTGATGCTGCTGACTGCCAAATTTATCATCTACAAGGATTCCAATGTCCTTTTCCATTATGGTGGCAGAGCCCTGCTAGTTACCAGGAGTAGCAAAAAGCTTCTAAAGAAAATTTCCGATTTTTAATCAGAATTTTGGCTTTTCTAGTGCAAACTGCTAACCATGAACTCAATTTCAAATAAAAGGGGCTTGCACACTCAAAAATATAGTAATTAACTATTCCACACAATGGTATTCTTAAAAATGTTTTCTTGTAGTATAAATGCATACAAAACAGTACTCTGTACAATCAGTATAAATCAAACATTTTTTTACATGTTGAAAAAAAGGATGTTTTACATTTACATACCGCCAAAGTGTGACTCGAATGCTAAGCTGTACAAGTGAGCAGACACCCTTGCCAGAAAATGAGAATCACCCCGATGTTTCGGTGAAAAAGCCTTTAACAAGAGGAATTCAAGGGGAGTTCTTTGCACCTCTTATAAAATCTTTTTCATGTTTAGCCTGTCGTTCCATTTAATGGGAGTGCCCTCCACCTATTCCTGTTTGCACTGCTACCATGAGCCAAGGTGAGAACATTGCCTCCGGCAAAAGCTTCCCACAAATGACCAGGGGTGGCAAAAAGCCACTTCAGGTAAGGAAATTCCAATTTTTAATTCAACTCTTAGGGTTAGGGCACATGCTCAGATTTGGGGAGATTAGTCGCTTGGGGACAAATCTCCTCTTCTTCAGGGCAACTCATCTCCCCGAACTTGCCTCACGAGGAAACTTCGGGTGACTTCGGAAAACAAATCGTTTCGAGTGCCATCTCGGTGGCAATTTACATTCTAGCTGGCGGGAGGCAGTTCGCCCCAAAGAAGAGGTGATTTGTTGCCGGGCGACTCATCTCCCCGAATCTGTGCGTGTGCCATGACCATTATAGTGCAAATCGGCTGCCTTAGTGTGGCCAGGGTAATTGCTCTACCATTTAACCTCCATTTATTTTATTTTGGTTCAAACATTCTCCTCCTATGGTATTAAACATGAACTGTGTAAACTCCACAGCACAAGTGAGCAGATGCGATTCCTGCACTACTCAGAAGTAAAGGGGCAAATTCACTAACCAGCGGAAATTCGCCAGCGACGGCTTCGCTCACATCGCCACACTTCACCAGGTGAAAATTCGCCAGGACAACACTAATTCACTAAAATGCGAAGTTGCGTCCAGGGCGCTGAACGATGGCAAAGTTTCGCTAGCGTTATTTTGGCAAGCAAAGTGAAATTGTGCTAGCGTTGGCTAATTTGCATATGGCGGGAAGTTAAATTTCAATGGACGTATATGTTGCAGCAAATACATTACACTACACAAGCCCAGGGAACCTTAATAAAATAAAGTTGTTATATTGCCCTACACATGAGCCCAGTGTATAGTTTATGTGCCATATGTTAGGAAATGTAGGGGGGAAGCCGGGTACCATAAAAAAAATGTACGATTTTTTGCAGCCTATCACCCTGCGTTTTTTTAAACAAATTTTTTTTGAGGAAGTCCTATCTACTCTATTGCACTTCGCCTGGTCTGAGGTGGCAAAGGCAAGTCTGGCGCAAGAGGTAACGTTCATTAAAATCCGCATCTTAGTGAATTTGCGTAGTTATGTCCATTCGCCAGAGCGAAAATTCGGAAGTTAAAGTGCGAAGTAGTGATACAGTCTATCTCCTTCGCTAGCGAATTTATGCCAGCGCCCGTTAGTAAATTCGAGAAGTCCCGAAATGACGTCACTTCGCCCTTTAGTAAATTTGCCCCAAAGAAGGCTGCAGTAAAAGAACAAAGGGAAGTAGCCTTTGAAAGTAGCCAAGGCATTGGCCCAGCTCATGGGTAACCAAATCAGCACAGATCTTGCTGTATATGCCAAGCTTTAGAAAGCACAGGACAGAAGGCTATGGGAACAACACTGTTGGCATGTGCCATAATATTAAATAGACAAAACTATTGGACCGATTTGCAAAGCATAATTAAAAATATCAATCAAATCACATAGTTAGCAAAAAGAACGAAAATTCAAGTAACTTAAAGGGATCCTGTCATCAGAAAACATGTTTTTTTCAAAACACATCAGTTAATAGTGCTACTCCAGCAGACTTCTGCACTGAAACCCATTTCTCAAAAGAGAAAACAGATTTTTTTATATTCAATTTTGAAATCTGACATGGGGCTAGACATATTGTCAATTTCCCAGCTGCCCCTGGTCATGTGACTTGTGCCTGCACTTCAGGAGAGAAATGCTTTCTGGCAGGCTGCTGTTTTTCCTTCTCAATGTAACTGAATGTGTCTCAGTGGGACATGGGTTTTTACTATTGAGTGTTGTTCTTAGATCTACCAGGCAGCTGTTATCTTGTGTTAGGGAGCTGTTATCTGGTTACCTTCCCATTGTTCTTTTGTTTGGCTGCTGGGGGGGGGAAGGGAGGGGGGTGATATCACTCCAACTTGCAGTACAGCAGTAAAGAGTGATTGAAGTTTATCAGAGCACAAGTCACATGACTTGGGGCAGCTGGGAAATTGACAATATGTCTAGCCCCATGTCAGATTTCAAAATTGAATATAAAAAAATCTGTTTGCTCTTTTGCTAAATGGATTGTAGTGCAGAATTCTGCTGGAGCAGCACTATTAACTGATTCATTTTGAAAAAAAATTTTTTTCCCATGACAGTATCCCTTTAAACAATATGTATGCAAATGTTCCATTTGTCCCCATGACAATTAGGTCAGGAAGAACCATAAAAGATACATTAACAAATGACCTGGATTTTCCATTGACATCTTCTGTGTCGAGTAATGAAGCACTGCGGATCAAATGATTTACTCAATCAGGCTCAAGTTTGCTAACTTCTGACCCACAGAATAATATCGTTATGACAAGTTTTAACCATTGACCAGTTTTACATTTTTAATCCTATTGATATATAGGATTTTTTTTTTTACCTAATAGATTGCGGTGGAATTAGGAAAACTGTCGTCATGAAAAGCCTTTGATGAATGTGAAAATTATTGATCCGCTGGATTTCCTTCAGGAAAAACTATTATATAAATTGACAATAAAGTTATACAATAATGAAAGGCATGAAATGTAGGTCTACAGTTTATCTCTTGAATATATATATCAAATATCCCAATTTCCAAATGAATTAGAGATTTTGTAGGCAATGCAGAATGGATACAATATGATGTGCTCTTTGGAATCAAAATAACAGAGAGGTCATTTACATTTAAAGGGAATGTCAAGCCAAAACATTTTTTGTTGCCTAATAAAGGAAAACATAATTTTAAGCAACTTTGCAATGTACATTTATCACCCATATAATCGAATTAAGCCTTTGCCATAATTCATTGGTGGTGCATTAAGATAAATGAAAATCATCTATGTAAATGTTTGCAGACACAAGATAAGCAATCACAATAAAACCTTTATTAGCTCTCTGATCTTACCATGCTGAATGTTGCCAGTAAACAAATGGTGCAGCTCAGATCAAAGATTAACCAGGAAAAGCAAACTCAACAGCGTTGGCAGTCAGATAACTGTCAGCTGGATCCAGCATTTACATTCTAGTCCAGAAAAATAACTGGACCTCACCAACTCAATAGAATCTGATGTCATGAAGCTTGTGCATTGTAAAGACTGAGATTACAAGTGTTGATTTGACACTTGACTTCTATATACTGAAATCACAACAGCATGGTGTCATTATTTGATCCACAGAGCTGACAGTTAGGGTAAGGCCAGACGAGGAGATTCGGGGAGATTTTGTCACCTGTCGACTTATCGCCACGTCTTTTGCGCGACTATCTCCACGAACTGCCTCAGCATCTTTTCCCCATAGGCTACAGCGCAAAATCTCCTGCGCTAATGCACACGCGGCGATGCATTTTCAATAGTCACCCAAAGTTACCTCAGTGAGGCAACTTTGGGCATCTTTGGGCGACTATTGAAAACGCATCGCCGCGTGTGCATTAGCGCAGGCGATTTTGCGCTGTAGCCTATGGGGAAAAGACGCTGAGGCAGTTCGGGGAGATAGTCGCGCAAAAGACGTGGCGATAAGTCGCCCGGCGACAAAATCTCCCCGAATCTCCTCGTCTGGCCTTACCCTTAGGGTCAGGGCACACGATCAGATTCGGGGAGATTAGTCGCCCAGCAATCTGCTCTTCTTTGGGTGACTGATCTCCCCAAACTGCTTCCAGCCAGCTAAAATGTAAATCGCCGGCACGGTGGGACTCGGAGCTCTTCATTTTCCGAAGTTGCCTCACGAGAAAACTTCGGCCGACTTTGGAAAACCGAAGAGCCGAGTGCCATCCCCGCCGGCAATTTACATACTAGCGGGGGGGAGGTAGTTCGGGGATATTAGTCGCCCTGAAGAAGAGGAGATTTGTCGCCGGGCGACTAATCTCCCCAAATCTGAGCGTGTGCCCTGACCCTAAAAGTGGGTCTGTTTCAAGAGTTGCAGGGCAGCTATGTCAGCTATATCTAATGTCATACCCGTCAAATGCTGGGCTGCAACTAACAACATCCTACCAAAGAGATAAGAAGAAAGTACATAACCACATAACAAATAACAATATTCCCTTTGTTCTTTTGTTGTCACAATCTGAATACATATTACTACAGTGATTGGAGATGATATAAAACCCAATTGTTGGAATAGGTGCAGCTGGCCATTGTTCATGCCAATATAAATGTATTACCAGGAAAGTGAAAGACTATCATTTGGATAAAACCAGTATAAAAACAAAGTGATACTCTGCTGATCACCACTTTTGTTTATCATACAATACATTACTGTTCCTCTGTAACAGGCTGATTAGTCTTTGTGTTAAATAATTCTGCAAAAGGCAGTAAAAGGCAGTATTTGTTGTTACAGAGTAACTAGTAATGGTTTTCCAGCAACATTCACAGTTAGGGTAAGGTCACACCTGGAGATTCGGGGAGATTTAGTCGCCCATCGACTAATCGCCTCTTCTTTGGGGCAACTAATCTCCCTGTCTTCCGCCTCCTAGAATGAGAAATCGCCTTTGGCATGGCACTCGCAGCGCTTCGTTTTCCAAAGTCGCCCAAAGTTGCCTCACAAGGAAACTTCGGGCGACTTCGGAAAACGAAGCACCGCAAGTGCCATGCCGTAGGCGATTTCTCATTCTAGCAGGGGGAAGACGTTTGGGAAGATAAGTCGCCCCAAAGAAGAGGCGATTAGTCTCCGGGCGACTAAATCTCCCCGAATCTCCAGTTGTGACCTTACCCTTAGAGCAATGACACATGGGGCAATTTGTCGCCACATTTTTTAAAATAAAAAAACTTGATTGTGACAATTAATCGCCATCTAATGCTAGTGATTGTGATTTGTACATTCCTATTGTATTGATTTTATGGCCAGTCATGGCTACTCGTTAAAAAAAAAAAAAAAGGAGTGGCGACATAGTGGCAACAGAGATATAGCACAATATATTTTACACAATATATTTTACACGTGGTGAATTTTTTAAGGTCAGAGGGAAACTTTGGTGATTAGTTGTGACAATTTGTCATTAGCCTAATCCACTGGTTACATGAAACTTGAATTTCATTATTATTGGGGGACTGTATTATGTAAGCAATATATATACATATGCTATACATGACTTTTTAATTTGTAGGAAGAGATATATAGATATAATACACAAAAGCCATGAATATCTTGTAAATTATATCCTTATAAACGGTGAGTAGTGATGTCATCAGTTATAAACGGTGAGTAGTGATGTAATTTCTGTCACATGACTCACTAAAATTTGTGTATTATAATAAATAAAGTACCCCCAGTTGTAAAATATGAGGATATTATAAGTTACCTCGGAGTTCCATGACCTTCGGCCTCGTGTTTTTATATGGTCATGAAACTCCTCGGTAACTTATAATATCCTTATATTTTACAAGAGGGGGTACTTTATTCACTATATATTTAAACACCCCACCACTAACCCCTAAAAATCAGACACAGATCTCAGTCTTCTTCCTTGGGATGAAGAATCAACACTATCTCTTACTGAATATAACACAAATGAAATTTGTAGTCTTTCCTCCAAAACCTGGCCCTCCTCCCCATGATTAGCGCTAATGGCATTCTTGTGTACCCCAATGATACCTGGGGCAAGCCTATGCTTCATTTACACCCATATTAATATCACTGGCAGGAGCTGTACTTATCAATTTATTTATCATATCCTGTCTAGACAATTGCAATCTTTTACTAACCAGTCTCCCAAACCAACCCATTTCAGTCTATAAGCTCTGCTACTAGCTCTCACCAGCTCTCACCTAGGACTGCGGTCCTCTACCCAAGAGTAGGGATGTAGCGAACGTCGGAAAAAAAGTTCGCGAACATATTCGCGAACTTGCGCAAAAACGCGAGCGGTTCGCGAACGGTTCGCGAACCCCATAGACTTCAATGGGAAGGCGAACTTTAACATCTAGAAAAGACATTTCTGGCCAGAAAAATGATTTTAAAGTTGTTTAAAGGGTGCAACGACCTGGACAGTGGCATGCCAGAGGGGGATCAAGGGCAAAAATGTATCTGAAAAATCTGCCTGTGTGTGCTTGGAAGAGATAGTGTAGGGGGAGAGCTGTTAGTGATTTCAGGGACAGATGATAGTAAGTTTGCTGGCTAGTAATCTGCTTGATACTGCTCTGTATTGGAGGGACAGAAGTCTGCAGGGATTTGAGGGACATTTTAGCTTAGGTAGCTTTGCTGGCTAGTAATCTGCTGTTCTCTTTAAACAACTGCCATACGTTGACCTTGTAGGCATTGTTTGCCCAGTTTTTTTGGACGCAGCCACTGAAGCACAGTTGCCAGAAAAAATATGCCATATAAATGCTGAAAATAGTCATTTTTCGCCATACGTTGACCTTGTAGACATTGTTTGCCCAGTTTTTTTGGACGCAGCCACTGAAGCACAGTTGCCAGAAAAATTATGCCATATAAATGCTGAAAATATAAATTTTTTTGGTTGCAGCCACTGAAGCACAGAGGCCAGAAAAATTATGCCATATAAATGCAGAAAATATGCATTTTTTTGGTCGCAGCCACTGAAGCACAGTTGACAGAAAAATTATGCCATATAAATGCTGAAAATATAAACTTTTTTGGTTGCAGCCACTGAAGCACAGAGGCCAGAAAAATTATGCCATATAAATGCAGAAAACATGCATTTTTTTGGTCGCAGCCACTGAAGCACAGTTGACAGAAAAATTATGCCATATAAATGCTGAAAATATAAATTTTTTTGGTTGCAGCCACTGAAGCACAGAGGCCAGAAAAATTATGCCATATAAATGCAGAAAATATGCATTTTTTTGGGTCGCAGCCACTGAAGCACAGTTGCCAGAAAAAATATGCCATATAAATGCTGAAAATAGTCATTTTTTGCCATATACGTTGAGTCAACGTATGGCAAAAAATGACTATTTTCAGCATTTATATGGCATATTTTTTCTGGCCTCTGTGCTTCAGTGGCTGCGGCCAAAAAAACTGGGCAAACAATGCCTACAAGGTCAACGTCGTTGACCTTGTAGGCATTGTTTGCCCAGTTTTTTTGGCCGCAGCCACTGAAGCACAGAGGCCAGAAAAAATATGCCATATAAATGCTGAAAATAGTCATTTTTTTGGTCGCAGCCACTGAAGCACAGTTGCCAGAAAAATTATGCCATATAAATGCTGAAAATATAAATTTTTTTGGTTGCAGCCACTGAAGCACAGAGGCCAGAAAAATTATGCCATATAAATGCAGAAAATATGCATTTTTTTGGTTGCAGCCACTGAAGCACAGAGGCCAGAAAAATTATGCCATATAAATGCAGAAAATATGCATTTTTTTGGATGCAGCCACTGAAGCACAGTTGCCAGAAAAAATATGCCATATAAATGCTGAAAATAGTCATTTTTTGCCATACGTTGACCTTGTAGACATTGTTTGCCCAGTTTTTTTGGTTGCAGCCACTGAAGCACAGAGGCCAGAAAAAATTAAACCAGTAGGGTTTGCACCCTAGTTTGTAACGGTGGCGGAGGGAGGAGGAGGACGCTAAAGGACAGCTGTGTGTGGAGTCATGAGGCTTGAAGAGAAGGACAGCTGCATAGAAGTCAGAACAAGTCTTCCGGCGTGCAGTAACCCTCCGAGATCCACCCCTCATTCATTTTAATAAAGGTCAGGTAATCGACACTTTTGTGACCTAGGCGAGTTCTCTTCTCAGTTACAATCCCTCCTGCTGCACTGAAGGTCCTTTCTGAGAGCACACTTGAGGCTGGGCAAGACAAGAGGTTCATGGCAAATTGTGACAGCTCTGGCCACAGATCAAGCCTGCGCACCCAGTAGTCCAGGGGTTCATCGCTCCTCAGAGTGTCGATATCTGCAGTTAATGCCAGGTAGTCCGCTACCTGCCGGTCGAGGCGTTCTTTGAGGGTGGATCCAGAAGGGTTGTGGCGCTGCCTTGGACAGAAAAACATTTGCATGTCTGACGTTACAGACTGGCCAAAGGGCTTTGTCCTTGCAGGTGTGCTCGTGGCAGGATTACTGGCACCTCTGCCCCTGGAATGTTGATGAGTTCCTGAAGTGACATCACCCTTAAAAGCATTGTACAACATGTTTTGCAGGCTGGTTTGTAAATGCCGCATCTTTTCGGACTTGTGGTATGTTGGTAACATTTCTGACACTTTATGCTTGTACCGAGGGTCTAGTAGCGTTGCGACCCAGTACAGGTCCTTCTCCTTAAGCCTCTTGATACGGGGGTCCTTCAACAGGCATGACAGCATGAAAGACCCCATTCTCACAAGGTTGGATGCAGAGCTATCCATCTCCGCTTCCTCATTATCAAGGACTGCATCATCCACGGTCTCCTCCCCCCAGCCACGTACAAGACCAGGGGTCCCCAAAAGGTCACCACTAGCCCCCTGGGAAGCCTGCTCCTGTTGGTCCTCCTCCTCCTCCTCCACAAAGCCACCTTCCTCCTCTGACTCCACTTCTGGCACCTCTCCCTGCGTTGCAGCAGGTGCCTGGGTTCGTTCTGGTGATTCCGACCAGAAATCGTGCGCTTCCAGCTCCTCGTCACGCTGGTCTACAGCCTCATCTGTCACTCGTCGCACGGCACGCTCCAGGAAGAAAGCGAAGGGTATTAGGTCGCTGATGGTGCCTTCGGTGCGACTGACCATATTTGTCACCTCTTCAAAAGGTCGCATGAGCCTGCAGGCATCGCGCATAAGCACCCAGTAACGGGGGAAAAAAATCCCCAGCTGTGCAGATCCAGTCCTACCACCCAGTTCAAAAAGGTACTCGTTGACGGCCCTTTGTTGTTGCAGCAGACGTTCCAACATAAGGAGCGTTGAATTCCAGCGAGTCTGGCTGTCAGAAATCAAACGCCTGACTGGCATGTTGTAGCGCTGCTGAATGTCAGCAAGGCGTGCCATGGCTGTGTAGGAACGTCTGAAATGGGCCGACACCTTTCTGGACTGGGTGAGAACGTCCTGGAATCCTGGGTACTTGGAGACAAAACGTTGGACTATTAAATTTAACACATGTGCCATGCAGGGCACATGTGTTAAATTGCCTAGTCTCAACGCTGCCAACAGATTGCTTCCATTGTCACACACCACTTTTCCGATCTGCAGTTGGTGTGGGGTCAGCCACCGATCGGCCTGTGACTGCAGAGATGACAGGAGTACAGATCCGGTATGGTTTTTGCTTTCCAGGCACGTCATCCCCAAGACAGCGTGACAACGGCGTACCTGGCACGTCGAATAGCCTAGGGGGAGCTGGGGGTGCACAGGTGTGGAGGAGGAGAAGGAGGACCCAGCAGCAGAGTAAGAAGAAGAAGAAGACGAGGTAGAGAGCGATGGAGGAGTAGAGGTGGTGGCAGAACCGCGTGCAATCCGTGGCGGTGACACCAACTCCACTGTTGTTGTTGAGCTACCCATTCCCTGCTTCCCAGCCATTACCAAGTTCACCCAGTGGGCAGTGTAGGTGACATACCTGCCCTGACCATGCTTGGAGGACCATGCGTCAGTAGTCATATGGACCTTTGGCCCAACACTAAGTGACAGAGATGCGGTAACTTGGCTCTGCACATGTTGGTACAGGTGTGGTATTCCCTTTTTAGAAAAAAAATTGCGGCTGGGTACCTTCCACTGCGGTGTCCCAATTGCTACAAATTTGCGGAAGGCCTCAGAGTCCACCAGCTGGTATGGTAAAAGCTGGCGGGCTAAGAGTGCAGACAAGCCAGCTGTCAGACGCCGGGCAAGGGGGTGACAGTCAGACATTGGCTTCTTACGCTCAAACATGGCCTTCACAGAAACTTGGCTGGTGGCAGATGACTGGGAATGGGAACAGGTGGTCAAGGTGGAAGGCGGAGTGGAGGGTGGTTCAGACGGGTCAAGGAGAGCAGAGGTAGAGCAGTAAGATGCTGGACCAGAAGGAGTGTGGCTTTTAGTTTGCCTGTTGCCTTTGAGGTGTTGCTCCCAAAGTGCTTTGTGCTTGCCGCTCATGTGCCTTCGCATAGAAGTTGTACCTATGTGGCTGTTGGGCTTACCAAGGCTCAGTTTCTGACTGCACTCATTGCAAATTACAATGCTTTTGTCAGAGGCACACACATTAAAAAAATCCCACACTGCTGACTTTTTGGAAGTGTGCGATCTGGCGGTAACAGTAGAAGTTGGCGGAGTTGGCGGTATTGGCGGCAATGGCGGGTGCGTTGGCCGGCTGAACACAGGTGCCGATACATGTTGTTGCCCTGCTGATCCCTGCGGGCTGTCCTCCCTGCTTCTTCTAAGTCTTATTCTCCTACTGCCTCTCTGACTCTCCGTCTCTCCATCTGAACTACCCTCCTCTTGCTCTCTTCTACTAGGCACCCACAAAACATCAATCTCCTCATCATCATTCTCCTCAGATGCATCAATTTCTTCTGACACATCACAGAAGGAAGCAGCAGCGGGACCTCCTCCTCATCACTCATTATGTCCATCTCTATCGTGTTCTCTGCCAGAATTAAATCTGGTGTAAGGTCCTCATCTCCTTCATCTTCTTCTGGCAATAATGGTTGCGCATTACTCAGTTCAAGAAACTCATTGGAAAATAACTCCTCTGACCCCAGTGAAGAAGGGGCACCGGTGGTGGAGGAAGTGTTACGTGGGGTGGCCATAGCAGTGGAGGATGAGGAGGATGTTGTGGTAAAGTTAGAAACGGTAGAGGATGGGGTGTGCTGTGTAAGCCAGTCAACTACCTCTTCAGCATTTTGGGAGTTCAGGGTCATTGGCTTTTTAAAACTGGGCAATTTGCTAGGGCCACAGGATTGCATAGCAGCACGGCCCCTAGCACGGCCTCTGCGTGGCGGCCTGCCTTTGCCTGGCATTATTTTTAAAAAAACAACAACAACAACAAAAACTCAGTTGGTTTTCTGGAAACGATAATACACACAGCTAGATGGCGGGTTGAAGAAAACACTGTGCAAATAATGCCTACAAAGTCAACGTATACACTACTACAGCGGTGGATACGGATTACGTAAAATATATGAATGCTGCTTGAAAAAAAGTAACTCAAGTGGTTTTTCTAGAGACGATAATATTATCAATATTTAGACAAAATGTGAACAAGGTCACACAGCTCGATGGCGGGTTGAAGAAAACAGTGTGCAAATAATGCCTACAAGGTCAACGTATACACTACTACAGCGGTGGATACGGATTACGTAAAATATATGAATGCTGCTTGAAAAAAAGTAACTCAAGTGGTTTTTCTAGAGACGATAATATTATCAATATTTAGACAAAATGTGAACAAGCTCACACAGCTCGATGGCGGGTTGAAGAAAACAGTGTGCAAATAATGCCTACAAGGTCAACGTATACACTACTACAGCGGTGGATACGGATTACGTAAAATATATGAATGCTGCTTGAAAAAAGTGACTCCGGTGTTTTTCTGGAGACGGTAATATTATGGATATTTAGACAGAATGGGAACAAGGTCACACAGCTCGATGGCGGGTTGAAGAAAACAGTGTGCAAATAATGCCTACAAGGCCAACGTATACACTACTACAGCGGTGGATACGGATTACGTAAAATATATGAATGCTGCTTGAAAAAAGTGACTCCGGTGTTTTTTCTGGAGACGGTAATATTATGGATATTTAGACAGAATGGGAACAAGGTCACACAGCTCGATGGCGGGTTGAAGAAAACAGTGTGCAAATAATGCCTACAAGGTCAACGTATACACTACTACAGCGGTGGATACGGATTACGTAAAATATATGAATGCTGCTTGAAAAAAAGTAACTCAAGTGGTTTTTCTAGAGACGATAATATTATCAATATTTAGACAAAATGTGAACAAGCTCACACAGCTCGATGGCGGGTTGAAGAAAACACTCTGCAAATAATGCCTACAAGGCCAACGTATACACTACTACAGCGGTGGATACGGATTACGTAAAATATATGAATGCTGCTTGAAAAAAGTGACTCCGGTGTTTTTTCTGGAGACGGTAATATTATGGATATTTAGACAGAATGGGAACAAGGTCACACAGCTCGATGGCGGGTTGAAGAAAACAGTGTGCAAATAATGCCTACAAGGTCAACGTATACACTACTACAGCGGTGGATACGGATTACGTAAAATATATGAATGCTGCTTGAAAAAAAGTAACTCAAGTGGTTTTTCTAGAGACGATAATATTATCAATATTTAGACAAAATGTGAACAAGCTCACACAGCTCGATGGCGGGTTGAAGAAAACACTGTGCAAATAATGCCTACAAGGCCAACGTATACACTACTACAGCGGTGGATACGGATTACGTAAAATATATGAATGCTGCTTGAAAAAAGTGACTCCGGTGTTTTTTCTGGAGACGGTAATATTATGGATATTTAGACAGAATGGGAACAAGGTCACACAGCTCGATGGCGGGTTGAAGAAAACAGTGTGCAAATAATGCCTACAAGGCCAACGTATACACTACTACAGCGGTGGATACGGATTACGTAAAATATATGAATGCTGCTTGAAAAAAGTGACTCCGGTGTTTTTTCTGGAGACGGTAATATTATGGATATTTAGACAGAATGGGAACAAGGTCACACAGCTCGATGGCGGGTTGAAGAAAACAGTGTGCAAATAATGCCTACAAGGCCAACGTATACACTACTACAGCGGTGGATACGGATTACGTAAAATATATGAATGCTGCTTGAAAAAAGTGACTCCGGTGTTTTTTCTGGAGACGGTAATATTATGGATATTTAGACAGAATGTGAACAAGGTCACACAGCTAGATGGCGGGTTGAAGAAAACACTGTGCAAATAATGCCTACAAGGTCAACGTATACACTACTACAGCGGTGGATACGGATTACGTAAAATATATTATGGCTGCTTGAAAAAAGTCACTCCGGTGTTTTTTCTGGAGACGGTAATATTATGGATATTTAGACAGAATGTGAACAAGGTCACACAGCTAGATGGCGGGTTGAAGAAAACACTGTGCAAATAATGCCTACAAGGTCAACGTATACACTACTACAGCGGTGGATACGGATTACGTAAAATATATTATGGCTGCTTGAAAAAAGTCACTCCGGTGTTTTTTCTGGAGACGGTAATATTATGGATATTTAGACAGAATGTGAACAAGGTCACACAGCTAGGTGGCGGGTTGAAGAAAACACTGTGCAAATAATGCCTACAAGGTCAACGTATACACTACTACAGCGGTGGATACGGATTACGTAAAATATATTATGGCTGCTTGAAAAAAGTCACTCCGGTGTTTTTTCTGGAGACGGTAATATTATGGATATTTAGACAGAATGTGAACAAGGTCACACAGCTAGATGGCGGGTTGAAGAAAACACTGTGCAAATAATGCCTACAGGGCAAATAATGCCTAAAAGGTCAACTTATACACTACTACAGCGGTAGTAAAATAAAAAAAGTAAAATAAAAAAAAAATGAATATTAAAAAAAAAAAATTAAAGTTGGTGCTGCTGAACTACTAGGAGCAGCAGATTAGCACACCAGTCCCACTCCCCAACACTGCTAGACTAATAGCACTGGGCTCTTATAGTAGTAGTAGTAGTAGTAGTAGTAAAACAACAAAAAAATAAATAAAAGCAGTCCTTACAAGGACTACTGTTATTGCAGCAGTCAGCAGATGAGATCAGAAGCAGGACAGCTGCCCACTGCAGCTACATACAGAGCACTGCAGTAGAAGGTAGATTACTAGCCAGCAAAGCTACCTAAGCTTAAATGTCCCTCAAACCCCTGCAGACTTCTGTCCCTCCAATAACAGAGCAGTATCAAAACGATTACTAGCCAGCAAACTTTCAACTGTCCCTGAAATCACTAACAGGCAGCAGCTCTCTCCCTACACTATCTCTTCAGCACACACAGGCAGAGTGAAAAAACGCTGCAGGGCTTCGGTTTTTATAGGGAAGGGGAGTGGTCCAGGGGAGAGCTTCCTGATTGGCTGCCATGTACCTGCTGGTCTGGGGTGAGAGGGCAAAAAAAAGCGCCAACAATGGCGAACCCAAAATGGCGAACGTCGCGCGACGTTCGCGAACTTCCGGCGAGCGCGAACACCCGATGTTCGCGCGAACAAGTTCGCCGGCGAACAGTTCGCGACATCTCTACCCAAGAGGTCACTGACCCCAACTAAAAATCAAATGCTCTGTAAGGCTACAAATGTATTGTTATTGCTATTTTCTATTAATCATCTTTCTATTCAGGCGTCACCTATTCATTTTCCGGTCTCTTATTCAAATCAGGTCATTTGGACCCTAGTAACCAATTGCTGAAATTACAAACTGGAGAGGTGCTAAATAAAAACCTAAATAACTCAAAAAACATTCAAACTCAACCCCCCGTAATAAACTCTCTCTGAACATGTTACTAAACTAAACTCAAACCCTACCGCTCTGAGCAGTTTTGCAATATGTAATTTAGTCTTGCCCTACTATTTGTGTCTTTAAAGCTGATCACTTTGTTTGATACCATTATTGTGCCCCACTGATCCAAACCAATTTCCATGTACTATGGATTTTGACTGGCAAGTTAGAAAATGTCATCTCCCAATGCACCATGTCAGTCAGTCATAGTGCACAGATGAAGAATGAAGGAGTAATTGCAGCTCAGTAGGAATAATAGGGTGCCAGCCATTCCATGTGAGGCCCCTTCCGTTTTACCCATGGTCTCAGTAGAGGAAGACTGTAAGCTCTACAGGGCAATATCCCATGAAATGCCTTTCAAGGCTATTAAAAACATTAAAACATAAAAACGTGTTGTTTTGCCATCAGCATGTGTTTATGTTAGCTTAATTACTATCGAGTACAATGCACTATTGTATCGCACTTATTTTTAGAGAGAATAATCAAATTGATAAGAAATTAAGAATTGTTTTTTAGAATAGGACACTATGGGAATGCCATTTTTATATTCAAAGCTTTATGGATAACACATTTCTGTATAACATATCCCATGCCTGTAGTTATGCTCCCATTTTTATTCTCCCTTTTTTCCTGTACACTTACTAAGCTAAACATATTTGTTGAACAATGATACATTATTTCTCTGGTGGGTAATTAGTGCAGTGTAGATAATCTCACCTAAAAAGAATTGTGTTCACTCTTGTGCTCAGTTACAAAAATAACCAAAGACATAAAGAAAATTTTGGCTAGAAGAGTCATGGCAAGTTAAACTTTCAAAATCTGCTAACAAATTCCTTTGAATTATAGTTGTTGATTTTCATAACTGTAGATATGCTAAGCCATGTACTTGAGCTGTAAGTAAAACAACATATTTGTGCAACTACATGCAACATATTAGACCAATGATCCCCAATGGTCAAATGATTTCCTTTTTCTCTGTAATTGAAAATTCAAAGTAAAAAAAATTCAAATGTTAAGCTATTTTTATGTACTTCGACTAGGGAATAGTCCAAATTCGATTCGAATTTGAAAAAAATTAGAAAATTCAAATATCGAAAATGTATCATGTACCGTCTCTTTAAAACTTTGACTTCAACCATTCTCCATCTAAAACCTGCTGAATTGCTGTTTTTGCCTATGGGGGACCTCCTAGAACCTATTTGGAGTCAATTGGTGGACTTTGAAAAATCGAAGTTTTTTTTTAAAAAAAATACTTTAAATCGAATTCGATTGAATTTGATCTTACTTCGTTTTGAACGATCTAATACAGCCTATCCACCCGCAAAAAAACATTTGATTTTTTAAATACATTTTGGTTGGTCTTTTTTAATTCGAATTTCAAAGTTATGGGAGTTCAAAAAAACTCCCATTACTTCGAAATTGTCCCTTGATAAATCTGCTTTTTTTAAGCAGACTTAAAGGAGAAATAAACCCTAAAAATGAATATGGTTAAAAATAACATTTTATATACTGAACTTATTGCACCAGCCTAAAGTCTCAGCTTGTCAATAGCAGCAATGATTCAGGACTTCAAACTTGTCACAGGGGGTCACCATCTTGGAAAGTGTCTGTGACACTCACATGCTCAGTGGGCTCTGAGCAGCTGTTGAGAAGCTAAGCTTAGGGCTCGTCACTAATTATCCAGCAGAAAATGAGGTTGTCCTGTAATATAAGCTGATGCTACAGGGCTGATTATTAAATTCTGATGCTAATTGCACTGGTTTCTGTGCTGCCATGTAGTAATTATCTGTATTAATTACTAATCAGCCTTATATTGTGACATTTCTATTCTATGTGTACTGTATATTGTGAGTGGGTCCCTAAGCTCAGTAAATGACAGCAGAGCATGTGCAGTGAATCAGCAGAAAAGAAGATGGGGAGTTACTGGGGCATCTTTGGAGACACAGATCTTTACTGCTAAAGGGCTGTGGTTGCCTTGGGCTGGTACAGAAGCCCAAAACATAATGTACAACATTTCTAGCCTACTTGTTTAGTAAAGCTTTAGTTCTCCTTTAAGGTATGAAGATCCTAATTATTGAAAGATCCATTATCCGGGAAAAACTCGGGTCCCGAGCATTCTGGAAAACAGGTCCCATGCCTGTACTCATCAGTCCGCTCAATGACGATCATTAAAATCATAATGATCCGTTAGGGCTATGGCATATATTTGGTATTGTATTTGAGCAGGCACAGAAGCACCACTGTTGTCTTTTAATTCCTTATTGACTGGAGAGGGGAGTCAAGATGTCTACCAGCAATTTCATGGTGTCAGCCAGGGGTTCCAAAGTGATATTTGGCCAAGGACAAGCTAGATCAGGGTGTGGAAAACTTATCTAATAACTTATCTTATCTGAACAATCCTAAAGTTTGGATAACAAAGTGCTTGGTCAGCAAATAAACAGGCCAAGGTCATGAACAGTATATACACACAGTTCTATTGGTTGTGCACAGGCCTGGATTTTTGGAAAGGCCACCAAGGCCTAGGGCGGCAGGATTTTAAGGGCAGCATGCTGTCCAACCACACCACATTGGTTCAGAAACACTGAGGATCCACAGGAGATACAATAGTTTTATAAATATCCTGTGCGCCAATCCCCATTATTCTGGTCCCATGAAAATTTGTGTGAACAAAAGGGAGGGGGGTTTTGAACAGCAGTAGACCTAGGGGTGCCCGCTATATAAATCCAGCCCTGTTAGTGCAGTGATCCCCAACCAGTGGCTCATGTGCAACATGTTGCGTACTAACCCCAATTCCAGGCTTGGACGTTTTGGTTGCATGAAAACCAGGTGCACTGCCGAAATCCGTGTTGGTGTTATATGATATATATAATAGTCACATAGGTCTATTCAGTCGCCCCAAATTTACTGTAACTGCACCAGTATGTTGGTCACTGGTTCTGTTGAGCATTTTGGGCTTTTTAAAGTCTGTATTATGCTGCCACATGTTTCCTATTCAAGTGAACGTAGAAACGATTGTTTGTATAATTTCGATTTACAGGTATTGGACTTGTTATCCAGAATACTCGGCTCTTCATACCTTCTGTCTGCTAAAAAATCATTTAAACAATAAATAAACCCAATAGGCTTATTTTTCCTCCAATAAGCATAAATTATATCTTAGTTAGGAACAAGTACAAGGTACTGTTTTATTATTACAGAAATAAAAGGAAAACATTTTAAAAAATGTTAATTATATGGATAAAATGTAGATAACGGATCCCATACATGTACCAGCCTTGTGTCACATATATATCTCTTAAAGCCTTCTTTCCAGCGGATTGTCATTGCTTTGCGTGTTGGTGGTGACTAGGATTTGTAATTCAACAACACGAAATGAATTGCTGCAGCAGCACTCCGATCGTTGATTTAAACTTTTATTTGTGCAAAAAACACAGCGTTCTCTCTGCAGAGAGAATTACAGCGTGCATCCGACGCTCCAAACAATGGATCAGTGGCCTATGGAGGGACCCTGGGACAGGTGGAACGGAATAAGGCATGACTTAGGGACGAATAGGAATTGAGGAATGGTTTGGCTGGTGCATTTTGGGGATTGTAGGGAGGTGGAGCAAAGGAGGGGGCAAGGCGAGATTATAAGAGGAGGAAAAAGTGCAGGAGAGCAGTCTTAACTGTTGGAAGACAAGAGAAGCAGTGTTTCCCGCCTGCCCATCAAGGAGGATAAGGGTTAGGTTGTCGCAGCTTTGGGGGTGTGGGGCTGCCCTAATGGGCAGCCAAAAAGGGGGCTGGAGTGTTAAGGTGAGACTGGCCTGGGGCTAGGTTTAGGGGCAACGAGGCACACTAGGGGGCCCATTTACTTAGTTCGAGTGAAGGAATAGAGGAAAAAAAGTTTGAATTTCGAATGGTCGAATATGGCTACTTCAACCTTCGACTACGACCTTCGAATTCGAATCGAACGATTCGAACTAAAAATCGTTCGACTATTCGACCATTCGATAATCAAAGTACTGTCTCTTTAAAAAATTCTTCGACCCCCTATTTCGCCACCTAAAACTTACCGAGGCCAATGTTAGCCTATGGGGAAGGTCCCCATAGGCTTCCTAACAATTTCCTGATCGTTCGATTCGAAGGATTTAACCGTTCGATTCGAAGGATTTAACCGTTCGATTCGAAGGATTTAACCGTTCGATTCGAAGGATTTAACCGTTCGATTCGAAGGATTTAACCGTTCGATTCGAAGGATTTAACCGTTCGATTCGAAGGATTTAACCGTTCGATTCGAAGGATTTAATCGTTCGATCGTAGGAATAGCGGTAAATCCTTCGGTATTCAACCCTAGGTACATGTGCCCCTTAGTGAGGAAGTAGGTGACGGAGGCTTGCTTAGGCTGGAGAACGGGTTGGTTAGAAAGAGTAATGTGAATTCATTATAAGCTACTGTTGAATGTTATGCAGCCTTAAGCGGCTATTGTTTTACAATGTCACAGCTGATTCATGTTATGCATTTGTTATAATAATGTGGGTATGTTGGTGGATAATTTTTTGGTGAGTTTAATAAAAACAAGCTGTGGCCTTTTTCACCCAAAAATTATGTATTGTATTTTATTAAAGTAAAGAGTCAATCAACGATATTGAGTCATACGTAAGTCAAATGTGAGTGTGGCACTTATTTTGACTTTTACTGTAATTAAACAACAGCTACCAGCTGGGAAATTAAAAGAACATTTTACAATATTTTTAATTTGCTTTATGGATTTGCATATAGATATATTAAAGGCTAAGAGAACAAACGTCTAAAACAGCAATTAGTTCATCAGCGTGGATGCCCTGTCTCTCACAGTGGTGTCTAATCTGTTGTCATGAAACAATGTGCCAGTAAATGATATATTAAAATTGTCTACTCAGACAGATAAACTAAGCGTGTCATTGGCAGTCCCGCTGTTGTGATTGGGGATATTATGTCCAAAACAATCATTTTTCCTACATATGTTTGCACTTCAACATGTTCCTGTTGATAGGAATAACATAAAACAAAGGCTAGTCCGCTTGTTTTTATTTCACAGTAATAAGAGGAACAAGTGAAGGCTGATGATTACACCCATCTGCGGCCTGTGTGTTTATATGTATACAGGTGCTCATCTCTCAAGTCACTCTGAAATCCCCTATGTATTGGCAGAACAACGAAATACTTTGCAGGGGATAATGCAGGATTAATAGAAACCTTTATGTTTTAACTGTAGAGTGTTTTAACCTTCTAGAAAAGGATTATGACATATGAAGGGGCATCAGTGACAGTTGAACCATTCATATGAAATAAGGAAATATTCAAAATAACGCAGAAGAGCCATTGCCAGGGCCTGATGTCCTGAACTTCTGTAGTTTCAAAGCTAGAGCAGTCTGGAAAATACAGCCCAGCGCCAGCCTCTTCACGGTTGCTCCTATAGACAATAATGCCTTTCAGTGAAGTATTAAAGCTATTTTTCAGGTTGCTCTAGCTCTGAAAATACAGCAATTCTGGAAAATCCGAAGGCTATGTGCATGACACTTCTGTATCAGTCGCAATTCTCCAAGACAAGCATAAGTGTCACTTTAAATAAATCAGATAAAGCTTTTTTTCTGTATTTTTAGCAGGTTTACTTTGAGATTCATTTACTAAGCATAAAAACCTGTTAAATTTTTAATATCCCCCCCCTGATTAAAGTGTTGTTTCACCCGTGCTAAACACTGTAAAATTCAGTAAATGTATGGTATCCTTTATCCCGAAATCCATTATCCAGAAAGCTCCAATTTACAGAAAGGCAATTTGACACTATTTTATCCAAATAATCCAATTTTTTTTTAAAAAAACATTTCTCTGTAATAATAAAACCAGTACCTTGTCCTTGACAAGCTAGGATATCATTAATCCTTAATCGAAGCAAAACAGTCCTATTGGGTTTATCTAATGCTAAAATGATTTTTAGTAGACAAAGGGATACTGTCATGGGAAAACGTGTTTTTTTCAAAATGAATCAGTTAACAGTGCTGCTCCAGCAGAATTGTGCACTGAAATCCATTTTTCAAAAGAGCAAACAGATTTTTTTATATTCAATTTTGAAATCTGACATGGGGCTAGACATATTGTCAGTTTCCCAGCTGCCCCCAGTAAATAATACAATTTTCAAGGAAGGTACTTTTTTATGATTACACTTTTTGTTTTAGCAGCAATGGCAGTGACTTCCCCAGCACATTATCCAACAACCACAAGTTTACGACTGGAATTCAGTATAAAATATTCACAATATAATTTCCCCTAAACTCCAGGTATTTTTTTAGGGCTAGTCCACAAAAGGAGATTCGGGGAGATTTTGTCGCCTGGTAACTAATCGCCTCGTCTTTTGAGCGACTATCTCCCCGAACTGCCTCAGCATTTTTCCCCATAGGCTACAATGAAAAGATCTCGCCAAATCTCCTCGTGTGGCCTTACCCTAAATACATGTGCTCTTTCCTGTATCCCAGTCCCAGATGGGCATCTGTAGACAATTAAAACTCTCATTGGTTCTATTGTATTTAGGACACAAACAACATGCAGTTTACCCAGCATGCCATACTGTACTGCTGCAGGTGGGTTATTTATAGTTGAATTGATTTTATTTATGAGCCTCAGGCACAATATGCAAATTGCTAAGCTTATCACACTATTTACTAAACTAGAACACGGGTATAGCAACGGCGGGCAGAGATATTAAGATTAGTGATGGGCAAATTTGTCCCGTTTGGCTTCGATGAGAAAATTTGTGGCAGAAAATCGTTGAAGTCAATGGACGTCAAAATTTTTTTGACGCGCATCTATTTCAACGCCTGCAACAATTGTTATACGCGTGCCTATTTTGGCCAAATGCATTAAAGCCAATAGACGTCTGAATCATTTTGATGCGCAACAATGTGTATGTGTCCGACTATTTTGACACATGCCAACATTTTTTGGCGCGGCAGATTTTTTGCCTGCAAATTTTCGCTTTCCATTTTTTAGAATGTATTAGCCAGAGGTGAAAAGTGGAAATTCGCCATGAATTCGTGCCTGCAAATGTATTCGCCCATCACTAATTAAGATATCCAATATTTTTCTTTTGTAAAGCATTAAAAATATTTATGGTTCAGAAAAATGTATTGAGCATTTTATATTATAAAACTAACTGAGACCAGGGGATGCTTTTACACTAGGCTTAGATAGGTTGGTGGATAATAAGGGGCCAAAGAGAGCTGAGCTCCAACCCTTGGCGGATAGTCAGTTTGCAGTATAAGGAGTTAGGTTTGCGGGTTGGCTAAGTGAAAGAAGTCGCAGCAGCAGTGGGGGGCTCCTAAACAAAGCTTTGGCCATTTCCAATAAAAATCAAGATACGTTGGGACTCCAGGATTCCAAGTATTGAGATTTCTTGAATTACTTAATTCCAAACTGCATCACAGGCTGCAAAGTAATCTATATATTTATCATAGCATCGAAGGAACACATGTGGAAATACAATTGGCCTAACGGTGGCATTAATCATTATTTTCCTTAGACACTGTAAATAATTACAATTGCATGTTGACGTCGGATCATGATTAAAGATGTTGCATTCAGTGCTGTATTCAACAATGTTGTTCTAGTAACGTGAATTCATTTTTATGAGTTATTTGATGGGTAGAGCAGAGCCTTTTACTGTACATATGTTTTCTTATTTAATCATCTTAGGGTATTTCAGGACACACAATATGCTGGCAGCGTTGACAAGTAAATTTTACTAAAAAAATGAATTTTATTTCACTGGCAGGATCCAATTTATAAACATTCAAGGCTTAAAGGACAAGAAAATTCCAAAGAAAAAGTAATTCCAATTTAAATTCTATATAGTAAATGGTAAACCAACCCCCAATATTTAACTGTAGAGTCAAATTTCCCCCAAAACTGAGAATGCAAATTCAAAGTCCCAAATAGCCGAAATGCCGAAGCACCGAAAAGCCAAACAGCCGAACTCCTGAAGGGGACGAAAAGACCCGAAGCCTCAAAAATAGCCCAAACCGAACTCCTGAAGCGGTGAAAAGACAGGTAGTCAAGAAAACAGCCGAAACTGAAGTCCTGAAGCGGCAAAAAGACCAGAAGCCACGAAAATAGCCGAAGCCGAACTCGCGAAGCAGCGAAAAGACCGAAAGTCATGAAAACAGCTGAAATTGAAGTCCTGAAGCAATGAAAAAGACCCGAAGTTACGAAAACAGACAAAATTGAAGTCCTGAAGCAGCGAAAAGATCCTAAGTCACAAAATCAGCCGAAATTGATTGGGTGGGCAGGGCATATATAATACACATATTAAATAGTTCACCCCCCAACACTGGTTGCTCAGACAGTATCTTTTTCATCAGGGTATGGTGGCATGTACCTTGTGCAATCTGTGTTATTTGGGAGAGGTTGCACATAGTTCCTCCTGTAGGGACTTCCCCCACCCAAAGAAAACATACAGGTTACACATATCTCTTTCATCAAGGTCTACACAGACTGAACATACCACTTTAGGGTCTAGCAGGCAAACCATCGCCAACTGACCGAATAAAAGGACTAGATCAGGGGTAGGCAACCCGCGGTTCTTCATCCTGCTTGCTGCTGCTCGGTCTTGTCATCTATACAGCCCTCGCAACTGCTGGTGGCTTTTTGAGTGTGAGACCGATGTTAGCTTACTGTGGTTGCACACTCAGGAAGCCGCCAGCAGGTGTGAGGGCTGTATAGACATCCCAGGAGTGACAGGCAAGACCGAGCCGCAGCAAGATGATTCATCATGGTCCTTACTGCGGTCACACACTCAAGACAAGAGAAGGAAGATCAGCATGGAGCTTCAGAAACAGAAGTCACATTAAACTGATGAGAACACTAGCATTTAATAGGGCTATTCAGTGTTTAATTTATTTCAAAGTAGGCCTACACATACACACTGCACTTCTGTATCACAAATACAGGTATGGGACCTGTTATTCAGAATGCTTGGGACCTGGGGTTGTCTGCATAATGGATCTTTCCGTAATTTGAATCTTCGTGCCTTAAGTCTACTAGAAAATCTTATAAACATTAAATAAACCCAATAGGTTCTGCTTCCAATAAGGATTAATTATATCTTAGTTGGGATAAAGTACAAGGTGCTGTTTTATTATTACACAGAAAAAGAAAATCAATTTTAAAAATTTGGATTATTTCATTATAATGGAGTCTATGGGAGATGGCCTTTCCGCAATTCAGAGCTTTCTGGATAACGGGTTTCTGGATAACGGATCCCATACCATACCTGTACTTACCAATTTAGGACAACATAATCCTCTCCCTATCATTCTGCTCACACATACACACCTTCCCTAAATTACAGATGAATCTGTTTCTTCCAAGGCAATTTGCATGTGCCAACAACAGAGAAATACACAATATATAGATTTGTCTCTGCACGCTCTTTGCAGATGCATTCTGATTTGACTGCACACATTTATGCCCCGAGGCTTAATCCAGATCATAAATATGTATAGCTGCTGAGAAAATCATTTTCAAATGGCTGTTTCCCCCAAAATCTGTACTTGATATGACCTGTTATTTGGATCTACAAGTCATTTTTTTCATTTGCGAAGGCCTACCAGCACAGCAATCACCACTGCAGAGTGTCCATTAACCTATGTGCTATTTGCCTTGCAAGAACAAAAATCTGCTGTACACGTTTGTGTCTGTATGTCTATTTGTATTTAGCCACCTCCACGGCTTTATTGCCTTGAGCATTATATTTAAATGATGCTGCCTTGTCTCATTACTCAGGGCTTTCTATGTTTATTCTGAGCATTCTTCCCTTTAGCCAACGTTCCTTTCTGTTTCTCATGGGGTATCTTGTATTATATTGATAACACAAACCAGTATGGCGAGCTTCTCCTCAGTAATGACTAACTCAAGTCCAAATGCAGGACTAAATTATGATGATATTCACTGAGTGTATAACAAGGGCCCCACCTCTCACTAAATCACTATGTATACAGTCTCATCTATTTACTAAACATACACCCATAAAATAAATCAATATAATCTACTTAACAGGATCACCTTTAAGTTACCGTCTCGTTTATTGTTATAGTTACTTTTTATTACTTGTTTATCTATGCAGGCCCTCTCCTATTCATATTCCAGTCTCTTATTCAAATCAATGTATTGTTGCTAGGGTAATTTGGACCCTATCAACCAGATGGCTGAAAGAACAAACTGGAGAGCTGCCGAATAAAAAGCTAAATAACTCAAAAACCACAAATAATAAAACATGAAAACCAATTGCAAAATGGCTCAATATATCACTCTCTACAATACTAAAAGTTAACAAAATAGTAAACAACCCTTTTAAGATAAGATATGTTTTCTCAGATGGTGGACAGCCTCAAAAATCACTGCTAGAAGTAATATATCTATATCTATATATATATATCTATATCTATATATCTATATCTATATATCTATATATATATATATATATATATATATATATATATAGATTTTTATATGAACGTTTTTAGTATAACCATTCCATGGAGATGTAACCCTCATTGTTTCAACAGCAAAAGCCTCTAGCTTTCTCTTTGATTTCTCTCTTTGAACAAAGCTGTGACAGTTGCTATAGCTCAAGAGCAGTCACCCGTTCTGGAAAAACTTGCTGGACTGTAACACAAAGATACTGATCTGCTTTAAGACATAAAACATACAGCCATACTCCCACCAAACTCACAGCCCTGACTTTGTTGTACCAAAACAAATTCATTAGGATGAAACAAGTCAAGTATTGAAGTGTTGGTCTAAAACAACTTTCTTTTAAATGACTAGTGTGTCTACAGATTTGACTCGGTAAAGTGTTTAACGTAAGAGACACGTGGTCAGATTTGGGGAAATTAGTCGCCGGGAGACAGGCCCGGACAGCCAATCTGTGGGTTCTGGCAAATGCCAGAGGGGCTGCTATAAGGTCCATAGAAAGTCAGTATTTAGTGGGCTGGTGGGGGCTGTTTTGGCCTCTACATGGGCTGATTGGACCTCTGTGTACCTGAAATGCCAGGACCTTTTTTAATTTTCAGTCCGGACGTGCCCGGAGACAAATCTCCTCTTCTTCGGAGCAACTAATCTCCCCGAACTGCCTTCCCATGCCTTCCCACAGGCTAGAATGTAAATCACCTGCAGGATGAAACTCGGAAACTCGTTTTCCGAAGTCGCCCAAAGTTGCCTCACCTAATCTTCTGATGTTATTGTTCCTTTAAACAGGGAGATTAACTGGACTGTAACATTTTGCTATAGGGTTGCTAAAAGTTCTAGCAGGTACAACAGTTCTAGCAATTTTTTTTTAATGAAATCAGACTTTTAAAAAATCACAATTTTTTTGGAATTTATTCAACTCTGAGGATGGAAAAGTCAGAATTGGAAAATCCGGCATCTCAGACCTGTCGAGGTTGTATATAAGTCAATGAGAGAAGTCCCAATGATTTTTTTGATGTTCGCTGGGTTTCATGCAGTACCCCGAAGTTTTCAGAGTTTTTGTGCAAAAATCTGAGCTTTTGGGTAAAAAATTCAAAACAAAATCAGATTTTTTCCCGCAAAGCAAATTTCGGAATTAGATCGGAGTTTGTAGCAGAAAATATTAAGATAAATTCGGACTTTGATAAATAACCCCCTATGTGTCTTTCATAGACCGCAGAGTCCTTCGTATGATGGTTAATTCAGCTTACATGCATGCACAGCATATCTACAGTACCCCAGACTGCATGGAGATTGAAGCTGCCTTCACACTGGTGGAGGGGATGACAAGCATTGGAAGGCCTGGAACAATGGAGGAGTTGATGGGTAAATATGTGTGGAGGGGTTGAACCTCAGTGAAATCTAGCTGCACCTTTGGTCATGCACAGCAGCTAATAAACATGGAATTAAGCTATATGTCTGACTGCCTCTAGTTTACCTTTCATAAAAACACTTTTATTGACAAAACTTCAAAAACAGCAACCTACCCTAAATACAAACACCAGGAGGTTTAAGTGTTCCTAAACAGTGTAAGAAGCCGTGAGTGATAGCTCAATAAGAATAATAAACACGGCACAACAACTGAATCCTGTTTACAGAAAACATAGCATCTTCGGGCAGTTTGTAGAATGTAAAAAAAAAGTTAAATATTTGACAATGAACAAAATAAAGCAAAGAATAACAAAAGGTTCAACGTCAATGGAATCAACTATTGAAAGAGCATAACTGTAATAAAAATAAGTTTGTATAAAAAAGTTTTTAAACATTTAGCTTGAATTTATCTAATGTATAAACAGAGTAATGTATAATGGTGTCACTTTTGCTATATTTATATAGGTGTCTCTGCTGATATTTTGATTCCATTATTGACTGGCCAGAACTGCCCATATTCATCCCTACTCTAGTTCTTACATTTATAAAGTCTGTCCAACTTACCCACACTTTTCTAGATTTTTAATTCTTGTATGTCTACCAAAACATTTAAACAGTAAATAAACCTAACAGGATCTATTCAGTTTAGTTACTGTAGGGCAGTGATCCCCAACCAATGGTTCACCAGCAACATGGTGCTCACCAAACTCTGTGATGTTGCCCTCAGTGGTCTCAACGCAGTTGCTCATTGTTGGATTTCTGGAGGCAAGTTTTGGTCGCATTAAATGTACTGCCAAACAGACCCACCTGTAGCCTGCAAGTCCACTTAATTAATAGCAATTGACCAATTGCAGCTCTTGTTGTGTTGTTGGAATGTTATACATGCTTGTGTTGCTCCCCAACTTTTTCTTAATATTTAAATGTGTCTCATGGGTAAAAAAAGATGGTGTACCCCTGCTTGTAGGGATTCATAGGGTTAAATTCCACTATGGCTTGGTTTATACCCTAAAAGACTATTTCCCTCTATTTCTAAGACCTGGCATCTGTATCCTAGTTACCTGGTTGGGATAGTTATCCACCTGTTGGCAATTGGAAGCCCTGTTGGTAACTGGAAGCCCAGGTCTCTTCCTGTTTGGCCAACATCTTCTGACCAAGGTGGATGTTTGCTGGGGAGCCTGAGACAAACAGTTAAGAGCATACCCTAAAGGGGCAAATCTTTTAGTGAAGTTAGGGAACAGGACCCTGTGTATGAGGTTCATAGACGGCAATAGAATTAGCTCTGTCATAAACAATCTAGGTTTGAAAGTTAAGAAGACTTGGCCAGATATCTGCCAATTTAGGATTTTTATCCAATTTAGGATTGATAGCTGGAGGTAGCTACCCTAATGTATTAATGGCCTTATATTGAAGGGACCACAGTTTGGAATGGGGGTTAGACTGGAATATACTCCCTGAGGTTTCCACTGTAGGGGATCTGGACCACTAGCTGGTATGCAATATAGGTGTATCCTAAAGCTGGCTGTATATGGGCCAATGAAAGCTGCCAACAGAGTCGGGAGCTTATCAGCCCAAGCATGGGGCCCTCCTATGGGCTTCCCTGATCGATATCTGGTGGAAAGTCGGCTGGATGTCGATCAGGCTGGGTTAAAAATCGATTTGGATAGTAACCACATCTGTTCATTGATGCAGCCCCAGGATCCAACCTCCCGTATTGCCTACATTATGATCCAATAGATGGGCCCTAGGGCCCACGATCAGATCAGCCCAATATCGCCCACACATATCTACATGTATGGCCACCTTAAGCCTGCCAAGCCATCTTCACAGTGTTGCAAGGAACAACAGAAAAAATAAGGTTTTTTGGAATGTTACAAGAAATTCTAAGCCACATTGTTGCTTTAAATAGAGTGAGATAACATTGAGAGGGTGAGCTAGATTTTCATAAATATCTTGTGCTGATATATTGAAACAGCATCAGTTAAAAAAACAGAACAGTACGAATACAATATGCCCCCAGTGTACAAACCCCATTCCCTTCTTCCATTGTCCCATCCTCTCCTTCTTCAACTGTGGAAAAAAAAAACATTTACACAATTGAGCCATCCTTTTCTTGGGCCTTTAGTTGTCCTTTTAAAGGAGAACTAAAGCCTAACTAAAGAAGTAGCTAGAAATGTTGTACATTATGTTATGTGCTTCTGTACCAGCCCAAGTCAACCACAACCCTTTAGCAGTAAAGATCTGTATCTCCAATGATGCCCCAGTAGCTCCCCATCTTCTTTTCTGCTGATTCACTGCACATGCTCTGTGCTGCTGTCACTTACTGAGCTTAGGGACCAACTCACAATATACAGTACACATAGAATAGAAATATCACAATATAAGGCTGATTAGTAATTAATACAGATAATTACTACATGGCAGCACAGAAACCAGTGCAATTAGCATCAGAATTTAATAATCAGCCCTGTAGCATCAGCTTATATTACAGACCAACCTCATTTTCTGCTGGATAATAAGTGACGACCCCTAAGCTTAGCTTCTCAACAGCTGCTCAGAGCCCACTGAGCATGTGAGTGTCACAGACACTTTTCAAGATGGTGACCCCCTGTGACAAGTTTGAAGTCCTGGATCATTGCTGCTATTGACAAGCTGAAACTTTGGGCTGGTGCAATACGTTCAGTATACAAAACATTACATTTTTAGCCCTATTCATTTTTAGGGTTTAGTTCTCCTTTAAAGAGCTCCTGGCACCCCACAACACAATCAACAATAATGTGTTTTAATGCTACCCCATATTCCAGCCTAGGAGTCCATGAAACCTACAGTATATTAGACTTGAGTTGGAGAAGACCCCACATTGTGGTAAGTGCTACTCTGAAACTTTCAGAATTAAAACTTGTTTTAATTCAAAACATTAGAACCAGTAAGTATTATCAGCACGTAATGGAAATAAATGTATGCATTGTTGAAAATTGCAGCAATGACAAATTACAGTATTCACGTGTTTTTTTTCCATAAAGATAATGATTTGGAACAGGAAATAAGTGTATAATTTTCTACTCTAAGCAATGTTAATTTGTCAAATTTGCAAAAGAGTAATGGGTACCCGGCCAAAAACCAGCAGGGACAATCAATATTGAGTACCCCTGCCACAAACAGGAATTTTATTTTCCCCGCTGTGCCATTAACACTTACTGATGTAATAGAGTCATTGTCCTGTTGTGCATGGATGATTTCACCTTCAGCCGCTGTCAGTAGAGAAATGCATTGCGGCAGCGGAGGAACAGGCTGTACTCCTAATATTCAGTATTATTTCTAATGGCGTATATTTGTAAACAACTACAAAAACATGAATCCATGGCATCTAACGCCTTGTGTACTGGGGCTCTTTGATCCTGCTGCACCGTGTGTTGCCAGAAAACAGACAGCACTGCATAGATTAAAAAAAACATACTCTTATGTGCCAGGTCACTGTCAATAAATAGAGCTTAGGGTAATAATGTGTTATGTCTACATTTTTTTGTGTTTTGTTTTACCATTGCTTCCACCTCCCTCCCCTTGCAATTAAGAGTTTATTTAATTAAAAATCATGAGTTCTGAGTGAATAAAGGTCCCCATAGACGCAAAGATTTTTCGATTTCAGTGCAATCCGCCCAATCCGTCAAATTATCGTGAGGTTAGCGGGAATCTAACAATCGCGCATTTTACGATTTTTCGTTCAACATCTGTCAGAATATTGATCAGCCAGGTTAAAAAATTTTATCGTTCCCAGTGCAATCTATGTTTGCAGGGCCAAGCAGGCAGCTCCCCTCAGTTTTCCTGGCAATAAAGTGGTCTTAAAATGGTCTTTTTCATTGATGGACAAATTGTACATTTAAATGATCATTTGGAGATAATCGTGGTCTCACGATAACGAATCTTTCAAAAATCTTTACATCTATGGCCATCTTAAGTCTTTCACTTTCTCCAGTGGGAGCCTTACAGATTAGGAGAAGTTCATTATATGGGGAAGGGGAGGGGTTTAATTGTGATGTGTGACTTCACCTCCTCCCACAACTACTGAAGAACCAAAGTTAGAACCACGGTTATGGAGATAAAAGTATTTTCAGTTTTACAGTTCTGCACTGCTCAGTGTAGGAAACTACGACAAATGGCAGGAGGGATGTTCAACACAAGTCTTATTCAATATTCTCTTCTTAAAGGAGAACTAAAGCCTAACTAAAGAAGTAGCTAGAAATGTTGTACATTATGTTTTGGGCTTCTGTACCAGCCCAAGGCAACCACAGCCCTTTAGCAGTAAAGCTATGTCTCCAAAGATGCCCCAGTAGCTCCCCATCTTCTTTTCTGCTGATTCACTGCACATGCTCTGTGCTGCTGTCACTTACTGAGCTTAGGGACCCACTCACAATATACAGTACACATAGAATAGAAATGTCACAATATAAGGCTGATAAGTAATTAATACAGATAATTACTACATGGCAGCACAGAAACCAGTAAAATTAGCATCAGAATTTAATAATCAGCCTTGTAACATCAGCTTATATTACAGGACAACCTCATTTTCTGCTGGATAATTAGTGACGACCCCTAAGCTTAGCTTCTCAACAGCTGCTCAGAGCCCACTGACCATGTGAGTGTCACAGACACTTTCCAAAATGGTGACCCCCTGTGACAAGTTTGAAGTCCTGGATCATTGCTACTATTTACAAGATGAAACTTTTTTTTTTAAATGTTTAGTTCTCCTTTAAACCCAAGTATATATTTGGTACTAAATGGGACACAATTCACAAACATTAGCATTATATTTTATACCAAGGTGTATCTGGTACAGGTATGGGAACCGTTATTTGGAAACCGTTATCCAGAAAGCTCCAAATTATGGAAAGGCTGTCTCCCATAGACTCCATTTGATCCAAAGAATCCAAATATTTAAAAATGATTTCCCTTTTCTCTGTAATAATAAAACAGTTCCTTGTACTTCATCAAGACTAATATATAATTAATCTTTATTGGAAGCAAAACCAGCCTATTAGGTTTATTTAATGTTTATGTGATTTTCTAGTAGAAGATACATTATCCAGAGAACCCCAGGTCCCGAGCATTCTGGATAACAGGTCCCATACCCATACAGCAGTGTCTATGAGGCCAGCCACAATGGTAATGCTCGTTTGCAAATATGGCACAGCACAAGTGAGCTCTTTTTCCTATGGTGCCTGTTATACAGAATCCTTGGGGGGTAAATGGAGTCTTTGAGAGATGGTCTTCCTGTAAGTTACGGCATTCTGGATAACAAGTGTCCTGCTGTTCCACCTTTATGGAAGAGTAAAGCTGGCCATAGATGTTGAGATTTTTAAAAGATTCGATCCTCATCGTGAGACTACGGTTTTCTCAGAATGATCGTACGATCGTACGATCGTACGAATTGACCATCAATGAAAAGACCAATTTGCCAGGAAAACAAAGGGGAGCTGCCTGCTTGGCCCTGCAAACATAGAAAGATTGCACTGGGACCGACAAAGATTTTTTGACCTGGCCGATCAATTTCCTGACAGATGTCGGCCGAAAAATAGTAAGATGTACGATCGTTTGAATCCCACTAACCGCACGATAATTTCGAAGGATTGGTCGGACTTCCCTAAAATCGGTCGTTTGGCAAGAAGAATCGTCGCGTCTATGGGGAGCTTAAGTCTCTTTTTCTGCACCAAAATAAAGTTTCTCTTTTGGACGTCCAAGATAGAACATTGAGGGCCTCATTTACTAAGGGGCATTTTTATTAATATATGAATTTTATTCAAACCTGAGACTTATGAAGTGTAAAAACCACAAGAAACTGTAATATATATTGTTGGTAAGTAAAAGCGGTTGAGGTCCTCTAGAAGTCAATGGGAGCTGCACTGATCCTATTGGACCTTTTATTTGCTAGTTTTCATATTTTTTAGCGCAATATTCAGTGGGGGTTTTTTGTCCATGCTTTTTATATTTGGATTTTTTAATAAATTACAAGGCATTTGTGATTATAGAGAAACAGAGTTTAATCATAGTTTTAAAAAGCTCTAAACTCAGTGTTGCAACATTTTAATATTACTTACAATGCAGAATTTAAATGGTGGCCAGACCGAACCTGCATTAATACACAGGTGCCTGTGGGTATTTTCTTACATACCTTTCATCTCTGAACTATTTAATTGGAAATAAATTATCATGTAGGTACAGAGTGCAAAGGAAACTCCTTTACATTGTAGTTTCTTAATCTGTAGTGGCTATGTATCAAATTGTGAAATACGATGGGTGAGATATGAAATTGAAATTGCAGGAATACTGGGAGGGTCACTATAAATGTAATTTGACACACATGAATGCCATTGGGAACCGTTTGTTTTTATTATTCTATATGCACTAGATCAATAAAGGTTAACTGTTGATTGGTTGCTATGGATTACTATCCCTATTTTTTTTTTTTTTTTTTTTTTTTATGGATTACTATCCCTGTGAAAATATTGCCCTTTTGGCTATACAACTACCTTGAATAGTGCAAACTTCAGAGGCCCTTAGTTTATTTGAAGCTTCAGTACTACCCAGAGACTTCCACGAGTATTGGCAGAAATAATCACATTTATTTAAGCAATTTATACCTAAATTATATATATATATATATATATATATATATATATATATATATATATATATATATATATATATATATATATATATATATATATATATATATATATATATAAAAATATATAAATTTGACTTCATTATTGATGATTCATTAACACTTTTAAATGTGTATGTGCAAATCAATAGCATAAGTCTGTATAGTGTGCACCGTCTCATTTTTATAGTACTCTTTCTTTGCAAGCTTCATACCCAGGGCCTACAAGAACATTCATTATTCATGAGGATGGGAATTTTTCCATTACACGAATCTGAAATGATATGTGTCACTGAAGGTTGTCTCTTCAGCTTTGGGTTAATAGAAATAAATGTGAAAGGGGAATAGCAAGCTACACAAAGGACAGTTTTGTCAAAATAAGCAATAAATATTCTTTTCTATAGTAAGCAGCTGACAGTGGAAAATCAATATCTTGTAATGGCGGCACTCAGAGAGAATATGCAAGGGATATCTGTGAGTTCTGGGCAATTTTACAGAATCCAAACTCATTAACCAAAGGTTTCAGAACTCAGTACTGAAATGTGGGAATCTCCATCACAAGGGGTTGGTGGGTATTGTCTTTTGTAGGTGCTGGATGCTGTCAAAATAGTTGGATAGACACAGATTAGGTAGCGCATGTGTCCCAGTCAGACCCGGCCACTGAGAATATCATCCAAGAGGTTGGTGAGCAAATAGTTATTCAGGAGCCACTGGTTGGGGATCACTGAAGAAGATCCCAAAGGCAGCCTGTACATCTAGCCCTTATTAAAGGAAAACTATACCCCCAAAATGAATACTTAAGCAACAGATAGTTTATATCAAATTGAATGACATATTAAAGAATCTTACCAAACTAGAATATATATTTACATAAATATTGCCCTTTTACATCTCTTGCCTTGAACCACCATTTCGTGACTCTATCTGTGCTGCCTCAGAGATCACCTGACCAGAAATACTACAACACTAACTGTAACAGGAAGAAGTGAGGAAGCAAAAGGCAGAACTCTGTCTGTTAATTGGCTCATGTGACCTTACTTGTGGTTTGTATGTGTGCACAGTGAAACATACGATCTCAGGGGGCGGCCCTTATTTTTTAAAATGGCAATTTTCTATTTATGATTACCCAATGGCACATACTACTAAAAAAGTATATTATTATGATAATGGTTCATTTACATGAAGCAGGGTTTTACACATGAGCTGTTTTACTCAGTATCTTTTAATAGAGACCTACATTGTTTGGGGGGTATAGTTTTCCTTTAAAGAGGTCAGGTTTGTATGTGGCCCTTCACATAGTAAGACTGACATTAGACAGACTGCCCATGTGGGCCCAGCATTAATAAAGGGATGGAAGTTGAATTGGAAAACCATTAAAAATATGAATAAACATGACTGTAAATCCAAACTCTCTAAATTATAAACAGCTGTCATTGATCATGGTCATAATTCACAGGCAGTTCTCTTCTGGTGGTGGAGCTCGGAGAGAATGTGCAAGGAGTATCAATGAGTCTTCCTTCCATGGCCAGTGCATATTATCCCATTTCGTTGGTCCTTTACAGCCATCCAGTATTTCCAGGTGTGCACAATAAATATTTTTATATATCTTAGAACCTTCAGAAACAGTATATTAGCTTTACTGTATTATAACCAATACTTGGTAGCAACCTTGATTTTTTTGAGCATGATCTAAAGAAGAATTCAAATCAATCCTATATATGTTGTAAGCTTCTATACTTTTCTACATAATTCGCTGTTAAATTGATGGAATACCTCTTGTTTTGATTTATATTTAGTTATGGTCAGCCTAATACCTGCACTGCTTTCAGCCTACCCAGATGAACAGCTGAGCCTCATAAATAATATCTTTACTGCTTATTGAAAGAAGTGGCTTGCACATAAATGCCATTTTTTTCCCTTGGATCTCCGAGTCATTACTTTTAATAGAATGCAATCCCAGAAGCAGATGGAGCCTAAAAGACTAATCTGTTCTATTCTATGGATAAACCAGGATATGCCTAGGATAGAATTTAGGTTACTTTTGTTTGCTTTATGAATGGAGAGGTTGCTTGTTGCAAACTCACATGGGCTTTAAAAGTGTTCAGTTGTGATTGATCTGCACCTGGAGAAAGCAAAATGCAGCATCACCTGGTGCAGCATCACAGGACAGGCAGTAAGTACAGGGTCCTGCTGCCATCTTTCCTTAAAGGGATACTGTCATGGGAAAAAAATTTTTTCAAAATGAATTAGTTAATAGTGCTGCTCCAGCAGAATTCTGCACTCAAAACCATTTCTCAAAAGAGCAAACAGATCTTTTTATATTCAATTTTGAAATCTGACATGGGGCTAGACATTTTGTCAATTTCCCAGCTGCCCCATGTCATGTGACTTGTGCCTGCACTTTAGGAGAGAAATGCTTTTTGGCAGGCTGCTGTTTTTCCTTCTCAATGTAACTGAAGGAGTCTCAGTGGGACATGGGTTTTTACTATGGAGTGCTGTTCTTAGATCTACCAGGCAGCTGTTATCTTGTGTTAGGGAGCTGCTATCTGGTTACCTTCCCATTGTTCTTTTGTTTGGCTGCTGGGGGGAAAAAGGGAGTGGTTGATATCACTCCAACTTGCAGTACAGCAGTAAAGAGTGATTGAAGTTTATCAGTGCACAAGTCACGTGACTTGGGGCAGCTGGGAAATTGACAATATGTCTAGCCCCATGTCAGATTTCAAAATTGAATATAAAAAAATCTGTTTGCTCTTTTGAGAAATGGATTTCAGTTCAGAATTCTGCTGGAGCAGCACTATTAACTGATTCATTTTGAAAAAAAAATTTTTTCCCATGACAGTATCCCTTTAACTTGTGCCCCTGAATGTCTATGGAAATAAAAAGTAAGTGAAGTCAGTGTACAAAGTGTAAAAGAATGGCACCCATTTTTTGCAATCAGCACGTTACCTTCCCAGTCGTATATGACCTCTTAAGATTTTTTTTTTCAGTTCAAATCCATCCTAGAGATATATGAAAAATAAAGGTCTAGGGCCACACAATTGTGGATTCCTTTCCTGCTGCTCCTCTGCTCCTTTTCTGTCTGCACCAGAACCTTTGCCTCTGTGCAAGCAGACGTGGCAGATTATGGCACCAAAATTCGACATTTTGCATTTCACGTAGCAGAATTTCCGCCTGCAGATAATCCATATTGTCTGGCCTTAGCCTTATAGCAACTACGTATATGTAGAATGCTCACGGCCAAATTCCACACTGAACTTCATACTAAGCTTTCAGTAATATATACAAGAGGGAATATGGCTTTTTCCCAAATCTCACCCTAATTGGGCTCCAGACTGTGCCATCCCCCAGCCCCCTCAATTTTGGAGACACACTGCTCTAAAGGTGGCCATAGAGCTAGAGATCCGCTCATTTTGCCAAACGATGTCGCCAAATGAGTGGATCTCTGCCCGATATGCCTACATTGAAATGGGCGATATCGGGCTGATCCGATCATGGGCCATTGGGCCCAACGATTGGATCATAACGCAGGAGAATGGGTGGTCGGATCGAGGGACTGCATACACGCAGAGATGCAGCCGCGATCCAACGGGATTTTTTAACCCGCCTGACCGAGATATCGATCGGGAAAGCCCATCAGATGGCCCCATACACGGGTCAACAAGCTGCCGACTCGGTCTGTCGGCAGCTTTTATCGACCCGTGTATGGGGGCCTTAAGAAATCATCAAACAACATTAGGAGAATGTGATAATGGAAACAAGTCTAGTCAGAAGGGTTGAGGTCTATATGTTAGTGGACATTTCATGTTCAATGAAAAGGCATGTCATCCAAACAGACCGTGAATGTGCCGTGTTGGATTCTTGTTCTACAAAATCTACAGCATTGGGTGTGCCTGGGGAATCCAAATCCTGAGTTGTTGGAAAGCACTGCACTGTTGGTTCCTTGTATTTAGTTGATAATTGAAGGGGGTAATAGTGATCCAGCTGTTACCACCTGCAAATGACACAGACTCCCATCTTTTTCCTTACCTCATTATAGCTGTTTACAGTTTTAATCTGTTGACATTATAATTTCAATACAAACAAGCTTTAAAAAAAACAAACAAATCAGGTTTATTAACCTGAAACAAATCAGTCAACAGAGTAAATTAGGTATTTAGTAACGCGGTTTAATATTGGAGAGTGTTGATGCAGGAACTGGTCTGCACATCATTGTTGTCTTGATAAGGGGGATTTGCTTTCTTCTGAATTGACTGGAACAGAGCTATAAAAAGGGATGCGCATGGGTATGGGGGATGGAAAATGCAGCTCTCCTAAATATACTTTATTTTTATGCACCCGAGCCCTCCCAGGGGTGCAATAGCCTTCTTTGTATGACATCATCAACTTAATGTTATGTGACCCTCCAACATCTAATACTTAAGCCAATATATGGAACTCGTCTAAAAAGGAAATCAAATTACATGAACAAAGGGATGCAGTCATGGATGTGCTTTTATACAGCCAGAATCACAGATTCTATGGAAGCCTTACAGTAACTGGCACCTGAAAATTATTTTTTCTTCAGCTGATATTCAGCTCTAAAAAAATTGCTATATTTAACCCTCTAAACAACAAGCTCACAAACACAAATAAAACTGCTTATTATATTATTAGTTATTATAAAATTAGTAAAATTATTATAATACTAATATTAATTATTAAATAAAATCTGCAGTATGTTTATCCTACAAAATTGAGGTCTGAAACCAACCGTTGTCATTACCAGTATATCTACAGTATATGCATGTATCATTTATAAAAAAGATTTCCGTTCAATTTGCTGGTCCGACAGATTACGTATTAAAAGGTTATAACCAATTCATTATAGTGAATATGTTTAATTAAACATATGATCACTCGATATTGATTATAATCATTTTAGAATATATTAAAATAAAATACCAACTTGCCATATCCACCCATGGTTGTCAGTGATTTTAATGGATGCTTGGGAGCTATTATGCATTTCCCACAAAAAAACAGGATGAAGGTGTTATACATATAGTTGCCAGTGCATTTATTCTGCCATGTTTTTGGGATTATTATACATTTACAAAGTTTATTACCATGTGTTGTGGAGGCACTGTATTTACCCTACCAAATATCCTGGGAATTGAATATGAAACAGGCACTACATTTATCCTGCCAGAGAAGTAGTTTACATGAAGTTGCCACTATTTAACTGGGCATGTGTTTTGGGGAAATATACAGGTATGGGACCTGTTATCCAGAATGCTTGGGACCTGGGGTTTTTTGGATAACTGGGAGATATGTGCTTGTTTGGCAACTTTGCCAAACGAGCGGATCTCCCTGTGTATGGCCACCTTACGTCTACTAGAAAACCATTTAGACATTAAATAAACCCAATAGGCTGGTTTTGCTTCCAAGAAGGATTAATTATATTTTAGTACAAGCTACTGTTTTATTATTACAGATGGGCTCTAGGACCTGGCAGCCTAGGGGCAACAGTCAAGGAAGTCCGGGCCTGGCCCCAATAATCCTGCTGCTTTAGGGAAGGACTACGTGGACGATTTCCGCGCAAATTGACGTGCTGCGAAAAACCGCAGACGTCACGTTGGATGCGACAGAAAAAGGTAAGTAATAGCATTGTCGGATTGTGTCGCAGCATTGATCCGATGCTACAAGACTCCATCTGATTGTCATGTTGCGTCGGATCAATGCTGCGACTTCATCCGACATTTTCATTACTTACCTTACATCTGTCGCATCCGACATGACGCCTTGCGTTTTTGCGCAGCGGGTTGGATCAGCGGGAAATCATCCATGTAGTCCTACCTTTAGGCCCGGGCCTTTGTGGCCTTTCCAAAAGTTCGGGCTGGGTCAAACCTTTATGAATTACCAAGTGCCCCTATTCTCTTACTACATTGTTCATTATTAAGAATCTCCCCTAAGACCTTCATGCAGTTTTTGCACATGCTCCAGCATCCCCTGACAGGGAGTTTTAGTACAGCAACTGCTTGAGGGCCTCTTTGGGGAAACAGTTCAGTTACTGGGGATGCTGGTGGGCATAAAACAAGTGCAGGGGGTGGGCTATAGATATGCGGTGGGAATGTGAACTATTTCAGCCATGAGAGCATATGTATGCGTACTCCTGCTGCAGAAGGGATGAGGTTGCATCTTTCTATCAATGCTAACAGCTCCTCTCTCTCCATGCCAGCGGCTTTAGAGGTCACTGAAGGTGACAATAGGTGAGGGGAGTCCCATGAGGCACACATAGCAAATGACTGAGCAGCAATCAGCCAGTATCAGTTGCAGCACATTTCAGATGTATATCCCCCTGCTGCCTGGCTGCTTATTATTGTTATTTTATATACTTTCCTTCATCCTATAGACACGCTAAAATGTCCCTGCCTCACCCTACTGTCAGCTGTCTGATTTGTAAACACTCATTTACCTCCCAATTAAGGCCTATTGGCCCCTCTGAGTGACCTCACACTGCTTCCTGCACCCCTAGCCATGTGGCACAGATGGTAGAATCCTGTCAGATGGCGGCAGGTGACAGTGCTGCTCAGTGCTGAGTAATCAGTGGCTGTAATTAGTCTGACTGGACACAGGCTCAGATAATAGGGCAAGCAAGCAGCTGCCAGTCAGGAGGCCTTTCCATAATATCAGCCTGCAGAGGGGGGATGGGAAGGTTCCATTTTCTTCAATACATACAATTAATTTTCACTAGTGAACACATTGGAGGCCGTGTTTTTACCTGCCCACCTGCATCCGCAGTCTCTTTCCAGTCACTATGTAGCATTTCATCTAAGATAATCTGTGCTTTCATCTGGCAGATGTCCTCTCCTTTTGACTTTGCGCACATAAATAGCGGGCCATTGACAGGCTGTCAGGGAATGATCAAGCACGCAATCCTGCCAATGGAAAAGATATGGGTTAACTCTGTGTGCACCTCACGCTGATATCTACATTCAGCCATAGTCATTTATTTACAGAATGATAAATACGATTCCAATCATGAGGAATATAAGCCATTAAGGCCTAGGCTTTTTTGATGTTGTGCCTCACAGTCATACGTTTAGCCAGAAAATGACCAAATCCTTGTAACAGGGAGGGTGCAATATGACCTTTATTAGATGTAAATAAAACAGTAAATTTACTCCCGAGCAATAACCCATAGCAACTGATCAGAAAATTCTGCAGTTTCACCGATAATTGACTGGTTGCCATAGGTTACAGCTCCGGAGTAAAATTACACGGGCTTGTGAATTCCCCCTTAGGTCAATTGAAATGCTACTCAGAGATTTTAAAGCAGCTCCTTGCCCATATAATTAAGTGGAACCGAGCTTTGCTGACTCATTGATCTACAGTGCCAGCAATATACTCTTTTTTATGCAGGGACTGTAGAGGGTATTTTCTCTGTGTACCTGAAATTCCAGCGCCTATTTTGAATCCCAGACCAGGCCTGGTATGTTCTGTGGTACTAAATGCAAAAAATCCAGCTATTATGGGTACTTGTCCACTGCTCAATAAAATTCTACCCAGCCAAACGAACTGCAAATAAATATTGAATAGAATTTTAGATTGTAAGCACTACTGAGCTGCTTACCTCTGTTATTGATTAGAATTTCTTACATATTCTGTGTGCTTGGTATATACACCTTTCTATTCTACTGCCCTGTGGAATATGTTGGAGCTTCATAAATACATGTTATTATTAAAGTGGCATATTAAAGAATCTTACCAAACTGGAAAATATATAAGTAAATATTGCCCTTTTACATCTCTTGCCTTGAGCCACCATTTCTGTGCACCGTGAATCCTACGATCCCAGGGGGCAGCCCTTATTTTTTAAAATGGCAGTTTTCTATTTATGATTACCCAATGGCACATACTGCTAATAACTATGTTATTAGGAAAATGGTTTATTTACATGAAGCAGGATTTTACACAAGCTGTTTTATGCAATATCTTTTTATAGAGACTTACATTGTTTGAGGGGTATAGTTTTCCTTTAACAAAAAGTAGGGGGTTGTTTCACTTCTAGAACCTGTGTTCAAAACACTGTTTGCATGCATCTAAATCCTTAAGCCAAATTCTGGTGCCCCTATTTATGGAACATGCTGTAGCAACCTTGGTACTGTTGTCAGGCCCAGGGTGAGGGTGGTGCTAGCTCCATGATTCCCCAGCTTTAATTTGAGCAGGTGCAGTCATGAGAAGAGCAAGATGGACCAATGGCAAACATGTACAGGAGTGTGAATGGACGCAAGTAACTTAATGCATTGCATCAATATGCTATATATTGTGTTTCTTTTAGTGCACCTGAGCAGACATACCTTAATACATGTCTCGGCCTCATAGATCATTTATCTTGATACCGATATTGAACTACAAGTAGCTATCCTAGTGTTTCTACTCCACCCCTTTAAAATTATATATATATATATATATATATATATATATATATATATATATATATATATATATATATATATATATATATATATATATATATATATATATATATATATATATATATGTTATAAAACCCTGTTTTATAACCCAGTACATTTTCTAATAATATATATATCTTGGGAATATTGTTATCCTTTTGTACTGGCCGACAATGCAGCACAAGTCAATGCATATTGCTTTATATGCTTCTAAATAGGATTTGTCCCGACTTAGATTCAAGCCATATTTGAAAACATCACTGGTATATTTTTAGCTATGTATCTGCAAATTGTTTCTATGTGGCTTGTTTGCTGGGAATTCCAGGGAGTTCAGTTTCTATGTGGCTTGTTTTCTGGTAATTCCAGGGAGTCCAGTTTTCATATAACAGTTAATCTGTATATATTGTTTGTACCTCCATTTAGATAAATTGATTTTTTTTTTTCTTGTGTTGTTTTCAGACGCATTTGCTGCAAGACGCCAAAGTCATACAGTTTAAGGTCAGTGCATCAGTAGGCTGCATTCTGGGAGCCATTAAGGCGAGTATCACATAGGCAGTGGCTGGCACCCTCTGCAGTCTGCCTGCTCTCATATGCTCCTATAGCACTTTTCTCTCTGCGCCTAATATTCTATCCTCCACACTGTATAGCACATCCAGCTTGCTGAACATTGTAAAATGCAAAGGAAAAGCAGAGTCAGATCAATTCCTGAGCAGTTCATATATGTGACATAGAAATCAGTCCCACTAGATAATAATGATTCTTTATTCTTATTATGCCTGTGCAATATACAGGGGAGGAGGGTAGCAATGTAAGGCAATTAATTGGTGGATGTATTATTAAATATGGGTATATATGTTAGCAGTGTTGGACTGGGGGTTCGGGCCCACTGGAGCTGCCACCTTAAAGGAACAGTAACATGAAAAAATAAGTGTTTTAAAGTAATGAAATATAATGCAGTGTTGCCCGCACTGGTAAAATCTGTTTGCTTCAGAAACACTACTATTGTTTATGTAAATAAGCTGTAGCCATGGGGGCAGCCATTCAAAGGAGAAAAGGCTCAGGTTACACAGCAGATAGCAGATAAGCTCTGTAGAACATAATGGTGTTATCTGTTATCCACTATTTAACCTGTGCCATATAGCCTTTTTTCAATTTCCACCATTGCTACACAGCAGCTTATTTATATGAACTATAATAGTGTTTCTGAAGCAAACAGATCAGTTTTACAAGTTCTGGACAACATGACATGATATTTTCATTACTTTAAAATACTTACATTTTTAGGTGTTACTGTTCATTTAAGGGCCTACCACCCAAATCCCCTCCCACCCTGCCCAGCGCCTCGTCACAAATCTGGGAGATTAGAAAATCCTGTGGAATTAAAACAGCATCAGAGCATTGATCCTTTCCTGATAAGTTTGCATAGGCCTATATTATAATATGTTATTATGAACCTGTTTTTGGCGCTGTGGCCATATTATTCATTTGGCTTATACGTTGGCCACCAAATTGGGCCTAGTTTTGTTCATTTGGTGACCTTGCCCAACAGGATCATCTAACTTCTAAAGTGTTAAGGAAAGTGTTGGGAGCCAGCCATTGTAGGACAGAAGGGCCACTTTCTGATAATTCAGGCATCAAGTATTTCAGAAATAATGTGTTGTAAATGGAGATAAGGACACAGCTCAGTCTTGCAGGTGAAGGTCAGCTGTGTTAATCAATTATAATTATCTATATCATCGCTCGATTGACTCTTGAAAAGGAAATGAAGACAAATTGCTTCTCCAGGCTGCTGAAATACAAAATTATACCAGATTCCATTAGGATCAACATTCATGGGGTTGTGCGTCACTCAAAGGGGTGTGTAGGGATGGAGGGTGCTTGGATTGTAGTCATACATACATGTGTATCTACACATGACACATTAAGATGCTATGACAGAGGCTCATGACTTGTTGGTCAGAACATCAGAATGGGTTAGCGTGGTGGGTGATTATGATCCCCTTTATAAAATAAACTTCTTCCACCTACAACAATTATTATTATTATTATTATTATTATAAACAGGCATCAACATTTATAGATAGCAGGGTTTAAATACATACTTTTAACATACACAAGGGACCATTTCATTTACTGTGTTCAGTCCATCTTTTACTGCCCCAGAAATACAGTGCTGAATGTGTTAGTCAGAACTTGATATGACTGGGCACCAGAGCAAATTCAATTAACGACTTTTGAGGCACTTGTTTTACCAAGATATATTTAAATTCTCATTAATTAGGGTCTTACTGGGCCCTTTACACTTCTGGGAAACCCTGCTACCTCTTTAGTTACGCCCTAAAGGGAAGGGTAGGCAGGTAGGTATCCCCCCCACATGCCCCCTAATTTGTGCCTCATTCAGGTTAAGGAGCAGCAGACCTACAGAGGGCAAGGAAGAAGAGGGCTGGCCTGTGCTCCCCTTAAAGGGTACGGTCATGGAAAAAAATATATATTTTTTCAAAACACATCAGTTAATTCTGCATTAAAATCCGTTTCTCAAAAGAGCAAACAGATTTTTTTTATAATTAATTTTGTAATTTGACATGGCACTAGACATATTGTCAGTTTCCCAGTTGCCCCCAGTCATGTGACTTATGCTCTGATAAACTTCAGTCACACTTTACTGCAAGTTGGAGTGATATCACCCCTCCCCCCAGCAGCCTAACAACAGAACAATGGGAAGGTAACCAGATAGCAGCTCCCTAAAGCTGCAACACACAGGGAGATCCACTCGTTTGGCGATGCCGCCAAACGAGCGTATCTCTCTCCGATATGGCCACATTGAAGTGGGCGATATCGGGCTGATTCGATCGTGGGCCCAACAATCAGATCAGAACAGAGGCCAAACGGGTGGCTGGATTGCGGGACCGCATCAACGAAAAGATGCGGTCTGGATTTTCTAACCTGCTGATCGGCATCTGCCCGACTTTCGGACAGATATCGATCGGGAAAACCCATTGGGGGGCTCTATACACCGGCCGATAAGCTGCCAACTTGGTCTGTCGGCAGCTTTTATCGCCCCGTGTATAGGGGCCTTATCACAACAAGACAACAAGACAACAGCTCCTTGGTAGATCTAAGAACAGCACTTAATAGTAAAATCCAGGTCCCACTGCAACACATTCAGTTACACTGAGTAGGAGAAACAAGAGCCTGTCAGAAAACAGTTCCATCCTAAAGTGCTGGCTCTTTCTGAAAGCACATGACCAGGCAAAATGACCTGAGATGGCGCCTACACACCAATATTACAACTAAAAAAAAATACACGTGCTGTCAGAAATGACAGAAATTTTATATTGTAGAGTGAATTATTTGCAGTGTAAACAGTGTAATTTAGAAATACATCTTAAAAATCATGACCGAATCCCTTTAAGCTTCTCTTTATGCCATTCCTGGGCCCAAATGCTTGTTATGTATGAGCACTAAGGGCTTTTACAGACAAGCGTTTGAAACTGAGCTCCCCTGCGTTCCGGTTTTATGCGTTCAGTCACAGGGGAGTGCAGGAGTAGACGCATTTAGTTTTTTTCAATGGGGCTGTACTCACACAGATGCATGTAGGTACCGAACGCAGGAAAAATGCAGCATGTTACATCTCAACCTGCGTTCGGGGCCTACATGCATCTGTGTGAGTACAGCCCCATTGAAAAAAAACTAAATGCGTCTACTCCTGCACTCCCCTGCGGCTGAACGCATAAAACCGGAACGCAGGGGAGTGCAGCTTCAAACGCTCGTCTGTAGGAGCACCTTATCACTCTAGCACTCTCAGGGATCAAATGACCCCTACAGCCTGATGCAGGGGGTAAAGGGGATTTGCTCATTAGTGCGTAACTTATAAAAGAAGGTGTGCAACAATGCAATATAGCCAACAATAATTAAATGTAGATACCTTATTTATTGTAAATCCATTTCTGAGTAGCAAAGCTGACACTCCCCCCCCCCCAAGCTTGATATGGGTATCATTGAAATCCTGTAAGTGATGTAAACAATAGGCTGTGCTCTCTGGTACTGCATATACCATACATACAATTTCAATGCCTTCATTTACTATTTATTTTGAACCCACCATGATCATGAACATGAAAAAATAACTTTTAAGGGTAGGACTTCACGGACAATTTTGGAGCTATCCGACGACAGAAATAAGGTAAGCAATGGAAATGTCGGATGAAGTTGCAGCGTTGATCCGACGCTACACGACTGTCGGATGCAGACACTGCATGCTGCGTCTGCATCCGACAGTCGCGTCGTGTCGGATCAACGATGCAACACCATCCGACAATGCATTCACTATCCGATTTGACGCCTGCATTTTTACACAGTGCGCCGGATCGCTCCAAAATTGTCCTTGGAGTCCTACCCTTAGGGTATGCCACTGCAATTTGTATGTAATTAGGGGAAGCCACTCCCAGACAGAGCTTAGATAGGGATATCAGAGACATGAATAATTCATGCAGAAAAGAATGTGAGATGGGCTCATTGTCAGCCGTATATATGGAAGGACTGACCCTTGCTGTGCAGCTGTTGTCTTTGTGATAACTGCTCTGCATTTGCCCATTGTTAGTGTGATTACAACATGCAAGTGTGTGTGGCTCAGGGGGGTTGGGGTGTGATGGTGGTGGTGCTGCTGTTGGTGGGGGTGTTGTTGGAATGATAACATTTGGCACACTGGCTTATTTGCTGAGCAGCTTCAGAATACACAGGGTGCTTTATGGCCTGCACTGTCCGTGAATCAGCAGCTTTTGGAGGATCTTTGTTACCTTTTCAGAGGCTGCAGATGGACATTATCCAGACACACATAGAAGGGCCCGTGCCAACAGATGGTGCAGAAGGAACAAAATGAACAGTTTTCCTTTACACCACTAAATATGCAATAATAAACAGGTGCCAGGGTTAGGACTTAATGAATAATGTTAACTTATTACGCTGAAGGGAATGATTTACTCACCAGTCATCAGGGCCTAAGGGTCTTTTCACTAGGGTATTGTGACAAAAGCAATGATATTACAGGCAGCTCTTTATTTTCCATTAATATTAAAAGTGGCGTCTCTCAATAGCTGCAGTGCTAATAGAATAGGAAAATGCCCTGTTTTCTGAAAAATAAATATACAGGTATGGGACCTGTTCTTCAGAATGCTTTGGACCTGGAGTTTTCTATAATTTGGATTTTCATAACTTAAAGAGGTGGAACCTCTTTAGGCAGGCCCGGACTGGCAACCTGTGAGTTCTGGCAAATGCCAGAAGAGCGGCTGTAAGATGCCATAGACAGTCACTGTGGAGTGGGCTGGTGGGGGACTGGTTGGACCTCTGTGTACTTAAAATGCCAGGGACTATTTTGACTCCCAGTCCAGACCTGCCTTTAAGTTAACTTTTAGTATACTATAGAATGGCCAGTTCTAAGCAACCTTTCAATTGGTCTGTATTTTTTTTTTTTTTAGTTTTTCAATTATTTGCCTTTTTCTTCTGATTCTTTTCAGTGGGTGTCACTGACCCCATCTAAAAACAAATACTCTGTAAAGCTACAAATGTGTTATTATTGCTATTTTTTATTACTCGTCTATCTATTTAGGTCCTCTCCTAACTATATTCTAGTAAATCAATGCATGGTTGCTAGGGTAATTCGGACCCTTGCTTCCAGATTGCTAAAATTGGAAACTGGAGAGCTGCTGAATAATTGTATTACTTGTCTATCTGTTCAGGTCCTCTCCTAACTATATTCCAGTCTCTTATGTAAATCAATGCATGGTTGCTAGGGTAATTTGCGCCCTAACAACCAGATTGCTAAAATTGGAAACTGGAAAGCTGCTAAATAATGAACTCAAAACCACAAATAATTAAAAAATGAAAACCAATTGCAAATTGTCTCAGAATATCACTCTCTGCATCATACTAAAAGTTAATTCAAATGTGAACAACCCCTTTAAGTCTACTAGAAAATCATGTAATCATTAAATAAACCCAATGGGCTGGTTTTGCTTCCAATAAGGATTAATTATATCCTAGTTGGGATCAAGTGCAAGCTACTGTTTTATTATTATAGAGAAAAGGGAAATATTTTTCAAAATTTGAATCATTTGAATAAAATGGAGTCTGTGGCTGATGGCCTTTCTGTAATTCAGAGCTTTCTGGATAACAAGGTTTCCCGATAACGGATCCTATACCTGTACTGGATATAATACCTACTCTCTAATTATTAGTTCATTTTAATTGCCTGAACCCAGTGCAGTCTGCAACATGCATCTAATTTAATTGATAATAATGCAAAAAGGCTTTGGATTTATGTGTGTTAAGTGTGAATGCCAGTTCTCTCTCATATAATGGGCGTGCTTGACTCAGTATTTCCTACTGGTGCCAGTAGGAAGTGATTGACAGGTGTATGTACCCAAAAGATATGAATCAAGATGACCCAATCTACAACCTTCAGCTGTTGTTGCTTTACAACTCCCAGCAGCTTATCTAGCAGCTGATCACTCTCAGGGTGTTGGAAGTAATAGTACATACAAGAAATCAGGTCTGCACACTCACACACAAATCTTTAGACTCAGGTGGTAAAATTGAAATATGTTTTACTAGTTAAAAAGAACAAGCAAACAAAAGGCATAATGTTTAACAAAAAACAAAAAACATTTCACATGATGCTAATATACATACCACCCTTAAGGTACAAACAAGGCAGAAAAGAAGACTACAAGGAGCGAATACACCTGCCAAAATGAGAATAGCCCCAACGTTTCGGCAAATAGCCTTTGTCAAGGGGATTCTGATGTGTAAGGGGATTAGCAATGGAATAAATACCCTCTTCAATAATGCGTCCACTTCTATTTTCGCGCGCTACCCGACCGTTCGTGTCTGTGACGTCACATGCGCCTACGACACTTCCGCCGATGATACGTTCGGCGTGGTGACGTGGCTCCCTAACCGATCGTTACCTCGGGTAAATAATTACGCGAGAATAGACTATGAGGCGTATGGGTGCTTTTAAAATATGCGCAGTGAGAACTACCTTGGCAGTCACGCCGTATCCTAGCAACCCCAGCGTTTTCGCAACAGATAAAAGATTAGACATTAGGTCTAGTGTTGTAACACAAATGTGTCAACCCCATTAAAGTAACATAGTCCATTTAAAGTGATATTACAATAATTAACATAGACAGTGTTTAGGCATCATTATATATGTGTCATTTGTAGATTATATATCGTGACAATCAATTGACCATATTATACCAATAAAATTACAGAATAAATATAAAAGTAAGTGTCAATGTTAATAAATATATGTAGTAAAGTTATATACCATAAAGTGCAAGTGCATAGTACCATAAATAGAGAATATTAAAAAAAGAGGTTATTAAAAAAATATTGCATACAGAAAAATATATATATTACAATTCATCCGGTACTAATCCAGTACAAATATAGTGTCCAGTGCAAATCGATCACCAACGTGGTATATCCTCATCACATCCATAATAAAATTAACGTGAAGATAATCGTAAAAAATGCTCATGTCACTCATAGATAGGTTGGAAGTAATAGGTCATGAACAGCTTGACAGTTGGTGGTTGGATCAAAATAATAGGGCCCTACTCTGGTTATTATAAAATACCTGTATCCTCATATTTTACAACAGGGGATACTTTATTTATTATAATACACAAGTTTCAGTAAGTCATGTGACAAAAATGACATCACTAAGCTCTGATTATATATGATGACATCACTAAGCACTGTTTAAAAGGATATCATTTACAGGATATTCTTGTGTGATATATATATATATATATATATATATATATATATATATATATACACACATTCACTCTTGCATTGCCGCCTTTTGCAGACACCACACATGACAGCGTTTGCATTTAGCTTTCACATTTAATGTAAATAGAACAGGTTGGGTGCAAGCAGGTGTGGCTTGTATTATATATTACACATATTACCTCAGCACTACTATGCATAGCTTTAAAGGGAAACTAAATGCTAATCCCACACCCATTGTAGGGGAAATGTCTGCATTTAGCAAACAAGAGCAACATAATTTTTACATCTGTAAACTGGTACGCCCCATTAAAGGGGTTGTTCACCTTTGAGTTAACATTTAGTATGACGTAGAGAGTGATATTCTGAGACAATTTGCAATTAGTATTCATTTTTTATTATTTGCGGTTTTTGAGTTATTTATCTTATTATTCAGCAGTTCTCCAGTTTGCAATTTAAGCAATCTGGTTGCTAGGGTCCAAATGACCCTAACAGCCATGCATTGATTTGAATAAGACACTGGAATATGAAAAGAAGAGGCCTGAATAGAAAGATGAGTAATAAAAAGTAGCAATAACAATACATGTGTAGCTTTAAAGAGCATTTGTTATTAGATGGGGGTAAGTGACCCCTATTTGAAAGGTGAAAAGAATCAGACATAGAGGGCAAATAATTCAGAAACTATAAAAAAGAAAACAAGAAGGCCAGTTGAAAAACTGCTAAGAATTAGCCATTCTATAACATACAAAAGGTTAACTTAAAGGTGAACCACCCCTTTAAAGGATAAGTAAACCTTAAAAATAAGTGAATGTAAAATTGAGGAGGCTATTCTAATCACTTTTGCAATGTACATTCATTATTTATTTTTAATTCCAAGATATTAAAGGATACATGTACTGTTAATATGAATGACTTTAGTTACAACAGCGCCACCTGCTGGTCACTTTCCCACCCGTCTGACCAGCAAGTAGTCAAGGAAGTTGTCAGGAGAAAGAAAGAGGCTGCTCTGATGTTCTTCTGCTTAGGAAAAATTAGAAACCTTTCTCACATCTTTCCTAAGCAGAAGAACATCAGAGCAGCCTCTTTCTTTCTTCTGACAACTTCCTTGACTAGTGATGGGCGAATTTGTCCCGTTTCGCTTCACCACGAATTTCGCAAATTTCTCGCAAAATTCGAGAAACGGGTGAAAAATTTGCGAAACATTGATTTTGATGCTGGCGTCAAAATGGGAGCTGGCGTCAAAATTGACGCCGGAAACCATTACAGTCAATGGGTGTCCATTAATTGTCACTGGCGTCTGAATTGTCGCCGGCATAGATTCCGGTGCCGGCTTAGAAAAAAAAAAAACTTTGGCGCTGGGGAATTTTCACTGCAAATTTGAGAATTTATTAGAAATGTGGAAATTCGCCACCAATTCGTGCCTGGTGAATAAATTCGCCCATCACTATCCTTGACTACTTGGTGGTCAGACTGGAAAAAATGAGCAGCCGGTGGCGCTGTTGTAACAAAATTCATTCATATTAACAGTACATGTATCCCTTAATATCTTGGAATTAAAAATAAATAAATAATGAATGTACATTGCAAAAGTGCTTAGAATAGCCCCCTCATCAATTTTACATTCACTTACTTATATTAAAGGTTTACTTATCCTGTAAGGCAGTGCTCTTGCATCAGTCCTGACTAAGTGAGAAAAATAAAAATGCATTATCCCTCTGCTTATAATAAAAGAAAAATATTTTGTTTCACAACGTGTCACAGTACCGTGACTTAATTTATTTCTGCCCTGACCTTGATATCCCCTGGTAACACTCGCTATCAGTGTCTGATCTCATCAAGCTGCATCTTGAATGGCTATTGGAAACAGCGAGTACTCGGGCAGATTTGCACCATAGTCATTTTGCCAGCCATTATCAGCCGTGCACAGAAAGCTCTGGCTTCTTATAAGATAAGGCCTGAGACTGTAAGGACACAGGAACAGATACATTCCTTTTACACTGTGCATTGTCACTAGATGGTCTTCTGATTATTGATAGACGTTACACCATTTTAGAAATTTTCAGTCATCGGTCTCTAGTTGCTCAATGTATGAAGTGGAGCAGCAACTGAACAAGGTTAGAGTTTATAAACATGTTATTGCCTCAGCACCTTCATTCTTTCTGTAAATTAAACAGATATTTAAAGGGGAACTCCAAACTGTCCCGGTGGGCAGTGTCAGACTGGCCCACCGGGATACCAAGAAAATTTCCAGTGGGCCCAGGTGTCATTGGGCCCTCCTGCGTCTAAACATTTGGCCTATTTCATGATCATTATCAATTTCTATGAGAACAAAGAAGCTAAATAGATGGATTAATAGATTATAATATGTAAAGAAAAGAGTTAAGGAGAATAGAGGTTGAGTGAGGAGAGGAAGAATAATAGTACTGAGAGTGGGCCCCTGGTCTTAGGTTTTTGGGTAGGCCCCTGGTGTCCCAGTTCGACAATGTGTAGGGGCCCCTGAGGTAGCAGTCCCAGTGGGCCCAGGACCCCAGTCCGACACTGGCTTGTAGCACCTCACTCTGCTACAGGGAGAAACACAAACATGAAAAATTCCTGTTGTTGTCAAATAATGGCTGTGATTGGCTATTTGGTAGTCCCTATGTGGACTATCAACCTATAGAAGGCTCTATTTGGCAGTACACCTGGTTTGTATGCCACTAAAACTTGTCTCCAAGCCAGAAATTCAAAAATAATCAACTGCTTTGAGAGCAATATCCACGAGTCCCTGGTTGGAGATCACTGCCCTAGGGCCATGAGTCTTCTGGCCGTAATAATATGGATGAGATGAAACCGTTTTAAATGAAGAAACAGTTCCCTTGGCCTGCTTCAGCCACAAAAAAGGAGCCTTCTACATCTGATGGCAAATTCTCTGTGACTGTGAGTTTATTGCTCAAGTATTCCTGGACTTAGTTTGGGCAGATCACCAGCTTGCGGTATTTGAGCACATAAAGAGTTTCTGTCTGTGGTAAGTAGACCATCACCCAATATTGGTGTTTAAACCTGCCTGAATCCTCCAGTTTCTACATGTACATGCCAATATTTGGGTAGGCGTGCATTATTTTGGTCACCATTTTTTGAACAAATAATGGCAAGGGACTGGCCCATCTGATTGCTAAATTTACAATATGGTCATTAGTCCCTGTGATTCAGCTTGTTGACATGTTGATAAACAGCTTAATGAATACAAATAATAATAAAAGTCTTCCTGACGGACAAGTTTTTAGCAGCTGAGTGTTATACAGCTGATATTTATTTTGCTGCCGGTGGAACCAGCTCTCCTTGTTCTCTGTTTTCTTACCTTGTTCTTGCCACATTTTGAGTTCTCTTCTGCTCAGCAGTTGGCAGTGAGGCCGCACATTCAATAACTGGTTACATGCCCCCCTGTAGAGAACATGGTTTCAAATAATGTCAGCTCCTTGTCAGAGTATGAAGATTTGTATTCATGCAGCGTATACACTTGTGGCCCCCTAGCGTGTAGCTTTCTGTATTGGGTAGTGCTCAGCTGGACACAAGTTATTTGTCTGATGCACATTACAACATTATGGCACAAATTGTCGCAAGAGCAATATATAGGAATAAAGAAACGCCATAGACTGGCTTTTGTATCTCAGATCAATGAACACCAAGGAGATTTATCTTTATATCTTATTTAAGTAGGGGGGTATATTATCAGTTATTGCCTTTGCTGTAATATATTCAAGCGCTAACTATTATCTATAGCCCCACTGATGTAAATTGGGTCATAAACCCCCTTGTTCAATGTACAGGACTTGTGTTGAACATACTTTTGGCCTATTGTTTTATTTTAGAAAAAGTTATATATTAGATAACTGAAACTAGCTTTAGTTTCCAACACCCTGGTTCTTCTGAGCAATAGTAAATAGTCAATCTCATAAAATGAAACAGATCCCAAAAAAAATTTCGGAATAGTTGCGAGCATAAAAACTGTTGCGTGTCAAAATTATTCGGACGCCCATTGACTTTAATGCATTAGGACAAACTAGGCACGCATATAAAATTTGTCGCGGGCGTCAAAATTGACGCGTGTCAAAATAATTTTGATGGCCATTGACTTGAATGCGTTTTGTTCATTTTTCGGCAAAGCGAAATGGGACGAATTCGCCCATTACTAACAATTAATTAAACTTATTGAAACATTCCACATGGTAACTAAAATAACAATTAACTGTTAAAGGGGTGGTTCACCTTTAACTGAACTTATTTTATAGAATGTAATTCTATGCAAGGTTTGAAATGGTCTTCATTTTTTCTTTTTTATACTTTTCTAATTATTTGCCTTCTTTTTCTGACTCTTTCCAGCTATCGAATGGGGGTAACTGACCCCATCTAAAAAGCAAATGCTGTGTAAGGCTACAAATGTATTGTTATTGCTACTTTTTATTACTCATCTTTCTATTCAGGCCTCTCCTATTCATATTACAGTCTCTTATTCAAAGGGTAATTTGGACTATTTCAGATTGCTGAATAAAAAACAAAATAACTCAAAACCAGAAATAATAAACAATTAAAACCAAGTGCAAATTGTTTCAGAATATCACTCTCTACATCATATTTAAAGTTAATGTAAAGGTGAGCAACCCCTTTAACTGCATTATGAAGTCCCTGCCAATGGCATAATTACAATTCTAGCCACCAGCTACTTGACCTCTTCCAGCATGGAGCGTACACAGGGTTTTATGTAGGACATATATATATATAAAACTAACCACCTCCCACAATTAATAAACTCTTAAAGAATAATTTAAAAGAAAGCAATACCAAACAGATATAAATAGTTCACAGCACTGGGATACAGTATCAGCAATCAGATATGTGTTGGTCATTGGGAAACAAAGCAGCCCAGATGTGCCCCGGTTGTACTCTATGTGCTGCCAGAACAACTCACATTACAGTTTCTGCTGTCACTGACTGACTGCTGCTGTACAACTGCAAAGCAAGAAATGCGCAGCACCATACGCTGACCCTGGATTTTGTTTAGAAGCAGATGGGAATTAACATGAAATTGGCAAACACCATCTGGTACTGACAACGTAAGACAAAATTAGTAGAAAAGCAGAAATTTAAGTTACCTGCAGTATTTACCTACACCTGGGAATCCTTGTGTCATTCTCTGAACCACTGGGTGATAGGAATGTCAGTAAAGGTTCTCTTGCTCTGCTAAACTACAACTCCCAGCATACTACAACTGCCAAATGGAGACCCCTAATCCATGCGAGTCTTCTTCTGTAAAGTATTTCAAAGGATAAAATCTCAGATGCCTACTATGTCCTCTGGGGCCTAAATTCTAATTGGGCGTGTATTATATGTTGGTCTGCATACTGCACATGTGCCAATAATGAAACAAATGGGTAACTTTTTAATATATATATATATATACACACACACATAGGTACCCACGGGTATATATAAGCTTCCATCCTAGCCTTGGGCTCATGGGTGACTATATATATAAATAAAGCCCTACTTAAAATTGACTATGCCAAGGACAAGTAGTAGTTACTAGTCACTTTTTAACTGTGTGCAGACTGGGGAGCAAGTTTACTGAGTTTGTCAAGGGGTGAGGGGCATTGGCACACCAGATTTCAAAATTTTCATCATCACTGTACTGTAAAAGGAATATCCAGTAATCCCTTTGTGGAATATTTGGAAAACTAAAGGTAATAAATAAAATAAAAACTTTGGCACCAGGACCCCCCCCCATAAAAGGTTTTTAAAAAAAACATTGGTGCCAGGGCCCCCCTTACAAGTTAAAAAATTGGAGCCCCAGAGAATATTTTTTTAAAAAAACATTGGTGGCAGGGGCCTATAGAGTATTAAAATAATACATTGGTGGCCTGAGGATTAAAAAACAAAACAAAACACACATTGGTGTTCAGTAGAATTGAACTTGTGGGTTCAGGACTTCAACTTTGCCTCCTTTTGTGACTTTTGGTCTTTCCGCCACTTCAGAACTTCGATTTCGGCTGTTTTTGTGACTTTGGGTCTTTTCGCCGCTTCGGGACTTCGGCTGTTTTCGTTGTTTCAGGATTTTTTTCGTGGCTTTGAGTTTTTTCGCCGCTTCGGGACTTCTTCTGTTCCGCTTTTCGGCACTTTCACATTTCGGCTTTGACTTCGGAAGGGCAGCACGGCTTCGGCGCTGTCAAGGGGGGCACGGCTCTTTTGAAAAGTTCAGCACTGCCACTGTACACTTGTACCCCCTGTGCCCCCTGATGGTGGCCCTGTATACAACTATTTTTATTTTCATTTGTCAGTCCCTCAGGGAAAACAAAAATGAAAATGTACTGGCCCCTTAATAAATATCCCATTTAATTAGGAATATTCAGAGGAGATTTTCTAATAGAGAAGCCCTTTCTTTTTGGCTTGGACTCCAAAATATTGTTTGTATTACTGAGCCCAGGGCAATTAAGTACACACATGCTATTTGACCTTATTCACGGCAGCATTTATTGTATCTCCTAAATATAGAATTCATGGAATTTATTGTGTGGGGACAGAAACATGTAACACATCATTAGTACTTGTGAACCGCGGGTTGAGTAACGTAACAGTTGGGCTCCTCATTATTCTCAGTCTTGTGTTTCCTGGTGCAGAGTCATTTGTTTATCATGTGCTTTAAGAGGACCATTGTTTTATAATGGCAGGGATGGGTGCCAAGCACATTCCTTAGCTCGGTGTCAATAAATGCCTTGTTATGAATTATTTGCATACCACGATGTGAATGTGACAGACTCTACAATTCCAAATTAGCTTCTAAAATTAATCTCAGGATTATTATATAGTAAAATGGAAAGGTGGAGCTGGGCGTTGGCACTGAAATATCCTGCTCGGCTAAGGAGCAACCAACTGTGCTGAAACCAAAGGACCAGGTTTTTAGCTACACTTGGGGAACAGCCAGTGTCGGACTGGGACACCAGGGGCCCACCCAAAAAGCTTTGACCAGGGGCTCACCAATTAATCTTAGACCAGGGCCCCACTCTTAGTACTATTTTTCTTTCTATCCTCACTCAACCACTATTCTCCTTGTCTCTCTTCTTTACATTTTACACTCTATTTTTCCATCTATTTAGCCTCTTTGTTCTCATAGAAATAGGGAATGGCCATGAAACAGGCCAAATGTTTAGCAGCATGAGGGTCCACCGGGACTTTTCCCAGTGGGCAAGTCCAACACTGGGAACAGCCCACTGGTCTACAGCAGCTACAAATATCCAGTTTCCAGAATAGCAATTTACTTTCAAGACCTTGGCAAGGGTCCATAAGAAATGGAGATTAGAAGTCAGCACTCACCCATAGGGTATATTGGACGCAGGTGCAGGTCTAAGGTGGCTACTTCCACCCGTCCTGTGAACACAATGTCGATAAGCAGACAGCACCACACTTGAGGTAAATTCTTAAAAGGCCTTTATTCCAAAAGGGCTTATTTCAGAATGAACAAATAGCAGCGACGTTTCAGGCGTACAATCGCCTTTTATCAAGCTGAAGGGTCCATAAAACCATAAGGCAGGGGTCCCCAACCTTAATCACACATGAGCCACATTCAAATGTAAAAAGAGTTGGGGAGCAACACAAGCATGAAAAAGTCCATTGGGTGCCAAATAAGGGCTGTAATTGGCTATTTGGTAGCCCCTAAATGGACTGGCAGCCTACAGAAGGCTCTACTTGGCACTATAATTAGTTTTTATTCAATTAAAACTTGCTTCCAAGCTTGGAATTTAAAAATAAGCACCTGCTTTGAGGACCCTGAGAGCAACATCAAAGGGGTTGGAGAGCAACATGTTGCTCACGAGCTACTGGTTGGGGATCACAGCCATAAGGGCAACTATCTGCATTCCTAATGGCTGGGTACTGTCGGTTTTGATTATCTTATACTTAAATGGGAGGTTAGAACTGGCCCACTTACTTGGCTGATGGTCAGAATGAGGAATTATGAACATAGAGAGCAGCACTCATGTTTCTCTCTGTACATTATACATGATTTGATAAAAATGCATAGATGTTCAGCCAAGTCAAAAAGTTCCTACGCTGTCTATCTATAGGGCAGTTATATGGCCTTTACTAAATGACTAGGCCTTCAGCCACATTACTTCTTTGGTCAGGCCAATAGCTTAAGGTTGCCGATAAAAGCTGCAGACAGACAACCTTGGCAGCTTATTGGCCAGTGTATGGGGCCCTCCAACGGTCTTCCCGACCGATATCTGGCACTGAGCAGATGTCTATCTGGCAGGTGTAAAAATCTGGTCAAGATCCACTCGTTTGGCAACCTCTCTTGGTTGCCACCTTTAAGGAGAACCAAACACTGTATATTAAAATCCCCTACCCTACATAGACCCCCCCTCTCTGCTCCCCCCCAGCCTAGGTGTTACCCTCTGTTAATGCCCTAATTCTTTACTTACCCCTCGTTGCAGATTCAGTGCATCAGAATTCACTGGCACCATCTTCTTCTCTTTGGTAATCTTTGGGTCTTCTTCCGGTGCTTTCTGGCACATGCGCAGTTGTTAAAAACTGTCAGTCTGCTCCAACTGCGGATGCGCTGATACGGCGCTTACTTCACGAAGATTACTAGAGAAGAAGATGGCGCCCGTGAACTCTGATATGCTGAATCTGCAACGAGGGGTAAGTAAAGAGTTAGGAGCATTTACAGAGGGTAACAGCTAGGCTGGGGGGGGGAGCAGGGGGGGGTCTATGTAGGGTAGGGGGGTAGGGGATTTTAATATAAAGGGTTTGGTTCTCCTTGATGAATAATTTTTCACCAGTAAGTAACCATAAGCAACCAGTTAGGGATTTGCTTGATTTTTCTACCTTTCTGAAGAATGCATATTGCTGATTTCTGTTGGGTAATGCAGTAGTGCAAAACTGCCCAGTGTTCATAAATATGTCCAGTAGCTTTTAGTATGGTTATATAAGGGGTACATTATTCCTTATGTAACCCCTGCTTAAAACAGGGTATGGGTAGCAGCAGCCTTTATTCCTGTGGGCACTGGAAAAACACATAGACTGATATGTCCTCTTGGGGTGCCTTTTAGCTAGTTGACAGTAGGTTAAAGCTCTCTTGGGAAACACAGCCATCTTTAGTTATCACATCAAGAGGCACATTTATCAAAGGTCGAATTTTGAATTCATGTGAGTTTTTAAAAACTCCCCTAAACTCCCATAAATTTGAAATTTGGCCAGTATTAATTTATTAATAAAATTTAATTTTTTTTTAGCTTAGATGAATTCAATCAACCTGAAAACCTCGATTTGAGTGTTTTTCTTCAAAAAAAACCTTGAATGTCAGGAGGGCTGCAAACGACCCCAAATTGATCCCTGAACCTCTACCATTGACTCAAAAAGCAATTCAGAGGTTTCAGGTGGGGAATATTCGAATTAGAGTTCTTAAAGGGCCAGTGTAGGATAAATCTCGAAAGTTTTGTTAGATTTTTTTTTTAAAAAACTCAAATCGAATTTGAGTAACTCCTTAGTTGAATTTGACAGTTTTGACCATAAAAAAAATTAGAAAATTCAAATTTGAATATTCAATTCGACCCTTAATAAATCTGCCCCAAGTGTAGCATGGACCTAGTAACTGCAATAGGATTTCTGGAGAGCTTAAATGCTTAAATCTCTGTTAGACCTACTGAGGTTTAACTCAACGTGGATTCAAACCCCCCACACACCCAAAATGACTGGAGAAGCACATAATAGCTATAGCTAATGTATATTGTATACCTGCTGCCAACTCTTACAACGTCTAATCTCCCCGAACTGCCTCCCGCCGGCTAGAATGTAAATCGCCAGTGGGATGGCAATCGGTGCACTTTGTTTTCAGAAGTTGCCTAAAGAGGAAACTTCAGGCGACTTCGGAAAACAAAGCGTTCCGAGTGCCTTCCCACTGTAGAGATTCTAGTCGGCTGAAGGCAGTTCAGGGAGATTAGTTGCCCGAAAGAAGAGGCGATCTCCCCGAATCTGATCGTGTGTCTCTGTCCCTACGCCACTGATTGAAACAGCAGAGAGTGAAGAGGAGGTGCTGCTCTGAGTGAATATTTTTGCCCACATCCCCATTCTGTCCAGGTCATATACTTTTTCTCTAGACCACACCCTGTGCTCTATCCCTGCCACGGGGTATATATAGAGATAATTTTCAAAAAATCCTGGAAAGTTTACAGGTCTAGGTTGTGCTTTATATCAATGCGCCATATCCACAGATTTATTGGCAGGCTACAAAGATCCGGGCCTAGGGCAGCAAAAATCTGTGGATAGCATACTGCCCGCTGGCCGCTTGTAAACTGGGGACTGGGCTAGAGAATTTAAATGGAGGGAATAGTAGGGGTGCAAGTGGGGGGTTGTGCGCGCATACGCAGAAGCGCATTTACGCGAAAGATACCAGCAGCAGTCAGGGAGAGACGGGACCGGACATGGCGTAGGCGACAGAGTAGGTATGTGCCTGGCGCCCCCCCCCAGCTTTGCGCCCTAGGCACCTGCCTACTCTGCCTACCCCTAGTTCTGGCCCTGGGTGGGAGTGGGCAATAGTGTGTGCGAGGTGGGGTCTGCGTGTAGTGTGGGGCGAGGGGTTGCATGAAGGGGGAGGGTTGCAGTTGGAATAAGGGTGGATTATTCCAGCCCTGCATATCCAGAATAATCTTGACCAGAAATAAGTGCAACGAAAACATACTCTTATCTCATATCAAGATTTCTATAAGAGCAGAAAACATCCATACAACAAAATACTATCTGGACGCATTTTTATCTTATACATGCAAATGTTTGTTTGTTCTCTAAGGGGCAGATTTATTGAGGGTCGAATCTTTTTTGTTTTTTTTTTTGGTCAAAACTTTCAAATTCGAATAGTGAATTATCCAAACTCCAATTGAGTTTTAATTCGAATTTCGAGATTTCTCATACTCTGGCTCCTTATAAACTCTAATTCAACTAATCACCACCTAAAACCTGTTACTGTATAAGTCAATGGCAGAGGTCCAGGGATCAATGTGGTGATGTTTGCAGCCTTCCTGACATTCAAGTTTTTTTCGGATCAAATCGAGTTTTTATCCTTTTAATCAAATTTGTTTCAAGTTTTCAGGACGTTTACATTAGTTCGAGTTTAAAAAGTTCAATTTACTAATAGAGTTTGACTAGACGAATTTAGAATTTATGGGAGTTTAGGGGAGTTTAAAAAAACTCATGACTTTGACCCTTGATAAATGTGCCTCTCCAGTATTAGAGAGAGGGGCTTCTACCTTTTCACACCCTCAACTTTGTTGTATAAATGGGCTGACAGACGGGCAGGGTGTGCACAGTGAGTGCTGGGATCCATCTGTAACATTCTTCTGGTACTGATGTCATCAATATATTGCCTTAAGCACCTAATTACTAAGACAGAGTATAAACATTATTATCTATTAATAAGAAATAATTAGCTAGAACAGAAACACACACCAGCACTCCCTTGCATTGCAGATCAGCAGACTCTATCTACATGGTCTAACAATACAGTATAAATGTATTCCTATGCTTAAATTCAAATCCTTACAACAAATAGATAGACACATTCTGTTGCTTAATAAGTCGGAAAGAATGAGGCACCTTGTATAATTAATACCTGAGTGGATTTAGTAGCCAGCTATTTTATATTGAAATGAGTTGGGTAAAATGCATTAGCACATATGTACTAAGTCTGGCTGAACCGGCTTATTTACTTTTGGCCACATCACAGAGGAAGACTGCAGTCTGGAAAGTCTTGTTCTCTGATTAAGACGGTGATGGTGGCTTTTTATTAAATTGCAAATGCTCCAATGATTATGAGATAAACGAAAAGTAATTATGCGTTCATTAGGCCATCAAATGATTTCCTTTTCTTCATCTCTTGTGTTTAGCTCAATTAGAATGCTGAAATACCATCAGACTAGTCAGTCACTTTGCAAAGTCATAACAAAACAAAAATAAAAAAGTGTGGTCTTTAATTTTCCGAGCACCCCAGTATGATACTGTCCATGCAGAATGGGTTTACAGAGATGGGAGTAGAAGAACTCAACTGGCCTGCACAAAGCCCTGACTTCAACCCAACTGAACCGCTGTCAGATGAATTGAAACATCAATGTAAGCCAGGCTTTGATCCCTATCATTAGTGCCAAACCTCTTACTTATGAATGGAAGAAAACCCACCAAAATTCAAAAACCTTTCCATTCAAAACTATTCTAGCAGAGTAGAGGGTTTTGAAACAAGATATTAGACAGGCTGGTGTCTAAATATTTCTGGCTGTGTAGTATATGTATGTATGTATCTGTATCTCTCTCTGTATATATATATATATATATATATATATATATATATATATATATATATATATATATATATATATATAGTGAATAAAGTACCCCCTCTTGTAAAATATAAGGATATTATTAGTTACCGAGGAGTTTCATGACCATATAAAAACACGAGGCCGAAGGCCGAGTGTTTTTATACAGGTCATGGAACTCCGAGGTAACTTCTAATATCCTCATATTTTACAACTGGGGGTACTTTATTTATTATAATACACAAATTTTAGTGAGTCATGTGACAGAAATTACATCACTACTCACTGTTTATAACTGATGACATCACTACTCACCGTTTATAAGGATATAATTTACAGGATATTCATGGCTTTTGTGTATTATATATATATATATATATATATATATATATATATATATATATATATATATATATAACATCATATAATATCTACCATTTCTATCTATTTATCATTCTGTGTTATAAAAATGTAATACATACAAAAAATCAGGTCTGCACACTCAAACACGAATCTTTAGACTCAGGTGGTAAGATTGAAATATGTTTTACTAGTTAAAAAGAACAAGCAAACAAAAAGCATAATGTTTAACAAAAACAAAAAACATTTCACATGATGCTAATATACATACCACCCTTAAGGTACAAGCAAGGCAGAAAAGAAGACTACAAGGAGCGAATACACCTGCCAAAATGAGAATAACCCCAACGTTTCGGCAAATAGCCTTTGTCAAGGGGATTCTATTTTGTTTTTGTTAAACATTATGCTTTTTGTTTGCTTGTTCTTTTTAACTAGTAAAACATATTTCAATCTTACCACCTGAGTCTAAAGATTCGTGTTTGAGTGTGCAGACCTGATTTTTTGTATGTACTATATTTGGTTGCTCTGTAGGGGTGACCTAAAGGTTATTTTGCACCTCCCACTACATTGTTTTCTTTTGTATATTTTGAATAAGGTGTGCCCTCCATTTATCTGTATTTTTATAAAAATGTAATACAGGATATTTTAAGGAAAAAAATATATTTTACAGAGAGACTTTTTAGACTTGTGAATTGGACAGTGTTGTGCCTAGAAGTTTAATTGGTCATATTCAGTTTAATTGCTTTTTGATGCTTAGATAAATATGTTGCTACTCTATGGGGCAAATTTACTAACTTCTGAAAATTAGCCAGCGACGTTTTCGCTCACAGCGCAACACTTTGCCAGGTAAAATTTGCGAAGTACCGAAATGACAACGCGAATTTTCACCCGCGTTATTCACTTCGTCTTTTAGTAAATTTGCCCCTATATGTGAACTGACAGTGACTGAAGTGAGTATATTAATTGATCTTTAGACAAACAGCAATTAAGCAGGCCCCTATTTAAACACAACTCAGGTATGAGACCTGTTATCCAGAATGCTCTGGACCTGGTGTTTTCAGCATAACAGTCTTTCCATAATTTGGATCTTCATACCTTAAGTCTACTAGATAATCATGTAAATGTAGGGACCCGTAGTGTTAATCCTACTGTCTAAGACCTCATGGTCTGGGAATTCCCCTGTTTGGCTTGAGAGTGGGGTCTCCTAGACATTCCAGGGGCAGAGCTCTTGGATTGGATCATGGCTGATCCCAAAAGCAGCCACAAGGCGTCGCTGTGCACTATAAAAGGAGAGTGCCATGTGCTCAGTCAGCCATTACTGCTGGAGGATTTTGCTGAGTTGTACTTCACTAAGGAGTAGTGAGTTCAGCTGCCACTATGTAGAGGCAGGAAGGCCTCTGAGGCTGGGGTGGCGACCCCCTGCCTAGGAGCTCGGGCAAGAGGATCGGGGAGCTCCAGATTTTCCCAACTGAATATGAAATGCTTGCGCTATAGACAGTGTTGGGAGCTACAGTTCAGCTACGGATTCAGCAACAGTGTGCTCGCGCTATAGACAGTGCTGGTAGCTATGTTTGAAGGATAATACAAGCTGCATATGTTTATTGAATGGATTCATCGCTGTGGATGCCAGCTCTAGGTGAGCCTGCCAGCTCTGTGTGTGAGCCCTCGGGTGAGTGATGCCAGGGGAGGGTGGAAAAAGAGAGGATCCAGCATATTTCCATTTGTGACACAGGCTCTGTTTATGCCTGCCATGAGGGAGCCAGTACCTAACCGGAGGGAAAGGTATTTTTGGTCTGCTAGTGCTGCCTGGGACCAAGTGTGCTCATTGTGGATAAGGTACTGAGACTTTGATCTGCCAATGAGTAGTGCGAGACTTTGCCTGGCATGGAGGGCCAGGAAATGGATTTGCACAGGATTCCCAAGGCAGTGGCTCATGCTAGTTAAATGCATATTGTATGATGTAAATGTGTGTTTTTACTTACCCTTTAAATTATACTTTCTTTATATAAAGTTGTTGTTTTTATAAAAGCAAAGTTTGTGTTGAATGTTTGCATGTTATTCCTAATGGGGCCACCCACAGGTGTATTCCCGGATCTAATAATATTCATGGGTCACATTATTATTATGTATCCTCACTGTAGGGTTGTAATCACAGAGTTGCTTTAACTGCACACGTATAATGTGACATTGATATAATAATACTTCTGATTATGTTCATGTCCATGTGGATATTTCTCTTATAAGCAGTCTCTGGTTTGCACATTGTACTTTCCACGTACTCTTACTTATTTTATCATATTTCACTGATTACTTTCTGATTAAACATTTAAGATGTAAATTTCTGCATCATCTTCTGTATCTTTGCATCAGTTGTGCATTTAATTCTAAGGTAAAAAGTGAAGTCCTGGTGTTACTATATATATATGTCAGTAAAGTGTTTGGAAGAACAAACAAAAGCTGTAAGGATCCATTTTCCATGATTGGTGAAACAGCGGCTGCAGAGCATGACTGCACTCAGTTTAATAATAGGAATGTGCTTACAGACAGGGGGTGAGTATGTCTGTATGTCGAGTTGTCAGGCCTGGAGATTTTCTTTGTTTGCTGGATTCATCCTATTGTTTGTCTAGGCACCAGTAAGTGAAGGACTTTTAAAGACATGAGAAAATGGTTGCATTTAATGTGGAACTGAACAGAAAGTTCAACCATTAGGAAGGAGGAAAGAGATACATAACAAAAGAAATGCTTAGACCCTTATATTGCATGGCTTGATGGGAGAAGATTTGAACTGCAGGTAATTGTGTATATAGTAAAGTACACTACATTATAGTCAGGATGGGAAAGGTAGAGGCTATAAATGAGAAGTTTGGCATATGATTAATTATAACAGTAATATGCAGAAAAATCACGAAGTTGAGATTTAAGATATAACTCATTGCTGAGGTTATTTGTCTTAATTAAAGTGGACCTGTCACCCAGACACAAAAAGTTGTATAATAAAAGTCCTTTTCAAATTAAACATGAAATCCAATGTCTATTTTTTTATTAAATCATTCATAGCTGTTGTAAGCTCATTTAAAACTCTCAGCTGTCGATCTATTATTGTCTGCCCCTCCTCTATGCCTTAGGCATAGAGGCGGGGCAGACAATTACTTTCACTTTCCATTCAGCACTTCCTAGATGTCACTGCTCTCCCCACATTCCCCCCATTCACTTAACCATTAAATTGTGTAGCCAGGGCATGGTGATGGACATCAGGTCCCCCATTCTGGTGCACAAACAAGATTCTGAGATGATACAAGGCTTGTCTTAATAACAGTGTCCACAAAATGGCTCCTTCCTGCTTGCTGTAATTATGAATTCCCAGACTGAAGGAAACAAGATTCAAATAATTTATATAGTGTAATTTAAGTTCATTTTGCTTGACTAATGTGATAAAATACGATTTTTAATCATTTTTTTGGGTGACGGGTCTTGGTCGTGGTACTGCTATTTGAGTATGTCAAGCTAATTAGCTTGAGGTTATTACTGCTTACACTATCAAGCGAAGCACAACTCAAAGTTTTGCTTAAATAGAACTCTGGAAATGTTAAAACATTTATTCAGGGACCACAGTCGGTAGAAGTCAAGAGTTAATGGCGAACCAATCTGCCAGCCCCCCACTGCTTACTTAATTTCACTGACCACCAAGGACAACTGAGTATTAACAATACAGGCTAATTTGGCCAAACAAGAATGTGGAGAAATTAGCTAGAGACAGGGATGTTAGACCAGTAACATTGGGGATCAGCATTAATCTGGTCTACATGGGGTGATTTATGTTGTAAAGAAGCACACTGAATTTACTGATTGCCTCCCAAAATGCTACAGCATTAGCATATTCAATAGTGATAGTCTGAAGCCAATAACTTCAGGTTCCCGCCATACATCCCATTCTGAATAGAAGAAAGGAGGTTCCGTCTAAATATTCGTAAGGATTTTTTTTATAGTGAGAGCTGTGAAGATCTGGAATTGTCTCCCTGAATCAGTGGTACAGGCTGAAACATTAGATAGCTTTAAGAATGGGTTGGATGGTGTTTAGCAAGTGAGGGAATACAGGGTTATGGGAGATAGCACAAGTTGTTCCAGGGACTGGTCCCATTGCCCATTGGAGTCAAGAAGGAATTTTCCCCCTGCAAATTGGAGAGGCTTCAAACAGGGTTTTTTGCTTTCCTCTGGATCAACTGGCAGTTTGATGGACGTGTGTCTTTTTTCAACCTAACTTACTATGTTACTATTTTGCTATGTAAAGAATACAATCTAATTGGGTGAGTTACTTAATGGCACAGCATAGGAGGCTGATAAATTGGCCATACCTGGGAAGATTTAAAGGAGAATTCAACCCTAAAGTTAAAAAAAACCCTCCTCCTACCCTACATAGACCCCCTCCCTTTTCCCCCCAGCCTAAGTGTTGCCCCTAACGTTTTACTTATCCCTCGGTGCAGATTCAGGCATCGGAGTTCACGGGCGGCATCTTCAGCCGCTTCAGTAATGTTTGTAATGAGACCAGCGCATCAGCAATTTTTGTGAGTTTCGGCGCATGCGCAGTTGTCGCCGAACAGAAAATTGCTCCAACTTTGCCACGCCGGTCTCATTCCAAAGATCTCCAAAGAGAAGAAAATGGCACCTGTGAACTTCGATGCCTAAATCTGCACGGAGGGGTAAGTAAAACTTTAGGGGCATATGCCCAGGGTAACACTTGAGCTGGGGGGAGGAGGGAAGGTAGGGTGTTTTTTTAACTTTGGGGTTGAATTCTTCTTCAAGCTTTTGATTTAGCCCTTTCAGAGGAAGTTGGCAGCTTTTCTACCCATGTATGGGCTCTTCCCAACCTATATGTCCGGAAAAAAACATAGGGAGAAGATGACATCAGTGAATTGATATATCTCTGTCCCAACAGGAGTGCAAAGGCCTCAGTTATGATTTGATCAAAGAGATTTCTCAAAATCTCAGAATATTACAAACAAACAAATACTAAAATACACTGATAAAATCAGGTACCTCTTATTGTGTAATACACTGAGCTGAAGTCTAAAGTAATGTTATATACTGTACATATATATGTATATAGTACTTTATCTACTGTATAGGAATAGATAACTAAACACACGTGTGTATTATACCTGCTAAAATCCCAGACCTATGACAACTATGTAATAAACGCCAGTCACAAGCTCCCACACAACAGCTCTATAACAAACAAAAAAAATGTGATCATGTTACTTATTTATTTATGAATCCAACACATTTATGGTTTCAATTTACACTCTCCCAGTGGTCTCTCTACTTATTTCTGCTCAATGTGTTAATGTTTCTCGGAGCATTTCCAATTTCTCTGAACAGTTATTAGCTGGAGACATATAAATCAATCCAATACTCTCCTCTGTGAAACTGAGCTTGTTGTGTGGTGTTATTTAGGGATATTTTTATTTTCTCATTGATTTTTTGCAGAGCGTGACTCAGCCTTTAGCGGTGCAAAAATATCTGTACGTCTCATAAAGTTCCGAACTGTTCCCCATCATTATTGAGTCTTTTTTTCCAGCCTTTGCTATAATTGTAAGTATGAAAGCGAGTCTGTACCCAGACATTTATACTTCGCTCATGCTATTCTCTTGTTTCTGTAATGACAGTTTCCATTATGCCCAGTGGCATTAAATCTTAGCAGAACCCCTACATGTGTATGGTCCATGCCATGTAACAAAGGGGGAAGTAGACCCCGTAATTGCAGGTGGGCCTAGGAGGTAGAAGATGACAGGTTTGGTAACAGACCAAAACAAAATCCAGTCAGAGCATTGCAATATAAATAACTGATTATTTATTTTGCAGATTACCTCTTACACAGAAGTCTGATTCATTAAATTACTCAGGTAATTAATATAACGTGCTTTAAAGAAAGCACATCATTCAAAAATAATCACCTCAAAAGACAGGTGCAAGGGCAATTGCACTGGAGAAGTACTAGTGGCCATTTTGGGAGAGGGCAGATTCCTTGGCAAGAAACCCAGGGCCTGTGCAACAGAGAGTACTAATCCTTAATAAACATTGGGGTATATTGATAACATGAGTCCAGAAGCACCATTACTCTAACTTAATTGGGTAAAACTTCCTGACAGAACCAAACATAATTTGCTCTATTTAAATCCTCCACATGGAGAATCATGGCCCATCACAACACATCACATCATTCATAATCTGTTTACATGTAGTGATATTGTGGACATGGAGTGCTATATGTCGTATGTATCAGGAGTAGTCTTTGTGCGTGCTTCATGTTATTTTAAGATAATGATATCTTTATTAACGGCTCCACTGGCGCTCCGTGTGAAGAGATTTTTAATCATATTTGAAGCTCCAGTATCCAGTCTCAGTGGATGTTCTTATCGGATGAAAGGCAGGAAGGCCTCAAAGTTTGTTGTTCCTATAGTAGTACACATAGAAAAGAAGAAACAGCTGAAAACCTAGGTTGCCTCATTCTGTAAAAAAAAATTACAATCTCCTTATTTCTGTTGTATATATCCGACAGAAATAAATCTGTTGTAATAACAGGCAACAAGTCACAAGACTATGTCAGTCTGGAGGCAACCCTGCTGAGAAAATGATTTTACCCTTTGCATGTCTGTGAGAGACCACATTTGCACTGAAAGGGCATGTAAAGTCTATATAGAATAAGGCTAGAAATGCTGTATTTTGTATACTAAATATAAACATGAACTTACTGCACACAAGCCTAATCAAAGAAATAATTTATGCTTTCAAAGTTGGCTACAGGGGGTCACCATCTTGTTACTTTGTTAAACATCTTTGCAATGTACAAAAATGGGGATTGTGTGGAAACACACTAAAGGCCAAGTTATAGTATATTTAAGTATAATGGAAGCCTTAAGAGTGCTTCCACAACCCCCGAATTTTGTATATTGTATTAGCTGGAAGCTGTGGCTGAGCTTCATGTGGATTTCTAATAGCACCCCATACCCACCCCTTCAAACTAATGGTGGTCCTATGTTTTTAACTGCACCAAGTAACACTTTGAATCCATTTAAACTTATTACTCTTAATTTTGTTTGTCCTTTATTTATTTTAGTTCACACTTATATTTTTAGTTATTTACATCCAACTGACACACATATACACATGTTTTAAGTGTGCACCTGTGCATTTGGTTTTACTTTGCCTTCACTACTTGTATGTCATTACATTGTTTTAAAAAAGCCGCAAGGCAATAACGGCGGGGGAGGATCTAGCCTTCAGATTGAAACCAAAGCTCAGCAGACATTTACTTCAATTAATTCTACTATGCAGAGAGGCACTAAATCCTTTAAGCTGGCCATAGATGTTGAGATTTTTAAAAGATCAGATCCTCATCGTGAGACCACGATTTTCTCGGAACGATCGTACGAATTGACCAACAACTAAAAAGACCAATTTGCCAGGAAAACAAAGGGGAGCTGCCTGCTTGGCCCTGCAAACACAGATAGATTGCACTGGGACCGACAAAGATTTTTTGACCTGGCCGATCAATTTCCTGACAGATGTCAGCCGAAAAATCGTAAGATGTACGATCGTTCGAATCCCACTAACCGCACGATAATTTCGAAGGATTGGTCAAACTTCCCTAAAATCGGTCGTTCGGCAAGAAGAATCGTCGCGTCTATGGGGAGCTTTATACTAGTATGACCAGAGGTAAACAAGTTAGGGACCGCCATATGGGGTTTACCTTGACATGGTATGGTGGCTTTTCAACTTTATGATCATAACTTTGTAACTAAAAACTCCTGTGTCACGGTCGGCACCCAACACCAGAACAAATGCCAAGCACCCTGGTCTCGGCTCGTGCTTCACCTGTAGTGTGACCGCCTTTGGCCTCGGGAGGAGCCCTCAGCTACTTGGATGCCACCAGGACTTAAACGAGAGGTGCAAGGCAATAGGTTCTGGATAGGCAGAGGGGCACGACTGTTAGCGAGAATCTTTGGGCAGAAGGTCGTAGTACAAGGTGTTAGGCAATAGAGTAGTCAGATCAGGCTGGGTCGAGGCAGGCAGAGAATAAGCGTAGTCAGGCAGGCAAGGGTCAAACCGGGACATCAATCAGAGGGGTTACGCAGAAGAGGTAGTCGGTGTTCAGGCAAGGGTCAGGAATCAGAGGTCAGAATAGTCAGAAGCCAGGCAAGGGTCACAACAGGAATCAATACAGAGTAAACAGAAGCTCAAACACACAGAAGCACCAGGAACAAGAGCCTATAACGGGCAATGTGAAAAATCCAAACTGTGCCTTTAATACTTTTAAATTTCGCGCCACTGCACGCTGACGTCACACGTCAGCGCGCATGCGCACCTAAACCAGGAAGGAATGTGCCGCGCGTGCCCTAACCCTTTCCCATTTGCGGCCCAGAGGAGCAGCGTGGCGGGCGTCCCCCCCGAGGGGGCTGCAGGCTTTTCTTAAACACATGCACTTGCATTTATACTGAATTACTTATGAGGCAGGGGCCCAGGGAAGTTCATTGTAAGTAGCAGTTCCACTATACTTAAATATACTTTAATTTAGCCTTAAGAGTGCTTCCACAACCCCCGAATATTGTAAACATCTTTGCAAGACTAAGACTGTGCACATGCTCAGTGAGGTCTGGGCTGCTTAGGGATCATCATAAACAAAGCTGCTTGAGCCTGCTGTTCATAAGTATGATTGTTTCCCTGCTCAGCAGTTAGGGACCGTCTGACAATTCCTATCCACAGCAGTAAATGAAGGGAGAATTTCACTTCATACAGTCAGGTTTCTTATAAAAACGGTACACATTTTTTAATTAAAGTATATTGCAGATAGGTTTCTTTTTCATTAAAGAAAGTAAAAATGGGATTTTATTTTTTTGCATTTACATGCCCTTTATGCTGGCCATAGACGCAAAGATCCGATAGTATGGATCATCGTACGATCTGACTTTACCATCTCCCGACCTTCCACTAACCATTCAGATCAAATAAAGTACAAAAGAACAGATGAGCCGATGTTCTGCCCCTGACAGCAATCGTACGATATCTATGTCCGACCAAAGCTAGTGACAGTCTCCCACTGAAAATCGTACGATCGGCAATACACGCAGAGATATTATCGGCAGCCGACAGAAATCTTTTAACCTGTCCGATCGACCAAACGACTGATCTCCGCCGGACGAAAAATGTCGGGACTCTCCGCACACGTTCCGAAAATCGTACGAATCCTCGATTCATACGATCAGAACTTTGCGTCTATGGCCAGCTTTAATAGACTTTCATTTAATCCTTTTAATTTTTTCATGAATGGAATCCAGCACAGTAGAGTCTATACTGCCATAAGTATAGGGATCAAATAATAATCATCAGTGTAAGTGCAAAAGACAATATAATATTTACTTTTTTTCCTCTTTCTTGTATCCAGTAATTGCCTGGCATTACGCCCTATCCCCAGTATTAGTAGGCTATGGGGCAAATTCACGAAAGGCTGAATTGTCGGCAGTGAATGCTTTGGCACAATTCGCGCCACTTCGACAGGTGAAAATTCGTTACCACTACGCTAATTCACAAAAATTAGACGTTTTGTCCTGGGCGCCTAACTTTTCACTAGCGGTGACTTTTCACTAGCGTTATTTCGGCAGTGCGAGCATTTCAAAGCGAAATGATGCTAGTGATCGCTTCTGCCTAGTGAAACTTCATTAGTCCTCTAACGCTTAGGTCAATCTGAATAGGGCGGGTACATTAAAGTCGTATGGACATCTTTATTATTCAAATGCTTGAAGTGGCCACTTTTTATTACAAATGTCCAAGGAACCTGTATAAAAACAAAAGAGATCCGCTAATGCCCTACACATGAGCCCACCGTTAAAAATGAATGTTCCATGCCTCTCAAATGTCTGGGGAAAAATATTAACACAAAAAAGTTTAATAGTTAGGACTTTTGCAGGCAATGCTGCTTAAAAAAAGGACAAGTTGTCAGCACTTTTACAACTATAATGCATTTCTGACACAGGATATGATGTCATTGAGATAAGATTGAGGAAGATGTAGCTTCATTTTAGCAGTTCACCTGGTCTGAGGTGGCGAAGGAAACCCTGGTGAAAGAGGTAACGTTCAGTAAAATTTTCATCTTAGTGAATTTGCGGAGTTATACCCGTTTGCTAGAGCGAAAATTCACCTGGCGATAGAGTTCAAACAAACGCTAGAGATGGTTCCATTTACTAGTAAATTGTCACTTACGCCTGTTAGTAAATTGGATATGTCCCTGTGTTTGGGATTTCTGGCGAAATGTCACTTCCCCCTTTAGTGAATCTGCCTCTATATGTTTAAGGTCTCTAAACCCATGCCACCTTTTATTTTTCCACGTCCGAGGAAGAGTAGTTATTTGAAATCTAAAATTTTGAGACAAATTTCTGCATTCTGATCGACTTTCATCACTTTTCAAACCATTTCATCAAAACATTTGCCTGCTTTATGTTTTGCTGGTAATGAATCTCAGTACTACTTCCTCAACTTTATTTATATCATTTCTAATCTCGAAAAAGATTTTTTTTCCATTTTATACTGCTGCAGGTTCCGTTTTCATGTCTAAACAGTAACAGCCGCAGTTTGATCACATCTTGGAAAGTGTCAGCTGGTTTTTATCTCCATATGGAAATGTGAGTTTGATTCAACCTTGCCAACAGCCAAGGGAGTAACCAAAGTGGATTTCAAAACCAACAATTATTTTCCCAATACTGACAGACTGAAGTTTGAAAATGATTTTGTTCGCAATTTAATTATAACAAATGAATCAATATAGCGTACCAGTCAGCTCCGTGGTTCGTTATTATCTAACATTTTAGAAACTGTCACGATTTGGCTGTCTTTTATTCCATGTATTAATTCTATAAATCTCTGGAGTTTTCTGTGATCTAGGTGCCTGAATTATTCATAGGCACTCATCATCACACCGACTTATTGCTTCAAAGTGGAAGGGCTTTACATTCTTCTATTATTATGTAATTTGTTGATTGTGTTGTAAAACTCAAGTGTTTGTAATATATATAGGGGCCTTTAACTATTAGAAGAAGGCGTAAGCTAGGGCCACAGGGGAAACCAACCAATGTTTCTCTGTATGCAATATGCACCAGCGGAGTGGGACGGAGTGGGAAGCGTGGGGTTTCAAGTCTTAATACAGGTATGGGATCTGTTATCTGGAAACCCGTTATCCAGAATGCTCCGAATTACATAATGGCCGTCTCCCATAGACTTCATTTTATCCAAATAATCCAAATTTTTTAAAATGATTCCCTTTTTCTCTGTAATAATAAAACAGTAGCTTGTACTTGATCCAAACTAAGATATAATTAATCCTTAGTGGAAGCAGAACCAGCCTGTTGAGTTTATTTAATGTTTATATTATTTTCTAGAAGACTTAAGGTATGAAGATCCAAATTATGGAAAGATCTGTTATCCGGAAAACCCCTGGTCCCGAGCATTCTGGATAACAGGTCCCATGCCTGTATGATGTTTCTCATTTCTGAGTGTAAATTACATGCCAGATGACAAAACGGACTCCGCATGTGTATTGTGTAACACATGTTGCAGCACCCACAACCTAGAGGGAGCCCACAATGATGCTGACAGTCTGTAGAAAATGCTGCACTGTGGGTAAAAAGCATGCTGATTTGAATCTAAAAATTGCATCTGGCACACACTTCATAAATGAGCCCAAGACAAATTGAAGGAATGTTAAATTTCAATCATTATTTGCTATATAGGTCATACCTGTTGCATTTTCACACCAGTGAAAAAATGGTGCCCAGTGGCTCCGCTCTGTACTTTGCATTAAGGTCTTCCCTGTCGCACGCAGAACAGCAACATCTTAGGGGCCGATTCACTAAGGGTCGAATATCGAGGGTTAATTAACCCTCGATATTCGACTAGGAATTGAAATCCTTCGACTTCGAATATCGAAGTCGAAGGATTTAGCGCAGATAGTTAGATCGAACGATCGAAGGATTAATCCTTCGATCGAACGATTAAACCTTCGATCGAACGATTAAACCTTCGATCGAACGATTAAATCCTTCGAATCGAACGATTCGAAGGATTTAAATCCAACGATCGAAGGAATATCCTTCGATCAAAAAAAGTTAGACAAGCCTATGGGGACCTTCCCAATTGGCTAACATTGACTTCGGTAGCTTTTAGATGGCAAACTAGAGGGTCGAAGTTTTTTTTAAAGAGACAGTACTTCGACTATCGAATGGTCGAATAGTCGAACGATTTTTACTTTGAATCCTTCGATTCGAACTCGTAGTCGAAGGTCGAAGTAGCCCATTCGATGGTCGAAGTAGCCCAAAAAAACCTTTGAAATTCGAAGTTTTTTTACTTCGAATCCTTCACTCGAAGTTAGTGAATCGGCCCCTTAGTGTGTGAATATGTAAATTGGATTCATATTAGACCAGTGTTTTATATTTTCTCCTGAATATACCAAAAACATTCTTTACTGATGAACAGCACCACAGATGCCAAAAATACATTAAAAATCCATCATGGCTTATACTCTGGACAAAAAAGTGACATTGTAGGCCGCAACTGGACTTTTTTCATGCTTCAAGCTTTTTGAATCTTTGACCTCTTTATGCTGTTCATCAAAAACAAAAAGTGTGCAGTATTGTGATATGTGGTCACTATAAGGACTTTCACCAGTTTTAATATCTGGAATTTTCTTTTTTATTCTCCACGTACCCACACACACACTCAGGGAAGTAGAAATAAAGACATCCTAGTATTGATCCAAAATTGATCCACTTTTGCAGCTGGGATTTTGAGACACTTGCCTAAATTGCACAATACAACATACAGATTCTCCATGGACTTGCAGCCTACAGGAGGCTTTATTTGGCAGTACACCGGGTTTTATACAACCAAAACTTGCCTTGAAGCCAGGAATTCAAAGATAAGCACCTGCTTTAAGGCCACAGAGAGGAACATCCAAGGGTTTGGTGAGCAACATGTTGATCACGAGCCACTGGTTGGGGATCACTTATATAGAGGGTTCTGTTGTCCATAACTTAATAAACTAAATGTGTTTATTTAATTTCAACTTCTTAAAGATCTATCTAGTATAGGTCAATCTAAAAACAACTGGACTTGCTGAGTATTCTTAAAGATCTCACTTGCCTCTCTTAGGACTTCCATTATTTTAGATACTTCTGCTCACTCTTTTTCTTTCTCTTTCTCGTTGTCCATATGTATATTGAGGGTGAGGGTGTTGATTAAACCACTTGCTGCAGTTGGGCTGTTAGGAAATGTTTACAAAGGTCCCCTGAAGACCAGCATAGAATGTCTGAAGAAATTTAAAGGTGAATGAAAGGCATCCTGCACTTCAACTGCGCATGCATTTGCCCCGGGAAATTTGAACCCCTTGGGGGTGCCTAACATTTGACACCCCTCAAGTGCAGGATACTTTCTTTCTCCTTTAAACCAGAACAGACAAAGTGGGACCTGTACCTTGTCTTGTTTGTCACAGTTTTCCTTGCAGCACTCCCTGTCAGTATGAGTTTGTATTCGAGTATAGATAAAAAACTGCTGACAATGCACAGTAATCAACCTGCAGAAAACCTTTATTGTGTGAATCACAACATGTTTCAGGATACCTCCCTTTATCAAGTGAACAACAAACAAAATGGTGCTAGAGCTTCTATACCAGTGATCCCCAACCAGTAGCTCCCGAGCAACAAGTTGCTCACCAACCCCTTGGATGTTGCTCCCAGTGGCCACAAAGCAGGGGCTTAGTTTTGAATTCCCAACTTGGAGGCAAAGTTTTAATTGCATAAAAACCAGGTGTACTGCCAAACAGACCCTCCTGTAGGCTACCAGTTCACATGGGGCTACCAAATAGCCAATCACAGCCCTTATTTGGCACCAACAAGAACTGTTTTCATGCTTCCCAACTCTTTTTACATTTGAATGTGGCTCATGGTTAAAAAAAGGTTGGGGATCCCTGTTCTATACCCATAAGAACCTTCAAGCTCCTCCCTTCAGTTTGTGTTGGGTATACAAGCACTTCTACAAAAATATTGCATGTGCAAAAAACACCAAGTTCACATAGATATGCCCATAAGTAGTCCATAAATGGCCAGTGAAGTGAAGGTATGTGCTCCAATATCCATAATTAGTCTGTCACAGTGTTAAATAAACATATCTTGAAAATAAATAAAGGTGTTAAAAACACAATAAAGGTGTTCTGCAGGTTGATTACTGTGCATTGTCAGCAGTTTTTAATCTATTATACATGAAATTTTAACCAGACTTATTAAACACTACATACATCCTGTCTTATGGTAGGGATAATATCAGGCCAAGCAGACTTTGAACATCCTTCTGCTTCCCTGTTTGGTTGTTAAATGGCAAGATTTCACAACAGATAAAAGCTTTTTCCTTAGTTGCCAACTTCCTGGTTTAAAAAACAAAAATGTCATCATTCATTGATTCTTGTTTCAGAAGATTCTACTTTTATGCTTCTTTCTGCAGAACAAGAGCATTTACAGCAATCCAAAATTTGAATATTAAATCAAGCTTTTCACCCACTGTATGTAAAAACATAGACAAATAAAGATGTGCAATACACAATGCAATGGTCTTTACAATGATGTGCTTAAAACACTGACCATGAGCTGCTTCTGAAAAATAAATACCATCTCATACAACTTCCCTGACTCTTTTATGTACGGGAGATATTAAGAAAGCAATTACTGTGGCGGGCATCAGCAGTAGTGATGAGCATATCTGTCCTGTTTTGCTTAGCCAAAAAAATCCATGATTGTTGCATGTTGCAGGTCTTGTCAGTGGCATTATTTGACATTACTGGGCTCCATTGCAAATTTAGAACCCCAATACATTGGTAAGTTGACCTCCTCTACTGTATCTAGGTTGCCTCAGCACCACAGTTCAGTTCAGGCCTGGACTGGCAATCTGTGGTTTCTGGCAAATGCCAGAGGAGCTGCTATATGACACCATAAACAGTCAATATTTAGTGGGTTGGTGAGGGCTGTTTGGACCTCTGTGTACTTGGAATGCCAGGGCCTATCGCATATCCCAGTCCAGGACTGGTTCAGTTGCGACCTTAAGAATAGGGGATGAAATAACACCAGAAAATATGCAATCGAAAACCAGAAATAATGTCAGAAAGACTTCAAAATTATTGAACTCAACTGTATCCAATATGAATAGGACACTTTTCCCCCTTTGTAACCACAATGAATTTTTTTTTTGGGGAAAATGCTGCATTGTGGGAAAAATACATGGCAATTGTGCTCAAAATAGCACTTTGTTCACTGCACTTGCAGACATACATGTGCCCATAGCCCTCCGTTCCTTTTTCTTTGGTGGCACCTCAGCTGCTCAGCTAGCATACCTACTCTCCCGCAATAAGGCGAGATTCACATAAATTACTCTAACGCAAGCTGGCCATCCTAGGCCCTTACCTTGGACACTTGTTATGTCCCCAAAGAGGTCTGGGTCAATAACTCACTCCCTTATATGGATATCAAGGCCAACCACTTCCCTCTGTCCCCAAGGGACCACCTCCTATCAAAACATTCTATTATAAGGTGATTAAAGGGATACTGTCTTGGAAAAACATATTTTTTTTGAAAATGCATCAGTTAATAGTGCTAGTCCAACAGACTTCTGCACTGAAATCCAGTTCTCAAAAGAGCAAACAGATTTTTTTATATTCAATTTTGAAATCTGACATGGGGCTAGATCCCCAACCAGCGGCTTGTGAGCAACATGTTGCTCTCCAACCCCTTGGATGTTGCTCCCAGTAGCCTCAAAGCAGGTGCTTATTTTTGAAATCCAGGCTTGGAGGCAAGTTTTAGTGGCACAAAACCCAAATATACTGCGAAACAGAGCCTCATGTAGGCTGCAAGTCCACAAATGGGCTACCAAATATTTCATATTTTGCACCTGTAGGAACATCTTGCATGATTATGTTGCTCTCCAACTTATCTTACATTTAAAAGGGGCTCATGGGTAGAAAAGGTTGGGGACCCCTGGGCTAGATATATTGTGAGTTTCCCAGCTGCCCCCAGTCATGTGACTTGTGCCTGCACTTTAGGATGGAACTACTGTACTTTCTGGCAGGCTGTTATTTCTCCTACTTAATGTAACTGAATGTGTCTCAGTGGGACTTGTCTTTTACTATTGAGTGTTGTTCTTAGATCTACCAGGCAGCTGTTATCTTGTGTTAGGGAGCTGCTATATCGTTACCTTCCTATTGTTCTTTTGTTAGGCTGCTGTGGGGAGCAGCAGTAAAGAATGACTGAAGTTTATCAGAGCACAAGTCACATGACTGGGGGCAGCTGGGAAACTGACAATATGTCTAGCCCCATGTCAGATTTCAAAATTGAATATAAAAAATCTGTTTGCTCTTTTGAAAAATAGATTTCAGTGCATAATTCTGTTGGAGCATCACTATTAACTGATGCGTTTTGAAAAAACAGTATCCCTTTAACTTCCCCTTTAACTTCCCCACAAGGTCATTTAGTGAAATATTTAATAACAGTAAACTATTATAAAACTTTATAATCCCTCAAACAATCCCGAGCATAAGCAAAGACATAACTGCACGTCCATATCATAAGTAAATGCTTTATTGCAGCCATTCCACAGTTCAATATAAAGCACAGTAGTGTTCTGTCCCAGCTATTAAGGGAGAGTTACAGCTTGGAGAACTTTCCCAACAACTCACAGCTGTCTGCCTCTATCCAGCCCAAAGCTAGCCAACCAGACTTCTCCCAACAGCACATGACCAGTAGCAGCTCAGTAAATCCAGATTAAAGCCTCTTGGAGTTCCGGGCCATTGCAGTAATATATCTGACATTTTTCATTGCTGCATAATGTTTTCTGTGCTTGCTGGGACTGAATCATTAAACTCTCAACATGAACTACATGATGTCCTCCTGCAGGATGCCTTTGCTTTTATTCTCTGCCTCCAAGGTCAGAAAGCTAATCTTATCCTTTAAAAGGGCTCTGCCTTGCCGCAGTGCTTTATAGGGAATCAAAAAGCAGAGTATTTTGTAGACATCCCCAACTGCTCTCCTTTACCATATATATTAAATTTAGCTGATCTATAAACAACAAATATAGTGCAAGAATTTTGAAAATTGGAATAAAATGGTAACTAATATGGCAGTAGAGGGTACAAGGGCTGGGGCGTGCAAATGAACTTTTGTAAGAAAGCGAGCGTTTTCCATAGACTCCTTGACCAGAAAATGGCATTGGAAAAACGGTATATGAAACATTATTGCATTGTGCAAAAACCAATAGATAATAGAGTTTTCATGTAGGGAGATCTACAATGCTGCTCTCCAGTTCTCATCTAAGAGCTGAAAGCTGCTAGTAGTGCTGGAAGGTGTAGTTCAACATCAGACTAAGGGCTCCTTTAATTCCGTCCCTGGCAGTATAATGCAGAATTAGCTGCCAAGGCACATAACTCCTCCACTCATTGAATAGAAGCATTAGCAGAGGCAGCATTACGGTTTCACAATGTTTGAGTCATAGGAATGCAAGTTTTTTTTTTTCAGATTTAATTGGAATTGTGCTGATTTTGCTTATACTCACAGTCGAATACGCTCACTGATTTTCAGTTGCACACAGAACTTAGGACACAATGATTTACATGCCCATCTCTAAATAAGGAAAAAAAAATCTATTTCTCAGCCAGATGAAGACAGATGGGGAAACCACCTTAGGTCATAACGAAAGACAGAAATGTTCCTTCGCTAGAGCAGATGTTAAGGGTCACATGATTTCTGTCAAAAATTAACTAGCCAAAAATATAAACCCTGTCACCTTCCTAGAAAACCACACATTTGTAGCTCACTGTGTGCACAGCTTCAGCACATGCAACAACGCTGGTTTCTCTTCTGAAATGGTCTTTTATCTTATTACTTGTTTGGGAGATGGTTCTGTATCAAAGCTTCACCATCGAAGGATTAACTTCTCTCTATATATATATCATTGTAGACAGTTACATTAAAATGTTTCAAGTACCATTATTATGCAGTGTGCAAGAACGCGTTGAACCCTACTTTATGGGTTTTATAGGCAGTGCCAAAAACCGACTGCTATTTCTGAACATCTGGAAAGACATGATGAACAGAATGAATTGTCAATCAGAGGAAATCAAAGTAAAAAGATGTAGTTACAATGTTCTCTTTCCCACTGGGGTCTGAACTCTTTGTAGTCCTTTTTAGTACCAGTTAAGATTAATGTGTATGACATTATAGTATGTGTTTGTAGGGACCTATAGCGTTAAATCCACTACTGGTTTGGGAAATCTCAAGTCCATAGGTTTTTCCACCATTTCTGTTAGGAAGTCCTGGTACCTGTAACCTGGATATCTGGGTGTAATGTGTTCCTTATTGGTCTGGGTTGGTAGTAGGGATGCACCGAATCCAGGAATCGAATCCAAATCCTAATTTGCAAATAAGGGGCGGGGAGGGTAATCACGTGACTTTTTGTCACAAAACAAGGAAGTGAAAAATGTTTTCCCCTTCCGACCACTCATTTGCATATGCCAATTAGGGATTCGGTTCGGTATTCACCCGAATCTTTCACAAAGGATTGGGGGGTTAGGCCGAATCCAAAATAGTGGATTTGGTGCATTCCTAGTTGGTAGTGACCTCTTCCTGTGTTAGTTTGATAGTATGAGAGCAGGTTGCTCTAGCTCTGTCTCCACCTGTGGAAGAGGGTGGATGGTGTTGGGGAGCCTGGGACGGAGGCCCCAGTACAGAAAAGTACCCAAGGGAGTTAGACCCCTGGTGAAGCCTGGAAATAGGGCCCCGTGAATGAGGTTTTAGAAAGTAGTAGGTAAGCTCCTGTCATAGTTAGGGTTGCCACCTTTTCAAAAAAATGTTACAGGCCAGTGGTGGGGGCGGGAACTAAAAGGGCAGGCCATGACACAGGGGCAGTGACGCAAAAGGGGCGTGACCACGTCGCGCAATGCCCAGAAGAGGAAGAAACTGTAAGTTTACACTGGAGGGCCAAGGGCTTTGTTAACTACATTGACGGTAAATTTGTAATACAGGCCCTGGCCTTGGCAGATGTTTTACCAGCTAGGCCGGTAAAATACCGGCCGGGTGGCAACCCTAGTCATAGTACACTAGGAGATAGGTTGAACTATATATTCTGTTTTGAGAGGTATAGTTCTGCAATACCTCTCCCTTCCCTCTACACTGTATTGCGAGGGCCCTGCTGAGACTGAGGTTCAGATGTAACCAGTGCTCAACACTAGTAAAGTGGGAACTAGTCCTGGGTGGTAAAATAAGGGTTACGTGTCTATTGATAATTTCCAATAGTTCAAAAGGCTATGGCTATATTATGGTGGTGCTCTATCCAGAAACCTTGCTGCTTTACTTGGTTCCTTTGTTACATACGCTGAAAAAATTGGATGGCACACACAAGTAGCAAATGTGCTAAATCCTTAGTGCTTTTATTTCGATCTCCAACGGTGTCTATTGTCCATGCGTTAAACATGTGTTTTGTGAAAGATCAAATGGTCATTTCAGAATGCAGCACAAGTGCTGAAAAGTACTGACATTATTCATTAACAGTAACTGTGGCCAAACATGCTCTTTACATATGCATATAGTTGCGTTATTAAGCACCACTGTGCCTGTCCTGCCTCTTCTGATGATTGGAGTACATGTGCCCCCATTTCTGCTGAGGAACCCTGCAACTACCAATCGCCTCTTCTTCGGGCGACTAATCTCCCAGAACTGCCTTCCCGCGGGAATGGCACTCGGAGCCATTCACATTCCGAAGTCGCACAAAGTTTCCTCGTGAGGCAACTTTGGGGAGATTAGTCGCCAAGTCGACTAATCTCCCTGAATCTCCATGTGTGTCTCTGCCCTTATAGGGGCAATAATCAATAGGGGCAGAAGCCTCGTGCCCAAATAATCAAACACTAATGTAAATTTTACACCAAGCGGTAGGAGTGATGCAATCCTATCCACAACTTGTATCCCATTTGCTCACACACTCATGCTCAATTTTGTTATTTTTGGAGCATTAGTGCAATTGTAGTGGGCTCAACTCCCAGCGTGACTCCTCTTATGTTGGAATTGTGGGGGAAGAATGCTACATGATGGGTAAAACACATGGCGATTTGTGCTTGAAATTGCGCTTTGTCCTCTGCCCTTGCAGTCCTAAATGACTCTTTATGTGTGCACAGCCTACAAACATATTAGTGAGAATTAGTTACAGCTAATGCAAGGGTAGCGCAGTATAATCTACTGCATACTCATCTCCATTTAATTCTGTGTACAAACCAAACCTGGAAATACATATCAGACACTGAATTGGATGGGTAGAAATAAGGACAAGTGATGTAAGAGTTCCATGTGGTTGTAATCACAGGTTTTGTTTGGTAAGGTGCTACATTTAACCAATGCTCCATGTTTTGGGGGAAATAATGAATCACTATCACTGAAACAGAGGAAGAGATTATCTCAGTAGATATGCAGTTGGTGGAAAATAAACTAGCGACTCCGTGTTTGTGTGCGTGTGTGTGTGTGCATGTTTAGGCAAAGTTAAACACCAAAGATTTAAAAGTTAAAAATGTTCCTCTCATTAGTATTTCATGTGGGTTTCATTTGTTTGTTACTCTCCCTGCTTCTACGATCCCCGTAATGCCTTGCTGTGGCCTGGTCTAACTTCTCTTCTGTTAACTCCTTCTGAAATTTTAAAATGGCTTCTCTGTACCTCTAGTCCTTCTTTCATCACATTTACTTTGCACAAATGCCTGAAATGTCCAGTAGGCTTTAGATTTGAAACTCAAAATCATTTTAGATTGGGCATATTTCATCAAGAACACTGGGGACAGGCTACTTTTATCATGGAGCATCCAGTCTCTTAAATTGCTCCCACTGCTGACTTCAAGGTGGTTATTTATATAAAGGGATCCTGTCATGGAAAAACATGTTTTTTTCAAAATGAATCAGTTAATAGTGCTACTTCAGCAGAATTCTGCACTGAAATCCATTTCTCAAAAGAGCAAACAGATATTTTTATATTCAATTTTGAAATCTGACATGGGGCTAGACATATTGTCAGTTTCCCAGCTGCCCCCAGTCATGTGACTTGTGCCTGCACTTTAGGATGGAATTACTTTCTGGCAGGCTGTTATTTCTCCTACTCAATGTAACTGAACCAGTCTCAGTGGGACTTGGCTTTTACTATTTAGTGCTGTACTTAGATCTACCAGGGGGCTGTTATCTTGTGTTAGGGAGCTGCTATCTGGTTACCTTCCCATTGTTCTGTTGTTAGGCTGCTGGGGCAGTATCGGACTGGCCCACCGGGATACCAGGAAAACTCCCCGGTGGGCCCAGGTGTCAGTGGGCCCTCTTGCCTCTAACCATTTGGTCTATTTCATGGTCATTCTCTATTTATTAATAGGAAAAAAGAGGCTTAATAATGGAAGAATAGAGTGTAGTATGTAGAGCTAAAAGACTATGAGAATAAAGAGGTTGAGTGAGGAGAGGAGGAATAATAGTTTGGAAAGTGGGCCCTCAGCCTAAGGTTTTCTGGTGGGCCCCTGGCATCCCAGTCCGACACTGTGCTGGGGGGAAGGGGGGGGGGGAAGGGGGGGGTGATATCACTCCAACTTGCAGTACAGCAGTAAAGAGTGACTGAAGTTTAGCAGAGCACAAGTCACATGACTGGAAGCAGCTGGGAAATTGACAATATGTCTAGCCCCATGTCAGATTTCAAAATTGAATATAACAAAATCTGTTTGCTCTTTTTTAAAATGGATTTCAGTGCAGAATTCTGCTGGAGCAGCACTATTAACTGATGTGTTTTGAAAAAACATGTTTTCCCATGACAGTATCCCTTTAAGGTCGAGTTGTGTCTTTCCCAAAAAATTTGAGTTTTCGAGGGTAGTCTCAGTAAAAACTCGAATTTTTCATGTAAAAAAAAAACCTCAAGTTTTTCAAGATTTATTCTGTCTCAAAGCTGGAAAAGACACAAATCTGTAAATACGCCATCTAAAACCTGTCGAAGTCATGTAGAAGTCAACGGCAGAGGTCTCTTGAACTATTTGAAGTTGTCTGTAGCCTTCATGATGTTCAGGTTCTTTTCTGTGGTTTTTTTCACCGATAACTCGTATAATTCGAGTATTCGACTGTTGCATCAACACGAAAAAAAAAATAATCTCTATAGGTTTTCCGTTTGGCTTTAGGAACGTTTTATTTTTTGGTCTGAAAAATTTGATCTGTTTCAAAACACTAATTCCAATTAGCTGCCTTTATAGTAATTATGCAAATTTCAGAAAGCAACTAAATGTTTAATTGCCCGTAGCATTAAAAAGAAAATCCTCAAAATCCCCAAAACAGTTTTTATGTGATTACTCATGAAAAACAAAAAAAAACATCAATACAATAACAACACAGATTTCCCATTAATATTATGCTTTGCTATTATATGTGACAATAGTTTCTAAGCATGTGCATGTTGGAAACATTTGCATTTCATACATGATTAAAATGCATTTGATTTCATTTGTCTGATGCTCAGCAGCCGAGGGCGCATCTGTCACACTGCTAGTGCCCAGGGTTTCCAAGGACTAATGGAGTGGAGTCATTCACCGGGCCTTGCGCATTCACGTCTGCAATTTGTACCGCACCTTCTGTTGTGTCCTAAGCTTCCTGGTCAGCCCCAGAGAATTAAGGATAATAAAGGATTGATGTAAAATTGTACAGGATAGTCCTTGGCTGATAAGATAAATCTGAACATTTTAACAGAAGTTTATAAGTGAAAGAGGCCAACTTTTACAAAGGTAAAATGAAAAGTAATTTACAAATTGTAAATTTTAAAATAAATACTTGCACGTTCATGGCCTATCAGTTATTATCTGGTTGCAGATATCTTCAAAGAACAAAAGGAACCACTTTCTATAGCATGTCAGCTGTGTGCCACCATTGCTCTGGACCAGGGATCCCAAACGTTTGAACCGTGAGCAACATTCAGAAGTAAAAGGAGTTGGGGAGCAACACTAGCATTAAAAATGTTCTTGGGGTGCCAAAAAAGTGCTTTGATTGGCCATTTGGTAGCCCCTATGTGGATTGTCAACCTACATTGAGGCTCTGTTTGGCAGTACAAATGTTTTTTTTACAACTAAAACTTGCCTCCAAGCCTGGAATTCAATAATAAGCTCCTGCTTTGAGGCAACTGGGAGCAACATCCAAGGGATTGGAGAGCAACATGTTGCTCACGAGCTACTGGTTGGGGATCACTGCTCTAGACACTCCCTTGGCAATAAAATAGAGATAGGTTATTCTGATATTAGGGGAAATATTTTCCAAATCATGGATAACTCAATTATGTCAAACACCCCACCAAATTGTCTCCTTGGTTACATTGTTGGACTGGTGGCCCAAGGCCCATCAGGGTTGGAGCAGACTGGGCCAGTGAAACTCCTCTGCCAGCCCCCCATCCTGCACATACTTTTTTTTCTTCAAGACAGGACGCAATCGAGCCAGTAGGGAAGATCAGGGAGAGGTGGATTTAGGTCAGTGGGGCTCACCAATTTTTTTCGCAGTGTCCCCGGTCCTACCCTGCTTGATTGGACTCATTCCCCTCTGAGCACATAAATCTCAACCCAAATCCCCCAGACTTACAGATGGGCCAAAACTAGTGGAAGAAATGTAGAGGTGATATATCCCAAGAACAACCACCATTATGCCTTAGGCATGTGCCTTTTGTGCCTTAACCTAGTTCTGGCCCTGACCATACATTTAACACTACTGGTGACACTTCTACTCAAATTTGCTGCAGAAATCAGGGATAAATCATGGACACTTGTTGGACCAAGTGGTCTATCAGTTCACTATCTGGTACTCCTGAAGCACATCCACTTAGGAAACTAGCTTTGCTACTAGCAATAACCTCATGCATCATGCAGCATACAGTATGCTATTGGTCTTAATGTAAAACAAGGGTACTCTTTCTTTTCTGTACCATTTTATATTATACATTAGAGCAGTGGCAGTGGTTCCCAAAGTGTAGGGCTTGGCTGGCTCCCCTAATGTGCAGAGGTGCACAGCCTGATGTCTAGTTAGGAGGAGACTTGGGGACAAAGCCCTCTTAGATATTTCTTAGATAGTCTTAGATAGTCTTGGAACTGGAACTTGTTTTTCTAGACCAGTAACTGTGTTATTGGTAAGGGTTGAAATCCCAATGAATTTAAAAGTCCATCAACCACTGCATTTGGGAGTGACCTATGGTTTCTGAGATATGGAATCCTTGAAGAAGCGGTTGCCTGGATCTAAATTCTTTCTATGTATAAGAGGCAGAGAACACAGCAAACAGTTTTTGTTCGGATGTGCTTATATTTTCCTTATATTTTCCTCAGTATATATGATTGAGGGCGTAAGAGCCCAAAACGCATCAGGTTTTTATCCTTTGGCCTATTTTTAAGTGAAGCCAATAAAGACTATCATTTTAACTTTTGGGAGTATGTGCTGCTGTCCATATTTTGAAGAAAATGTTGGAAGCTTCTGAGAGCACTTGAGGACTGTGCAGCCTCTCCGAACAGTAATGGTGAGCTTGGAGAAGCTTTATTTTGTATTGCCTATCGTCCTTGTGCTTTTGCCTACAGCTTGGTCTTCATGATCTACCAGCCTAGACTTTATTTTCAACTCAAAGCTATTTATATGTAGATTTAGATTGCAAAAATGTTTCTGTAAAGTCTTGGGAGGCATAGTTTTTTATGGACTGAACTGGGGAATCCTGTGATTCTGTTTGATCTGTTTTGCCATTTATCTATTCCAGTAGGGAGCCTAGACACTGTTGAAAATTATGTCGATTTTCCGGGAAAGCAAATAAACCTATTTTTGAGATGAAACAAAATAATTTCTAGATTACATGCCATTTTTGTTAATATTCTTTAGAATTTTGCCCATGAATTTCCCCACATCCTATAACAGTTTTTATACTTAGTAAAAATGGGACGGGGGTCAAATCCCCCCCATCCTACAGATGCAGATCATTTAATAGCACAATGAGCACCAGATGATTCATCCAAATTGTATTCCGGGGCAGCTGCACATAATAATAATGGAAATATTTTTATTGGCTGCTGCCAACAAAATGAGTGCAAAGAGGCCTAGAAAGTGTCAGGAATGAGCTTCTGTGCACCGTCCTCATTTCTTATGCACAGAATAGAGGGATTTGACTGTGTGCATTACAATCTCTAATAGTATATTTAAAAAAACACTAAAATGATGAGAGAAATTTGCTTATGATTGGGAAGTCTCATGTGCCCTTCAGTGTGCCCCACTAATGCAGCTGGACCTTAGCCATATTAGTGAGTCCCAGCTGAGACCAATTCCTGGAATTTTGCTGTTCACAAGTTCCAGATCACAGTGGGCAGCAAAATGCTGGGACTTGCCCCTCCATCGACTTTAACTTTTTCGAATCTGGCTTTATGACGCCAAAAATAAAATAAATTTGCAGATGTATTTGTATTATGCAACAAAACTGCAAAAGTTTGGAATGCGAAAATACTCCAGCTAAAACCTGTTGAAAGCATGCCGAACTGAATGGCAGATGTCCCTTTTACAACTGGAAGGTTTTTGAGTTTTGTGCGACGATACAAAAAAGTTGCAGTTATTCTGTGAAAACTCGAAAAAGTCACAACTTTTATGTGATTTTTTTTTTCTGTTCGTGCTTTTCCAGTCTGGATTTTTTAATACATTTCATGGCATTCATGGTTTTAGAGAAAGTGACTTTATTTGTGATTTCAAAAACCTCTAAAACCCCAAAAAATTAGACTGTTGATAAATAGGCCTCTACATCTACTAAAAACCATGTAAACATTAAATAAACCCAATAGGCTGGTTTTGCTTCCAATAAGGATTAATTATATCTTAGTTGGGATCAAGTACAATTTACTGTTTTATTATTACAGAGAAAAGGAAATACTTTTTTAGAGAATTTGAATTATTTGCTTATAATGGAGTCTATGGGGCAAATTCACTAAAGGACGAAGTGCCTAACGCTAGTGTTAATTCACTAGCGTAGCGCATTTTCGTTAATTTGCCGATTCACTAACGGACGCTGGCGTAAATTCACTAGTGTTACTTCGCACCCTACTCCTGGCGAATTTGCGCAATGGACGTAACTACGCAAATTCACTAAAGTGCGCATTTTTTTGAACGCTACCTTTTACGCCAGACTCAGACCAGGCGCAAGTGCGATACAGTAGATAGGGATTGCTTCCAAAAAAGTTAAAAAAATTTCTACGTCCCAAAAAACCCTGGTGTTTTTTCTTTTTTTATGGGTGATAGGCTGAAAAAGATCGAAAAAATTTTTGGGGCTACCCTCCTCCCCCCTACATTTCCTAACTCATGGCGCTTTAACTATACAGTGGGCACATGTGTAGGGCAAAATAAAAATGTTATTTGCTGTTTTGAAGGTTTCCCAGGCTTGTGAAGTGATGTTTTCATATACCTCCATTGTAACTTGAATTTGGCGCCGTATTCAAATTAAGCATCGCTAGCGTAATCCCCTGAGCGCAACTTCGGATTTTAGTGAATTTGAGTAGCGCTGGAGAAAATATGCCTGGCAAAGTGCGGCGAAGCGGACGCTGGCGCAACTACGAATCTTAGTGAATTTGCCCCTATGGGTGATGGCCTTCCTGTAAATCGGAGCTTTCTGAATGACGAGTTTCCAGATAATGGATCCCATACCTGTATAAAAGATTCCTTATAACGCTATAACTAGTGATGAACAAATTTATTCACCAGGCACGAATTTGTGGCGAATTTGCACATTTTGCCGCCGGCAAATAAATTCAAAAATTTGCCGGCGTCAAAGGTTTTTCGACTCTTCTGCGCCAATTTTGATGGTTAACAGATGCCCATTAACTTTAATGGGCGCCAGGGTCAACTTTGACATCAAAATCGGCGTTTCATGAATTTTTCGCCAGTTTCGTGGCGAATCGATACGGGACAAATTCGCCCATCACTAGCTTTAACCATCCCTGCATCATAGCAAATAGGATTCCTATGACTATGTTTCCCAGACTTTTATGCCTAAAAAACACGTTGAGTGATACCTTTTATAGAAATATATTTGATACATGAATTGCTTCCTTGACTGGCCATGCATGTTTGCGTATGATAAGAAATAAAATATATAGCTTTTAGTGACAAAGCTTCTTGGACAGATCCAGAAATGCCTTGCCGGGGAATATCAGGTGGTTGCCAGAATTTCATTGAAAAATGTATTCAATAGCTGAGCAGATCTGCTGTAGTAATTATCGGGTGAAATTCAGAGGAAATGATTTATACAGGCGACAACTAAGGATACTTTTCAGTAAGAATGCACAGTGCAAGCCTCTCTGCTGGCCAATCACAATCACTGTAGATTCAGAAGAACGAAGCTCTATTGTGCATTAAAATAACTTGTAAAATTCCAGTATTTCTCATTTCACATTCCTCCCCGTGCTACACTTTACTTCAGAGCAAGAGTATCTGTTATCCAGAATTTTTGGAACCTGGGTTTTTTTCATTTAAATCAAGAAAAAAAAATCACAAAATTATATGAAACTTTGCAACTTTGCATTCATTACAAATGTTTCTATGGTTATTAAGTTATTGTATATGTATTGCTATTGAAAGCAGTGTCTTGATACAATGTAAGACAAGGCAGCTGATTAACAAACCTGACTTTGCTGGGGAACCAAAACTTTTACAACATTGTTTAAACAGTAACAACCAGGAGTTAAGCAAATGCTGCTTTCAATAGCAACTGTATTTACAAATAACTTTATTTTACTTTTTATTATTTTCAAGAAAGAAAAAAAAACAACACAGAAAAACAACATTTGCTATACACAGCGTTTTACAAGAGAGAGAGAAAAAAGAGAAATAAATACATTTTAAAAAATAGATTTAAAAAAAAAAAACATAATCAAAAACATTGAAAAAAATCGAGTACTAGTGATGTTATAGAAAACGCGTGCCCGTGTTCTTATAGGAGACATATACCAGTGTTATTATAGGAACAGATGCCAGTGCTATTATGGGACTATGTGTCACTATTATTAGCAGTTGCGCGTGTTTTTTAAAGAAAAAAAAGAAAATCCCAAACACCCTAGTCTCCTTGTTATTGTGAGGGTCAAATATCCAATCTGTTATAGAGTGCAATCACCAGTATTATTGTCAAAAATAAGTAGTGTAATTGTAGTGAACAGGTATCCATACTATCTGTAAAACCAAGTGCCAGTGTTTTATTAGCAATGTCAGTGATATGTGAAGGACGAGTAGCAGTGTTATCTTAAAAAACAGTACTTAGTGTTGTGGTTATTCTAAAAAAAAAAAAAAACATACATTTTTTTTTATATTATAGCACCCGTGTTATTATTATTATTTTTTTTTCTACCTTCGTAGGGGGCTTACTTCAGATATATATATTTCGATGTATTTGGAAATGGATGTTATAGATAAGTGAATGTCTACTAAAATATATGTAAAATAACAACTAAAAATTAAAATAACACCTGTTTCCCATACAAATAACTTTAAAGCACTTAAAATGTTTAATAAACGTTTCTTGGAAAGTTGCTTAGAATTATGTTTTCTTTTATTAGGCATCTTTTTATTTTGGGGTTTACTTGCCCTTTCAATATTGAATAAACCCAATAGGATTATTTTGCCTCTAATAAGGATTCATGATATATTTATTAGTTGAGATACAAGGAACTTTTTTATTAGGAAAAAGGAAATTATTTTTTAAAAATTAGTTTTTTTTTTATTAAAGTAGAGTCTATGAGACATGGCCTTCTGGTAATTTGGCGTTTTTTGGAAAACAGATCGCATACCTGTATTTGAATATTTTGACACATTCCGCTACATTTATCCTCCGCTATATACTCATGGTAACTGCAGAAAACAACTGCGAAAACAGAATTTCCTAAATCGCTCTAATTCAGATCAGTAAACTAGGAAACCTTCATTTTCATCAATATGAATAAATATCCATTGATCAAATCAGCACAAGAAACAAAACATAAACCCTGTTCATTTCCTTGGTTTGGGATCCAACATCTAAGACCAATGGTTTCTTAGATATGGAATCCTTAAAGGCTCACACAGTGATAAATATTGATGTTGTTTTAATCCATTGACTCTCCATCGGAGAGTTTAATTAGTGAACTGATGAAATTAAGGAATGGAGTATTTTATCACAAGGCGGTATCTGAAAGAAAGGGCATTACTAGGGGTTATGTAATAAAAGGCACTAAATTTGCCCAGGAGCAGTAACACATAGCAACCAATCAGCAGGTAGAATTTACTGGTCACTTGCTTAAAACAAGCATCCTATTGGTTGCTATAGGTTACTGCACCTGGGCAAACTTAGTGTCTTTTATTACATACTGTATGGGGGTTAGACTCTAGGGCAGCAACTGCTGGACTTTTTCAGTTGAAGCCCCCATTGGAGGTCCAATCTCAGGCCCCCCTTATCTCACATCAAGGTAAAAGATACGGAAAATTATTGGTGTATCAGTCATACTCAGGAAAAATAGGATATTTAATAATTTTTCACTCCAAATCTCAGCCTAAATGACCTTCAAGCTGGGTGAGCAGGTGTGCTTAAAACAACAAATAATTATTTACCCATCCCACAGTTGGGGTGCTTCGAAAAGCATTTTCACCCAATTCATTTTTAAGTCTTAAATTAGACCATAATTTGCCCTGTGTTATCCGGGAAACCTGTTATCTGGAAAACTCAGAATTATGGAAAGGTTGTCTTCCATAGACTCAATTTTATCCAAATAATCTACATTTTTAGAAAGGATTTCCCTTTTCCCGGGAGTAATAAAATAATATCTTGTAATCGATCAAAACTAAGATATAATTATTCCGTATTGGAAGCAAAACTAGCCTATTGGTTTTATTTAATGTTTATATGATTTTCTAGTAGACTTAAGGTATGAAGATCCAAATTACTGTAATTTCCATTATCTGGAAAACCCCAGGTCCTGAGCATTCTGGATAACAGGTCCCATACCTGTATACAGTATGGGATATTATCTGAAATGGTTTGTGCTCAGCCACATATTGTATCTGTCTATTGTAGTGGTCTCACAGCAACTGGGTCATTAGATCTCTTGAAATCAGTGATCCTTAATATTTATTATCATTAATTAATCATTAAGAACAAAGTATGAACTGTTTCCGTGTTTTGTCATAATCAAATGTTAAGACAGTTAAACGGGAGGTAGGCATATTGATGGGAACTGAAGCAGACATCTCGCACAAATGATTCCAAACAAAACGAGACTATTGTTAATTGAGGCAGTTTATCTTCTTCGTTCCCAGTTGCCATTTGTTATTGACTTACAGAGACAGTTGCTCATAATAATGACATTTATTAACACTTTTATGCTAACAGACTTGTCACTCTCCCTCTATCCACTGGGTGGCAGGTGGAATCCCAAAGTAAAGTCTAAAATTACATCACACAATCGCAAGACACGCCAGCAGTGTTAAAGGAACCCTCAAGCAGGATAATAGCTTTTCTTTTTCAAATTATATAAAAAGAATCCTGTATAGCGTTTATTTTGGGGAAGGAATAAATAGGACACATTCCCAACACATTCCCAAAACTTATCACTTTGTCTGCAAATTAAATATATGATAATATTTGATAATAACAATACAAGTATGGGACCTGTAATCCAGAATGCTCGGGACACAGGGTTTTCCGGATAAGGAATCTTTCAGTAATTTGGATCTCCATACCAGTCTACTAAAAATATGATATAAATATGGAATAAACCCAACAAGGTTGTTTGGCTTCCAATAAGGATTAATTACATCCTAGTTGGGATAAAGAACAAGGTATTGGTTTGTTGTTACAGAGGAAAAGGAAATAATTTTTAAAAATGGCAATCGTTACATTAACATGGAGTCTATGGGAGATGGACTTCCCTTAATCGGAGCTTTCCAGATAACAGGTTTCCGGATACTAACCCTGGATGCTAACCCTTGGCCTTACATAATCAGGCTTCTTGCTCAGGTTATGAGAAATTAATTTAGTCCACATGTTATTGGTTAAATAAATATCCTGAACTCCATCTTAAATGTGATGTTTTCCCAATTTCTTCATATGTTTGCTCTAACTGGTAGATCTTTCCCACAGGAAGCCATAGAGCAATATCACCACATCCCTTACCTCGACTGAAAAAAACATTTTCTAATTATGTAAAATAGAGTTTTATGATATCTCTTTGTACATGTTAAGAGTGTGTACTAACTAGAGAGTGTGGCTAACCATACCCTCACTAATGTCGGAATACTGCTATTAAAGCAGTGTCAGCAATACCATTGTAGAAGTTAGTGGGAAGGGAGGTGACACTAGTTCCATTAAAGGAGAACTAAAGCCTAACTAAAGAAGTAGCTAGAAATGTTGAACATTATGTTTTGGCCTTCTGTTCCAGCACAAGGCAACCACAGTCCTTTAACAGTAAAGATATGTGTCTCCAAAGATGCCCCTGTAGCTCCCCATCTTCTTTTCTGCTGATTCACTGCACATGCTCTGTGCTGCTGTCACTTACTGAGCTTAGGGACCCACTCACAATATACAGTACACATAGAATAGAAATGTCACAATATAAGGCTGATTAGTAATTAATACAGATAATTACTATATGGCAGCTCAGAAACCAGTGCAATTAGCATCAGAATTTAATAATCAGCTCTGTAGCACACTCCCCTGAGTGTGCATAAATTAAAACTACCTTTAGTGCATGTGAGGAGGTAGGTCAGCAGCCTGGGGGCGCTCCAGCGGGGTTTGGGTCTGGGCCAGCGGGGCCCACCAGGTTTATTCATGGTGTCCCACCAGCCAAGTCCGACACTAGGCCTAGTGGCTGTTGGTGGAGAAAAAGTAGAAGGAAAGAGGACTCAGTGTAGGTACAGGTTTTTGACCTGTTATCCACAATGCTCAAGATCTGGGTTTTATTGTATAATTAGTCTTTCCATAATTTGGGTCACCTTACCTTAGGTCTACTAAAAAATCATTTAAATGCCAATTAAACCAAATAGGATTGTTTTGCCTTCAGCAAAGATTAATTATATCTTAGTTGGGATCGAGTTCAAGGTAATGTTTTATTATTACAGAGAAAAAGGAAATCATCTGAAAAAATGTAAACTATTTAATTCAAATGGAGTTTATGGGAGATGGACCTTCTGTAATTCTGAGATTTCTGGATAAGGGGTTTCCAAAAAACAGATCCTATACCTTGCTGATGTATGCTTTAGAGATGTGATAGTGCTCAAGAAAGATCAGCGTTCCCAAAGTCATGGGAATGGAGGGACCCATATAGATTTTTGCAATGGGGCCCATTAACTTCCATTTACTCCACTGGATCAAAAAGAGAACTGTTTTGCAATTTGTTTCCTAAACACTACAGGTGAAAATCATTCCAATAGTTTCCAAAACACTTTGAGGCAAATTTACTAAAGGGAGAAGTGACTAATGTGGGCGAAAATTCACCAGTGTGACGTCATTTCAGTACTTCGCCGATTTACTAACGGTCACCGGCGTAACTTCGCTAGCGATGGAGATAGACTCTAGCAGTACTTCGCTCCCTAACGCCTGGCGAATTTGCGCTCTGGCGAATGGAAGTAACTACGCAAATTCACTAAGATGTGGATTTGACTGAACGTTACCTCTTGCGCCAGACTTGCCTTCGTCACCTCAGACCAGGCGAAGTGCAATAGATTAGATAGGAGTTCCTCAAAATTTTGTTGAAAACCAAAGCCGGTGTCTTTTCCTTTTCAGGGTGTTAGGCTGAAAAATAGTGTAAATTTTTTTGGGGGTAACCGGCTTCCCCCCTACATTTTCTACCATATGGCACATAAACTATACACTGGGCTCATGTGTAGGGCAATATAACAACTTTATTTTATTTTATTAAGGTTCCCTGGCCTTGTGTAGTGTAATGTATTTGCTGCAACATATACGTCCATTCAACTTTAACTTCCCGCCGTATGCAAATAATCCAACGCTAGCGCAACTTTGCTTTGCTTGGCGCAGTAGCACTAGCGCAACCTTTCTTCGCTTGGTGCAGTAACGCTAGCGCAACTTCACCAGTGTTCGGAGCCCTGGATACAACTTCCGATTTTAGTGAATTAGCGTTGTCCTGGCGAATCTACGACTGGCGAAGCGTTGCGATGTGAGCGAAGCCGTCGCTGGTGAATTCGGAAGTTAGTGAATTTGCCCCTATAGGTGAAAATTGTTCCAATCGTTTCCAAAACACCGTAGGTGAAAATCGATCCAATGGTTTCACTGAAAAAAGAGCAATACTAAGTTACATTTATTAGTCGCACTGTTCTTTGCTTCTCACTGTAAAACTTATTGGGATCTTAGTAAGGCAGAGCACCTGTTGCCTAGAAACTCCAATTTATCTGATATTTTCATTTGCCGATATGCCATATGTACTCGGCTTTATTGATTGGGTTTCACTGTGCGATTAAATAAATAAGATATAGCAAAGTGACAAAATGGCTAAATAGAATTCTATGTGAAATGAAATGTAAATTGGATTTAGGCAGACACTTTCATATAGACCTCCTGTCAAACCTTATCAGGCTCCTTCCAATCCCTACTGTGATTTTGGCTTTCACTTTTATTACACGTTGCCACTCAAGGGCATGGATGTTTTCTCTCTCTGGAAATTCATTTGCATTTAAATGATTTGAAATAATCATAAAAGCCAAGTGCTATGAAGTTTGAAATTAGTTACTGTCTATAAATTGCGCTGGCATTAAAAGGATGATTTTGAAAAGATTTGCTGTCTTGGATGTACACAGATTAAAATCTTTTAGAGGTGCACCTTGTTACCAAACAGTAAAGAGGGGGCTGACACCAAGAGCAACAAATTAATTCTTTTGTGTCTAAACCCCCATCGTTAAATGCTCCAAAAATTGTTAAATTGAGTGTAAGCTCTTCGGGGTTGCCTCTAGGGTGATTCTATATCATTAGCAATGTTTGCCTGGTGTGACCAAGTCTATTAATTTTGCTCTGTGGGGCTGATAAGTTCTAAAAGGTCAATTAATATCATGGTGGTGGGGATTTTGTATCACCATATGGCCAATAGGATATTATCTGAACTCACAGAGGGGGGAGCTATGCAGTTGTGTCTGTAAGTGAAAGATATAATAGAAGTGGCTTTGAATTATATAGATAATTGGGTTTAAAGAAGAGAGTTGCCCATTAAGGTCAACCCATCCAAATGCCCCTTGGTGTATATTTGTATATAATACACAAAAGCCATGAATATCCTGTAAATTATATCCTTATAAACGGTGAGTAGTGATGTCATCAGTTATAAACGGTGAGTAGTGATGTCATTTCTGTCACATGACTCACTAAAATTTGTGTATTATAATAAATAAAGTACCCCCAGTTGTAAAATATGAGGATATTAGAAGTTACCTTGGAGTTCCATGACCTGTATAAAAACACTCGGCCTTCGGCCTCGTGTTTTTATATGGTCATGAAACTCCTCGGTAACTAATAATATCCTTATATTTTACAAGAGGGGGTACTTTATTCACTATATATACTCATACCTATAATAAACTAACCGTAGATCTTAAGATCGCAATAGCCTTGAATATTATGCTTTTCAAAGAATTAATCCAAGTCACTCTTAAATGCATGACAGATATAGGCAAAAAACACTCTACAATGGAATCCATTTCTCGGAGACAAGGGAGCAAAGAATCAACGGCTACAGGTGATAGCCGATCCACTCTGGTCACATGGTACAACAGGAAAGGTCATCGAAGGCACACTTGCAGCCATATTGCGGGATTCATACAAACGAGTGTGTCGATTAAAATCCAAATTTATTAAGGTATTCTGATAAAATTCTGATGATTTTATCAGAATACCTTAATAAATTTGGATTTTAATCTACACACTCATTTGCATGAATCCTGCAATATGGTGGGCTGCAAGTGTGCCTTCGATGACCTTCATGACAGTTATACTGTAGGACCTGTTATCCAGAATGCTTGGGACCTGTGGTCTTTCTCCATACCTCAAGTCTACTAAAAAAAATTATTTAAACACAAATTAAACCCAATAGGCTGGTTTTGCCTCCAATAAGGATTGTTTTTTTTATCTTAGTTTGGATCAAGTACAAGCAACTGATTTGTTATTACAGAGAAAAAGGAAACCCTTTTTTAAAAAAGTGAATTAGTTGATTAAAATAGAGTCTATGGGAGATGGTCTTCCCATAATTCAGAGCTTTTTGGATAACAGGTTTCTGAATAACAGATCCCATACCTGTCATAGAATCTGCCCTGCCCAGCCACATTGCCCTCATTAAGAACCATTTATAAGTTACGAGCTCTGGTGCAAACTTTGTAACATTTGTTATTGTAATTTAAAATTCTCTTAAAGGGCATGTAAAGTCAAAAAAAATAAAATCCCATTTTCACTTTCTTTAATGAAAAAGAAACCTATCTCCAATATATTTTAATTAACAAATGTGTACCGTTTTTATAAGAAACCTGACTGTATGCAGTGAAATTCTCCCTTCATTTACTGCTGTGGATAGGAATTGTCAGACGGTCCCTAACTGCTGAGCAGGGAAACAATCATACTTATGAACAGCAGGGGGAGCCCCCGCCTTACTTCCCAGCCATGCAGAACTCAAGCAGCTTTGTTTATGATGATCCCTAAGTAGCCCAGACCACACTGAGCATGTGCACAGTCTTAGTCTTGCAAAGATGTTTAACAAAGTTACAAGATGGTGACCCCCTGTAGCCAACTTTGAAAGCATAAATTATTTGTTTGATTAGGCTTGTGGTGCAGTAAGTTCATGTTTATATTTAATATACAAAATACAGCATTTCTAGCCTTATTCTATTTTAGACTTTACATGCCCTTTAATGACCCAACGCCCCCCCCAGAAAAAACATAAATCGAACATGAGTTATTATTTAGCCTATAGGTCAGTTTGAGTGCACAGAGACCATAGGTGGATACTTTGGGGCAGGATGCTGGAAGGGGTATAAATGGTTGGCTCCCAGTGACCAATGAAGGTGATCGAATCTGATAGGATTCTAATAAGAAGAAAAGCCAAAGGAATTAAGTAGGTTTGTCTGGGCTATGAAGACAGCCAAGAGGCAAAGAAAAGGCAACCAGAATCCATTATACTGTAGTTCCCATGTGAGAGCCTCACCAGAGCATAGTATGATTCATTATTCATATTAAGTAATTAAGAAGAGCGTTGCTATCTCAGGTTGGTATGTGAAAACTATATAGAGTGGATTCTAGGCCAACTAGAAGATGAAAAGATGAAAAGATAAGATGTTTGCTTTTAAACAGGTGACCAGTAAATGCTACCTGCTGAGTGGCTGCTATTGGCTCTTATTACCCCCTGAGAATTGAAAGAAAACACACAGGATTAAATTATTGTAAATTATGTAAATTATTTATATAAATTATTGTAAACCTCATTGTGGGGTTAATAAATATTCAGATATAAGTTTTACCAGTAATCCTACAGATATGAGTTTTAGTAGTAATCCTACAGCAGTAGTGATGGGCGAATAAATTCGCGGCTAATTCCTACGGTGTCAATTTCCGATTTTCAGGATTTTTTCATGCAAACATTCAAATTGCTCGATTATACCGTGAACTTTTCAGATTTCACATTTTTTTGCGAATTTTTCACTGTTTTGCGAATTGTGCGGGAAATTAGAAAATTTTTCGGGGGAAGCAAAACTGGAGAAAATCGCCCATCACTATACAGCAGCAGTTAAGGGACTTACCACTAAATTCTCAGCTCCATTCCAATGGGGAATACTGGATACTAAAGTTCCTGTATTCAATATCCATAACCTTCATATTTAAACATTATATTTGGAATCTTCTGACGTTGTTTGCTTTTTTTTGGTGAAATTTTATTTATTAAATTGTTCCCTTTTTTACTTTCCCACATTGAAAAAGCAACTTCCCTTCCTAAAATCAACTACATTTCAGCCAGAAGAAGCTGCAGGTAGAAGTAGATAGAATTATTTTTTTATTTATTTACATATATTTCTCCCTTGACAATAGCCAGTGAAATACATTAGAATCAATGGAAGCAAAAGATCCATTGTGGGATTATGATCTTTTCAGAGTGGAATGTGCTATTAGATTAATATATACAGTAAATACAGTAGATATAGTATATAAGGGACGCTCTTTTCTGTCTTTTACATAAGGGCATATAGCTAAACAGAATGGTGTGTAATTGTGTAGATAGTGGGACATACAAATAGAAAGATCTCTCAGATGTATACACTTTTTAATTATGTGCCATTTATTTCTGACTCTTTCCAGCTTTCAAATAGGGGTCGCTGACCCCATCTAAAAAAACAAATGCTCTGTAAGGCTACAGTGTATTGTTATTGCTTTTTATTGCTCATCTTTCTATTCATGCCTCTCCTATTTATATTCCAGTCTCTTATTCAAAGCAATGTATGGTTGCTAGGGTCATTTGGAGAGCTGCTGAATAAAAAGCAAAATAACACAAACAACACAAATAATAATACATGAAAACCAATCACAAATTGTCTCAGATTATCACTCTCTACATCATACTAAAAGTTAGCACAAAGGAGAACAACAAAATCTAGCTAAATACCTTTTCTTCCTCCCACAATGACTCTGATGAACAAATATGTTGACTTTTGTTTACAATGAAACTGTTCTTCAGTTGAACTGTTCGGTAAAGGCAATAACAAAATTTGATTGAAACAGAAAGCAAAACACATCTCCCACCCGAGTCGTATTTATTGAATTAAACACAAGCGTATACATGCAATGAACATGGTCGATATTTTTCCAACAAGAAAGTGATTTTAAATGATAACATTTAAGCTATTTCTACACCCCAGCAGTTCAAAATAAAAAAGCTAACTATTGCTGACTTTCAATATGAGTTTTCTCACATTATTATGGCAATACAACCTCCTGTTATTGCATTTCATGCTCTGAGCTTTGCTAAATGCTTGCTATTTGTCCCCACGGCCATTTTTGTGCTTACAATGTACACATAAAACATATGTTTATTCTCTGTGTTGCTCATAATATCATAAGCAGTTCTTAATGTTCTTTCTACCTGCTATTTGAGCAACTGAGCATCTGTTATCTGAGATATCAACGCCTAGAATGGGAATAGCATATCATTTTTCCATAGAAAACGTATTTTATAAGAAAAAACAAGCCGTTAGAGGACACATTTACAAGCTCATGTGCAATATCCAAACTGCAGTTTTCGACACAAATTGCCATGGGGTCATTTAAAAATGTGAGTGTAGTTGTGCTGAGCAAATTTCAATGCGTTTGTCCAAATAAATCCCATTCAGTTAAAGGAGAAGGAAAGGCTAAAATTAAGTAAGCTTTATTAGAAAGGTCTATATAATTATACCAGTAAACCCTCTGCTTAGTTTGCTCCTCTCCCCCTCCCTGATGTTGAAATCTGTGGCCCAGAGCTATGAGCGTGAAGGTAGAGGCAGGAAGTGATGTCACACCACGCCAATATGGCAGCTGCTATCTTAAACAAACAGAGAACACTATGAGAGCTGTTTACTCATGTATGGTAAAGCATTCTGTAGAATAAATATAGTGGTATAGCTTGCACTGTTGTGGCTAATCTATAAGCAATAAACTGCTTCAGTAGCTTTCCTTCTCCTTTAAGGCACTTGTGTAAAAATGCTCCTTATATATTAAAATACTAGGAAATAGATTTTAAATATGTTATTGTAAATCTGCAGGTTCAGGTACAGGGCCTGTTATCCAGAATGCTGGAGTTCATACTACTGGAAAATCATGTAACATTAAGGGGCCGATTCACTAACTTCGAGTGAAGGATTCGAAATAAAAAAACGTCGAATTTCGAAGTGTTTTTTGGGCTACTTCGACCATCGAATGGGCTACTTCGACCTTCGACTACGACTTCGAAGGATCCGAACTAAAAATCGTTCGACCATTCGACCATTCGATAGTCGAAGTACTGTCTCTTTAAGAACAAACTTCGACCCCCTAGTTCGCCATCTAAAAGCTACCGAACTCAATGTTAGCCTATGGGGAAGGTCCCCATAGGCTTTCCTACGTTTTTTTGATCGAAGGATATTCCTTCGATCGTTGGATTAAAATCCTTCGAATCGTTTAATTCGAAGGATTTTATCGTTCGATCGAAGTAATAATCCTTCGATCGTTCGATCGAACTATTTGCGCTAAAATCCTTTGCGCTAAAATCCTTCGACTTCGATATTCGAGGTCGAAGGATTTTAATTCCCAGTCGAATATCGAGGGTTAATTAACCCTCAATATTCGACCCTTGGTGAATCGGCCCCTAAATAAACCCAATAGGCCGGTTTTACTTCCAATAAGGATTAAATATATCTTAGTTTGGATCAAGAACAATATTGTTTTATTACTACAGAGAAAAAGGAAATCATTATTAAAAAATCTATGGGTGATGGCCTTCCTGTAAATCAGAGCTTTCTGGATAAAGGGTTTCCAGATAATGGACCCATAACTGCATTTTTTTTTAGAAAAAACACTATACATTTTAATATTGTGAATTTTGTCTGGAGCATTTTTGTTCTAATTTCAAATCACTCCAGACAATTATCCACTTATATCTCTACATATATTTTTGTATTATTTTCATTATCGATATTATGACATTATGCCCGTAATGTAGCTGCTGTAGAGGGAAAATAGTAATTTAAAGATGATTCAATTTATGAATGAACTCGGCTAGGTTTGTAGTCTCACCATTAACCTAATGACTCATCTGAAATGGCCATTTCTGCACATGCTTTTAAGGGCTATCGATGATATGAATAAAGCCCAACAAAAAAGCAGCAGCAGCACACTCAGATTCAAACTGGCCTTTTCTATATGTTTTAGCCAATATTCAATAAGTGCAACGAACTCTTTAGATGCCCCCAAGAAATACATTATATATCTTACAGAATAAGAATGTTCAATGTAGATGCAGCTGAACTGTAAATTCAGTTATGGGTGGTTCACCTTTAAGTTAATTTTTAGTGCTGTTTCCTCATAAAAGCTCTGTGTACTGTTTACATTTATTGTATTTTTTGTCTGACATGTCCTCCCTGTGTGTACATTTATTTATATTGTGCTTTTATGCATTGTACTATAGCAGCACTTTACAAATAAAATTATACATACATACATGTTATAGAATTATCAACTGGCCTTCATTTTGTATTTTTTATAGTTAGTCATTTTGAATCTAGCTTGGGGGGGTCACTGAACCCATCTAAAAACAAATGGTCTGTAAGGCTACACATGTATTGTTATTGCTACTTTTTACTACTCATAGTTGTAGTCAGGCCCTCTTCTATTCAGATTTTAGTCTCTTATTCAAATCAGTGCATGGTTAATAGGGTAATTAGGACCCTAGAAACCATATTGCTGACATTGCAAACTAAAAGCTGCTGAATAAAAAGCTAAATAAAAAAAAACACAAATAATAAAAAAATGAAAACCACTGCAAAATGACTCAGAATATCACTGTTTTCATCAATGTAAAAGTTAATTTAAAGGTTAAAAATGTAAATTAAGGAATGGTGATATTACCTAAAATTCTTTACCTATTTAGAGTTTTACCCACTCCGGTATAAAAGAAGGACATTGATCTATTACAAAGCAAGATTCTTAATTTCATTTGGCATAACAAATACCAAAGTTAACAAATCAACGCTATACAGCTATACTTCAAGGAGGTCTTAAAGTTCCATTTTTGCACAGCTATTTTAAGGCATCCCGTCTGGCCCAACTGATTCAATGGCATGTAAATCAAACGCATCTATATCACTCTTATGGGCAACCCTCACCAACATAAAACAGTATAAAATCCAAAATCCAATCATAAATTTCCATTTACACCTCTGGATGGGCAACTCCTCAACAATAATTTGTTATCACACAAGGAGTTATATGCAACCCCTACTGGACAACCCAGATTTCCCTCCAGGACTGACATGATCATTGTTCTCTTGGCTGTCGAATAAGGGACTAATATATACAAATTGCTCACTCCAAGACAACTCAAAACATTGCAGTATGTACAAGAAGTAGATCATCTTCCCGCAATGGAAACCTTTAGATACCAACAGATATCTAATTTTTTTCCACTCTTAAACACCAAACTCATCTACACTGGAGGGATCTGTGTTTGAAAGAAGATGCTTTAGCCCATTAGCTACTACCAGTAATATTACCATAATCTATCATTTACTCATGGAATTACCACCTGAATCAGAATGCTCATATACGAACCACTGGAAAACAGATCTCCAATTGCTAGACATGGATACTAAATGGCCAAAAATGTGGGCCTCTATTCAAAAACTTTCACATAATGTAGGCATTAAAGAGATGGCATATAATCTCCAGATGGTATATTACTCCACTGCGTAAACACAAGGTTATTCCAGCTACCTCACCTCTATGCTTTCACGGATGTCAGCCAATGGGTGACTACATGCACACATGATGGAACTGCACTATAGTGAAAACATTTTGATCTCAGGTGTTTCAGATGGCAATGCAAATATTCAGGACTATAATATCACCTAATATAGAAGTTGCATTATTATGCCTACCACATACAAAATTACCGAACACCCACAGAAAATTATTGTCTCAAATACTAGCAGCTGTCAATCAAATATTGTCTTCCCCTCCTCTATGCCTTAGGCATAGAGGCGGGGCAAACAATTACTTTCACTTTCCATTCAGCACTTCCTAGATGTCACTGCTCTCCCCACATTCCCCCGTTCTCTTTACCATTTAATTGTGAAGCCAGGTTATTGGGATGGACATAAGGTCCCCCATTCTGGTGCACAAACAAGATTCTGAGATGATACAAGTCTTGTCTTAATAACAGTGTCCACAAAATGGCTCCTGCCTGCTTGCTGTAATTATGAATTTCCAGACTGAAGGAAACAAGATTCAAATAATTTATCTAATGTAATTAAAGTTCATTTTGCTTGACTAATGTGATCAAATAGGATTTTGAACAATTTTTTTTGGGTGACGGGTCCCCTTTAATGGCATGTGGTAACAAACTTTTCAAATGTTGTTTCATTGCTATTTTGTGTTTTTTTTTTTTTATCTATTCTACTTCTTCCAAGCTAGGAAATTAAAATGCCATCTAGTTGTCTGGGTCACTGACCCCGGCAACCTAAAAAACAGATTGACTGTGAGGCTTTTTTTTCATTGTTGTTTCTATTTTTTCGTACTTATCTTTCTGTTCAGGCCTCTACTGCTCATCTTACATTCTGACTTGCAACCATGTTGCTTAGCAACCAGATAGCAGCCAAGATTCCAACCATCAGAGCTGTAGAACAAAACAAGAAAATATTTCAAAAACCACAAAAAAAATTACAAATGAAGACTAATTACAAATGGGCTCAGCATATTACCGCCTGTGGCATATTACATTCTATGGTTTTCTCTGTTCCCATATTACAAAACAAATACCATGTCAGCTGATTCACATAGTCCCCTAAAATAACAGGCTATGAACCCACAAATTACTGTATAAACTTCTCTCTAGGAGCTATTTTCACCCTTAGAAAATTGCAAAATGTTATATAGGGACTTCCAGATAGATTTAGAGGCTTTATTGGATCATGGAAGCATTGGTTGTAATTGAAATAATTTGAAATTATTAATTGGACATTCAAAGGGTTCTTTAGTATTAGTACAGGTATGGGATCTGGAAACCCCTTATCCAGAAAACTCTGAATTACGTAAAGGCCGTCCGTCTCCCATAGACTCAGTTTTATCCAAATAATACAAATTTTAAAAAAATATTTCCTTTTTCTCTGTAATAATACAATGGTAGCTTGTACTTGATCCCGATGAAGATATAATTAATCCTTATTGGAAGCAAAACCAGTCTATTTGGGGTAATTTAATGTTTAAATGATTTTCTAGTAGACTTAAAGGGGTTATTCACCTTTAAATAAACTTGTCGTATGATGTAGAGAGGGATATTCTGAGACAATTTGCAATTGGTCTTCATTTTTTATTATTTGTGGTTTTTGAGTTATTTAGCTTTTTATTTCAGTTTGCAATTTCAGCCCAAATTACCCTAGCAACCATGCATTGATTTAAATTGAGAGACTGGAATATGAATAGGAGAAGTCTGATGAGGAAGATGATTAATAAAAATTAGCAATAACAATAAATGTGTAGCCTTACAGAGCATTTGTTTTTTAAATGGGATCAGTGACTCCCATTTGAAAGCTAAAACGAGTCAGAAGAAAAAGGCAAAGAATCAAAAAAATTATAAAAAAAATAATGAAGACCTATTAAAAAGTTGCTTAGAATTGGCCATTCTATAACATACTAAAAGTTAAATTAAAGGTGAACCACGCCTTTAAGGTATGAAGACACAAATTATAGAAAGATCTGTTATCCAGAAAACCCAGGTCCTGAGCATTCTGGATAAAAGGTCCCATACCTGTTTTTACTTATAGCACCAAAATGTACAAAGTGCATTACAAGGCAAGGGTACAGCTATATTATACATTTAGACATTGAAAATAAATACTTAATACTTAAAGGAACAGTAACACCATAAAATGAAAGTGTTTTAAAGTAATGAAAATAGCATGAAGTGTTACCCTGCACTGGTAAAACTAATGTGTTTGTTTCAGAAACACTACTATAGTTCATATAAACAAGCTGCTGTGTAGCAATAATGGAAATTGAAAAAAAGACTATATGGTACAGTTTAAATAGTGGATAACAGATAACACCATTATGTTCTACAGAGCTTATCTGCTATCTGCACCCTATATCCAGAACCCAAGCTAGGCTCCCCGGTCTCGGCTCTTACTTCTGCCTTTAACCACCGCCTTTCACCTCAGGAGGAGCCCTCGACTAATCTGATGCCACCAGGTCTTATTTGAGAGAGGAGCAAAGCTAACGGTTCTGGACGAGCAAAGGGGCATGATTGTCTCACCAGGATACTGGAAGGAAGAACACCCCCAAGAACAGGCAGGCCGGGCCAGCAAAAGCAGACTAGAATAGTCAGACGGGCCGGGTTAGGCAGGCCTTAGTCTTTAGAAAGGGTATGATTGGTGGGGTAGTAAAAGGAGGGGTTACCAGGCAGAGTAGAATCCAGCAGGAAAGCAGTGGCATCCATCTTACAGCTAGCAGCGAGGTGTAAGCAGCATCCCGCCCTCCCATCCCTTATGTTTAGAAGGAGTTATATTTGCATGTATTTAGTTGTGGCAGGCGGGGGAATGCTTGCCAGTGTGGGTAATGGGGCTGTAGTCCCCTAACTGTGGCGTGTGTTGGTGCCTCTCCGGGTAAGGGCCCCGGGAGGTAAAGTTGAGTGAGGCCATCTGCTACTACTTGTCCATCCAGGGCCAGCATGGCAGTGGCCCGGTCACTCTATGGAGTAACCAGTTAGGCAAGCATTCCCGTGGGAATTACTGTTATGTTACAGTTATGTGTGATTAATACATACATATATATTAAAGTTTAATAAAAGCTGCGGCCTATGAATTCCATCCTGAGCCTCAAGTGTCTTTATTGGGATCTTTATGATATGAAAGGGGGTGTGGGAGTGGTCAAATGGAATACAGGTAAGACGGGTCATCAGGATTAGAGAGAGTAGAATAGTCGGTGGACAGGCAAAGATCAGATTGGAGAGGTCAGAATAGTCACAGACAGGCAGGATCAGGATTGGAGAGGTCAGAGTAGTCAATCAGGCAGGCAAGGGCCAAAAACACTGTAGGTCAATAATATTCACTAAGAAACACACCCAGGAACAAGGCTAATTGAACCTAACAACGGGCAGTGTGCTGATACTTGAAATCCCCTTTTATAATGTTTAAATTTCGCGCCATTGCGTATGACGTCATCATGTCGGCGTATAAACCAGGAAACGCGCATGCCATAGGGAGACCGGACTTGTAAGAAGAAGGAGCTGCGCAGCAGGCATCCACACCGGAGGAGCAGTGGTGGACCCCACTGCCCACTAGACCACCAGGATAAGTCCTGACACTGTGTAACCTGAGCCTTTTCTCCTTTGAATGGCTGCCCCCATTGCTACACAGCAGCTTATTTATATAAACAATAGTAATGTTTCTGAAGCAAACACAGCAGTTTTACCAGTGAAGGGCAACACTGCATAATAATAATAATCGTACTAAACTGGAATATATATTTAATTAAATATTGCCCTTTCTCCTTGAGCCCCCATTTTATGATATTCTCTGTGCTGCCTCAGAGATCCCCTTACCAGTAGTGAGTGGACAATTTCAGCACTTCGCCGCCTGCGAATGTTCTCGTGTGTGAAAACTGTCGAACGACAAAATAATTTTGATGCCAATTGAATGTAATGCATTTGGACAAAAGAGTCATGCGTGTAAAAATTGTCACCCATGTCAAATAGTTTTGCAGATTTATTTCCGGCGAAGAGAAACGGGACAGATTTGCTCATCACTATTGACCAGATATAATGCAACACGTATGGTTTGTTTATGTGCAAGTGAATCGTGGGATCCCACGGGGCAGCCTGTAGTTCTTAAAATGGAAATTTTCTATTTAGGATTACACAATGGCACATACTACTAAAGTTTCCAGATAACTGATCCCATACCCGTCCTATATTCCACTTCTCACCGGTGCCATTGCTCTACTAATTCAGACCAGACTTCTGCTGGTTAAAAATCAAATTGCTAATTCAATTAGTAGAGAGAAAATAAATTGTAATTCAGACAAAGAACTCCACAGTCATACACAACAATAACACGGAACTCGCTTTTACATAGTTATTTCATGTCACATCAAGAAAGAAGCCTGGAAATAGCCTCTAGTGTATTTGTACAGGGAGCGTAGGTGGGCTCAGTGTCAGATAAGCTGACGGTAGATCTCACATGTATTTAATTCTGGTACAGCATATTATATCACACCCACATAAAGTTATTTGTCCTTCAATATCAGCAAGAAAAAGAAAATGCAGAAGAATTGCCTCCCATTTTCTAAACACCACTCAGCAAGTAAATCCAGAATTGTCATTCTTTGGCCACCAAATCTTATAACTGAAAAGACGAATCCCTCCTACAGATGTTTCTAATGGTGGTTTGAATCCATATCACGGAATAAGTCCATACACTAGGTACTGCAACATGAGTCATTTCTCTGACACAGGCTCATATACTGTAGGTTACAGTACATTGCAGATATTATTTCCTAAATTCCTGTGTCCTTTTTCATGGTATGTAAAGTGCAGTAATTAACCGGAATTACTCCAGTATAATTCAAAAACGTACATGCCAAAGCTAACTCCTGGTCCCAAGGGACAGCAATTGTATGTAAGAATAGTGGAGGCAAGGTCAGTGTGCTCTGCTTATTTACCTCTTGACAGTGCAGGTAGTGGGAAGCAAGGGTTAATGTCTAAAGTAAGTAAAGGATGTATGGTGAAAAGGTGACCACAGCAATAGCTATAGTGAAAAAGAAAATATACTAGAAAATAGAAAATGTAAACATTGAGGGGCACATTTACTATTGGTCGAATATCGAGGGTTAATTAACCCTCGATATTCGAACCTCAAAGTAAAAAATAAAAAAATAAGTCGAAGGAATTACCGCATTTCGTTTGATCGAACGATCGAAGGAAAAATCGTTCATTCGAACAATTAAATCCTTCGAAACGAACGATTCGAAGGATTTTAATCGAACGATTTTTTTCAAAAAAAAGCATGGAAAGCTAATGGGGACCTTCCCCATAGGCTAACATTGGTGCTCGGTAGGTTTTAGGTGGCGAAGTAGGTAGTCAAAGTTTTTTTTAATGAGACAGTCCTTTGACTATCGAATCGTCGAATGGTCGAATAGTCGAATAACGATTTTTAGTTTGAATCGTTCGATTCGAAGTCGTAGTCGAAGGTCGAAGTAACAAATTCGAAGGTCGAGGTAGCCAAAAAAAAACTTCAAAATTCAAAGTATTTTTTATTCTAATCCTTCACTCGAGCTTAGTAAACGTGCCCCTAAATAAACCCAATAGGCTGCTTTTGCTTCCAATAAGGATTAATTATATCTTAAATTGGATCAAGTACAAGTTACTGTTTATTATTTTATTATATATATATTATATAATATATATTACATATTATATATTATTATTTGGATTATTTGAATAAAATGTAGTCTATGGAAGATGGCCTTTCCATAATTCTGAGCTTTCTGGATAATGGTTTCTGGATAAGGAATCTCATGCCTGTTTTTTTGGTTAAAGTTCGGCTTTTCACCGTTCATAAGCAACCGCACAAAGAAAGAAGAAGCAGGAAAACGATTACCTGCTGAACCCCAGCCCTGTGTAGTTTTCTTCTAACAGGAGCACAGGCCAAGAGGCATCAGCTAAGTAAATACAGTCACTGGGGGGTGCCTAACTTTTAGCACCCCAAGTAAAAAAGCCTTTCCTTCTCTTTTAATATCCCAGGCAGGCAATAAACATAAGCACTCGTTGCAAACATTTACCTGCTTGGTAATTTAGATCATTCACCCATCTTGTTATGTACTTGTAATAATGGTATGGCACCTGTTATCCAGAATGCTCGGGACCTGGGGTTTTCCGGATAACGGATCTTTCCTTAAAGGAAAACTATACCCCCAAAATGAACACTTAAGCAACAGATAGTTCATATCATATTAAGTGGCATATTAAAGAATCTTACCAAACTGGAATATATATTTAAGTAAATATTGCCCTTTTACATCTCTTGCCTTGAGCCACCATTTCGTGATGGTCTCTGTGCTGCCTCAGAGATCACCTGACCAGAAATACTTCAACTCTAACTGTAACAGGAAGAAGTGTGGAAGCAAAAGACAGAACTCTGTCTGTTAATTGGCTCATGTGACCTAACATGTATGGTTTGTTGGTATGTTTGTGAGTACAGTGAATCCTACGATCCTAGGGGGCGGCCCTTATTTTTTAAAATGGCAATTTTCTATTTATGATTACCCAATGGCACATACTACTAGAAAAGTATATTATTATGAAAATGGTTTATTTACATGAAGCAAGATTTTACATATGAGCTGTTTTATGCAATATCTTTTTATAGAGACCTACATTGTTTGGGGGGTATAGTTTTCCTTTAATTTGGGTCTTCATGCCTTAAATCTACTAGAAATTAATTTAAACATTAAATAAACCCAATAGGCTGGTGTTGCTTCAAATAAGGATTAATTATATCTTAGTTTGGATCAAGTACAAGCTACTGTTTTATTATTACAGAGAACATTTTAAAAAATTTGGATTATTTGGATAAAATGGAGTCTATGGGAGACAGCCATTTCGTAATTCAGAGCTTTCTGGATATCGGGTTTCCGGATAAGGGGTCCTCTACCTGTAACACATTTCTTTTTCATTGTGAACCACAGACTGAACACCTGTAAATGCCAAGTCATATTTTCAACAGAAAGTGTTAGCCAAGGAGAAAAATAAATGAACAGGTTAAACAGAAATTCTGGAATATATCTGAACAAAAAGTATGTTTGGTCTGTGCTCACTGAGAAAATAAAATCAGATATAAACTTAATGAATAACAGAGTGTATTTTTGCATGTGCTGATACAGGTACGCAGGCAATGTTCCTACTCATTTCTCAGCTGCTCACCACCAGTTACATTTGGAAACTGGAAGCACAAATAAGATCCAGACTATAAAGCAGAAAAAGTTTGCAAACCACCCACGGGAAATGACTCATAAAATGTTAATGAAAGATGCTATCAAAGGAGTATGTGCTGAATTAGCCGATGACGAATACAATGTTAATCGACAATGGGATCACAAAACAACTGCTTGCCATATCGCTGGCCTCACTAATCTTCCATGATGACAAGGGAAACAGATGGGACCCAGCCAAATTGATGTGTGGTTGCAAGCAATAAAGGAAACGGGTTTTATTGTTTTCTTGATTGCACTTTACAATGGGGTTAAATTTATATTTGTCAGTAGATTCTATTAGGCTTTTCTAGTAACATGGGCAAAAGTACCTACACCAACCAATAGGCAGTTAGTTTTCATTGGTCTAGTACACTAAGGGGCAGATTCACTAAAGGAAGAAGAAGCTAACGCTAGTGACAATTCGCCAGCGTTACCATCCGCAGGGACATCGCCTATTCACTAGGCGTCAATTCGATAGCGAAAGAGACCGTCACTAGCATTCGTTCGCACTCTATCTCCAGGTGACTTTTTGCTCTGGCGAAAGGTTAGTTACTCCGCAAATTCACTAAAGTGCGGATTTTACTGAACGTTACCTCTTTTGCCAGACAAAGTGCTAAAAAGCAGCTAGATCTTCCTCAATCTTCTGTCACTTACATCATATCCTGTGAGCCGAAAATGCATTAAAGTTCCAAAAACGCTGGCGACTTTTCCTTTTTTTTAAGCGGGATTGCCTGCAAAAGTCAAGACTGTGTACTAACGTACAAGAATTCGTATCTCAGTCAGAAGCATTAAGACAAAGATTCCGAGCCAGGGGTTACCCAGAAACACATCTAAACCAAGCCTTTAATAAAGTCCTTAATTACCATCCTAGTGAACGACGAGAGAGCCCGTGTCTAAGGACAGATAATAATACACTGGTCAACATCACTACACAGTCAGAACAAATAAATAATCCTGTTCACTTCATCACAGAATTTAGTTCGCAGTACAATCATATAAAGAAATTATTTGAAAGAAATCGAAGTATATTAAGAACAGATCCAGCCCTAGATCAGGTACTTGATTTAGGGTATAAAATAGTCACTCGTCGCACTCGTACAATAGGTAATTCACTTGCCCCCAGCTTGGTCCAAGCACCCACTACCAACACTAGCTGGTTAAACACCAAGGGCATGTACAAATGTGGTGCGTCTAGATGCTTAACCTGTGCGCAGGTCACCAAGACAAAATACTTTAGGTCTAGTGTAACGGGACGTCAATATACCATCAGATGGCATATTAATTGTAACACTTCATTCGTTGTCTATCTCTTAGAATGTAAAGTATGTAATATCCAATACGTGGGCCAAACTTCTCGCCCATTAGAGAGCATATTTTGGATATAAGGAAGGGACATAGAGATTCCCAAGTAGCAAAGCATTTTCAGGAATGTAATGTGGGAGACATCACTAAACTGTCTGTTTTGGGTATTGATAGAGTGGTAAGGGGAAAACGAGGGGGAGACGTCTTGCCAAAACTACTCCGTTTGGAAACTAAATGGATATTCTTCTTGGGAAGTAGAAAACCTCTTGGTTTAAATAGTGACTTTGATGTCACATGCTTTTTTTGAGTAATTATCGTTCCTCTTTGAACATTTTATTCCTACATTATATATATCTCACTAAACATCTCTTTTAATAAAGGTCTGTTCTTTATTGTAGGCTAGCCTGTATGCTATATATGCATTAAATACACTTAATACACTATATGTGTATACACGATAGGTAAAAAATACATACTGAGGAAACCAAATTGTACTTTGTATTGTAAATTTTAACCCTTTTGGCTTTATTTTTTCTTCTAGATAACTTTATTTGTAATTACTTTATTATTGTTTCATTTATTCTTTCATTGTTTCATATATACACATATTTTCTTTCATTTGTTATTTTTGTTCATTGTTTGCTTTTTTTGAGGTGTATCTTTTTGTAACTTTGTGCATGTATGTAACATTTAATGTTTTAACAACTAGGTGGAACTTCCCTAATTGTATGGAGTGGTAACATGTGTTCGTAGTTTTGTGATTGGTCACAGCCCCTATATAACATGTGTACAGGGGTGTGCCATTTAGCCTATGAGTAAGTGCTCCAACAGGCACGAAACGCGTTAGGTCTTCATGTCCTAATACATTTTTCTACTTTTTACATTTGTTTCTTTATTTTTGGAGATCCTCACATCCTTTTGGATACAGTGTTTTTTGCCTGCAAAAGTCCTAACAAACTTTTTTTGGGTAACCGTTATTCTCCAGACATTTCATAACATACGGAACATTCATTTTACAGTGGGCTCATGTGTAGGGCATTGTATTAACTCTCTTGTCTTTATTAAGGTTCCCTGGACATTTTTAATAAAAAGTGGTAACTTCAAGCATTTGCACCATTTATAATAAAGATGTCCATACAACTTTAAATTACCCGTCCTATGCAAACTGACTCGCAAGATCACTAGTGAATTTTCGCTAGGCACAAACGAACGCTACTGCATCTTAGCAATGAAATGCTCGCACTGCCGATGTCAGTGTAGCAAAAAATCGCCAACACTCGGCGCCCAGGACGAAACTTTGCATATAAGTGAATTGTTGTAGTCGTATCGCATTTGCGCCTGGCGAACTGGTGTGAGCTGTGCGAAGCTGACGCTGGCGAAAATTCACACGTTATTAAATCTTCCCCTAAGTAGCATGAAAGAAAACATTTATGTAGCTTAATGTACATAAACTGGTCAATTTTGCATTGTATCTGATACTGTACCGTACATTGTTCTATTCATTTATGACCAAATGATTGGAATGATCGGAACAGTAGGAAGTAACTAGAGATGCATCTCCTCTTCACTTATTCCTCTGCCGATGTTCCATGCGCCCGCAGACATGTATCACTACATTAAATATTCAAAAAGGAAACCAGTAAATCAACCTCTGGTGTGGCTTTTATTGTCAACTGCCTGATTTATGGTAAATACATTCTGGGAACAACCCTTTTTTGTCTGCCTTACAAACAGTAAAATACTCTTCTTATTTAGGTCATCAAAGCACCATTGAAGCTTAAAATGACACTGCTATTATACGAGAAGCCATGCTGAGATGGTGACATAAGTGGAAAAAGTTTCTACAACAAAACATACAGAAGATTATAGTTGGCGGTAATGTTTCTCCTGTCTGGAGAAAATATTCTTCTATGAACTAGTTATGATACTGTTTAACTGCCACCATTAATGGGGATGTAATAAAAGTACTAAATGGAGAACAATAATCATACTTACTTATAGTTCTTATGTGTTCTAAAATGTCATTCCTGTGTTTTGGAACTTTCTGGATAATCAATTTTCAAATAATAGACACTGTAGTACAGTGGACCCCAACCAATGGCTCGTGAGCAATCGTTTCAACGTTGCTCCCAGTGGCATTAAAACAGGCACTTATTTTTGAATTCCAGGTTTGGAGGCAAGTTTTTGTTGCCTAAAACCTGGTGTAAAGCCAGACAGAGTCTCCTGGAGGCTCTCAGTCCACATAGGGGCTGCCAAGAGCCAATCACAGCCCTTCTTTGATACCCCTGGAATTTCAGCATGCTTATTTTTGCTCTTCAACTTTTTTTCATTTGAATGTGGCTCATAGTAAAAAAGGTTGGTGACCCTGCTGTAGTACATTATTTGCAGGTGCATACACTTACAAAACATGGTTCAACTTTAAAGGAATAACATTATTGGCTACATGCCATTCATTATTTTGGGTAAATGCCTTCTAGCTAATGCATTCTTCTCACAGGCTGATCCTCCTCCACTTTATATTTAACTGGGAAGATATCTCCATGACACCTATTTTAAAAAGGCATAGGACCTCCTTTAAAAAGAATGGGCTTAACGGCATTTCAGCAACATGCCAATTTGACCTAACTTCTGACTACCTCTTCCATTACAGATCAGGGCAAATTTACTACAAAACAAGTGAATACAGGTTTTTCAATTGCAAGTTTAATAATATCAATATTTATTATGCTATGTAAAACGAAATTTGCTGGAAAAAAACAGTGTAAAAAGCTGTGTAAAATAAATGGCGGATTTATCAAGGTGTGTTTTATTTTACGCCAGATTTGCCGTCGTTATTTTACATTGCTTCCCGCGGAAGTCACTCAAAGAAAAAACGTGTAAAAAATATACTCCATTTTCACACCATTTTTAACACAGTTGTTATGAACTGTAGTGATTAGAAGCCCATAAAGCTAGCAGGACCTACTTTGTAGGTGGAGTAGGAGAGCCCTACCAACCCTCGCTGTTCACCAACGCCCTTTTGGGGCCCCGGGCTTTCTGCCGCAAGGGAAGGCTTGGATCCAAATCTCGGCCAAGGTAGTTTAAATGCGGTATCAGAAGGATCAGGCAAAAGCGTAGTCAAATTTCAAGCAAGGTCAATGGCTGGCGGCAGTATTTGGTGATCAATTCAGGCAAAGATCAGTTGTGGGTTGCGAAGATTCGAAGTCAAACACGCAAGGGGTCAAAAACCAGGCAGGAGCAATAGTAATAGGCTTGGGCAGGATCAGAATACTGAAAAACCAGCTTGGGCAAGGTTTGGAGTTCTAAAGCGCCTTTAATTTTTGACACCACAGTGACATCATCACGTCCTCCGGCGTCTTGACGCAGCGTGCGTCAAGCTGGACGCGCTGTGTGAGATCGCACATGCATCACTACAGAGGAAGCCGGGGAGCTGGTGCGTCTGCAGGTAAGAACACGCGCTAGTCTCACGGCGTTTCTTACAACAGTGATGTGTGTTGTATTATCCCACTGGTTTTTACACCACATAATAAACATGCCCCCAAATGTAGTGACAACTTATTGTTTCTGGTTCTATCTTTCATAGGTTGTCACTTCCCTGCCTAGTTACATTGCTTTGGGTAAAGTGTCTCCTGACCATTAGGTTGTCATCCTCATGACGCAATTTCCTGGGCATGACTTATATACAGATATTGGGGCCAGAAATTTAAACAAAATGAAAATCAATCTCAAGTAAACGAGGATGGAACCTTAATCTTTATATTTAAAGGGATACTGTCATGGGAAAAAATTTTTTTTTTCAAAATGAATCAGTTAATAGTGCTGCTCCAGCAGAATTCTGCACTGAAATCCATTTCTCAAAAGAGCAAACTGATTTTTTTATATTCAGTTTTGAAATCTGACATGGGGCTAGACATATTGTCAATTTCCCAGCTGCCACCAGTCATGTGACTTGTGCTCTGATAAACTTCACTCTTTACTGCTGTACTGCAAGTTGGAGTGATATCACCCCTCCCTTTTTTCCCCCAGCAGCCAAACAAAAGAACAATGGGAAGGTAACGAGATAGCAGCTCCCTAACACAAGATAACAGCTGCCTGGTAGATCAAAAAACAGCACTCAATATTAAAAACCCATGCCCCACTGAGACACATTCAGTTACATTGAGAAGGAAAAACAGCAGCCTGCCAGAAAGCATTTCTCTCCTAAAGTGCAGGCACAAGTCACATGACTGGGGGCAGCTGGCAAATTGACAAAATGTCTAGCTCCATGTCAGATTTCAAAATTGAATATAAAAAAATCTGTTTGCTCTTTTGAGAAATGGATTTCAGTGCAGAATTCTGCTGGAGTAGCACTATTAACTGATGTGTTTTGAAAAAAACATGTTTTCCGATGACAGGATCCCTTTAAGGGATCTGAAGGAGTGCCTGAGGAATGATCAAGAACACAGTGCAAGCTCTGTTCAATACAGGATACAACCAAACTCCATCGCTTTAGTTTTTATAAGGGCCAACCTGCAGGATAATAGTTATGACCATGAGCTATTAAAGGAACAGTAACACCAAAAAGAAAAGTGTTTTAAAGTAATTAAAATATAATGTGCTGTTGCCCTGTACTGGTACATCTGGAAGGTTTGCTTTCCGGATACTCTACTATAGTTAATATAAACATGGTGCTGTGTAGCCATGGGGGCAGCTATTCCAGGATCAGATAGCAGATAACAGATGCATTGCGTAGAATACCATTGTATTCAATTACAGAGCTTACCTATTATTTGCTAAGTAACCTGTGACCTTTCTTCTTTTTCAGTTTAAGGGCAGAGACACAAGCTGCTATTATGGGAGATTAGCCGCCCAAGGACAAATCGCTTCTTCTTCGAGCGACTAATCTCCCGAACTGCCTTCCCGCCGGCTAGAATGTAAATCGCCAGCGGAATGGCACTCGGAACTCTTCATTTTCTGAAGTCGTCTCACGAGGAAACTTCATGTGCCATGGAACTTCCTTTCCTAAATTAAAAAACATTAACTTCAGTTAAAATCACAAATCATTTTCAGTGCCAAAGAGAACACATTTATTTTGATGATATATTTAATATTTGCATCAAAGGAAGTGTTTGCTATAGGCAGATGAACATCACTGGGGAATATTATTGCAATGTGCTCCATTAAACTGAAGACTTCATTCCTTTCTGACAAATATTTCAAAAGCACATAAAGCTCTCGAAAAGCGAAAAAAAATAAACATTTCTCAAAAACAGATTGCGGCTGCTTCTGCTAAAGGATATGTTGGGTGGCTTTTCCATAGATGAGACAAAATTTACAAAAATGAAAACAAAATGAACTCTGATACTAATTAGAAGATTGTTTATTTCTTTTTAATTTCCGATCTGTTACTTTTCTCTGATCCCTTAGTAAGAGAGGAAGAAATCATTCTAATTAAATCTGAGAGCTCTGCATGGCTCAAGAAAAGTATTGTAGGAAGGAAATGCTACAATCAAAGCTCTATATTATAATAACATTATTTTGAAGGTGTGGCTTTGCTAAAATGATTACCAGCCATGTAAGCTCATTTCAAACACATGTAAAGTACATATATAACACTGTATCAAATTATGCAGGTCTAGTGGAACACCAGCCCCCCAAGACCATATAATTTGATCTACACTCCGCAGTAGATCAGTACTCCCCTACATTCAAACATTTATACTATTTATAATTTTTGTGATCTACTTGGCCACTATGTAATAGTTTATCTTCACAATAATATCCTCTCTCAATAATATAATTTTTCCATGAGAGAAGTTTTAATAAGACAGGTGTGCACTTAAAAGAACCTCTGTAGGCTTCTCAGGACTTTTGACAACTGAGATGCATTCCAAATGAACTCTAAAGGAGGTTGAAGCTAGTCTCAATTGTCCACCTCCTACTGAAGTCCAAAGATTTATTGGGTTTGCCAGTTTTTAGGGAAATCCTATTAGAAAAAAAACATCTGGTTGAGTTGTTGAAAAACATGTTTATAAATTCACCTGTTCATATTTTTTTCAATAAACTTTTGTTAAACTAAAGACTTGTTTCACCACAGCAGTTACTATCCTCACTCTCCCAGATTGGTCAGTTGGTGCCATCCTTTCCCAGATACTCTCTTTATCCTGTTGCTTTTGTTATATGCAATTATGTCGATTTTTGAGTCTGTGATATTGACAGGGAGAGTGTAAGCTCCACACTTGGGCAGAAACTAACATGAACAAATGACTATTCCTGGTATGGTGCTGTTTTCTTATTAAAACCATACATTTAATAGTCCTGCTAAAGGGTTGAATGGGGTGGGGGTATTTTCCCATGTGAACACCTCAAGAATACTAAAACAAGACCTGCAATATTGTGGACAATTCTCCTCCAGTGCCCATCACTTAGTGCTAAGATAAGCTAACCCTAATACACAGTACAGTATAACTTATCACATTGAGGTTAGCCAGGATTCCATCTGTTACATCCTTATACCTTATACTCCTTATACCCCCAACACACCTTTGTCCTGCCCCAGCCACTCTTCTTTCTGCAACCTCCCTCTCCCATCTTACCCAACAACGTCAGCTTGACATTAATGACAATTAAGTACAGATGCACATTCAAGTCAATTTGCTCATTTAACTTGTGGCTTTTCAGCTACTGTTGAACCTCTTTACAGAACTGGCATATAAGAGGGTTTTACAGATGCATGTGGTTGATAATAGGTTTATCAATTTAGCCACCAGACTGCAATATAATTTAATTTATTGATTTATTTTGGCCTACCAGGTGCAATGTAGGTCAAAAGTCACTTCCTGTGAGCAGTCAAAGGTCACTTCCTGTGAGCAGTCAATACATGGGACAGGAAAGGAAGTAATAGAGGAGAGTGAGGGACAGTTGTTATATAGGTAAAGAGTCCAAGTTTCATGAGATGGCAGTGTCAGAGACTGTTCACCAGTAAGTATCTCCTACCCTCCAAGGATCTGATCATTTAAGGGGTCTATATATGAAGCTTCAATTTTTTTCTGGACGAGTTTAAGTCATGTTAAAGTCAATGCAGATGTCCTTTTTACAATCTAGAGATGTTTCTTGCCTTCATGATCTTCGTGGGTTTCAGGCTGGTTTTTGTTCAAAAGTTTTTTGGGCGTCAAATCGAAAAAAATCACACGAATCGAGCAGCAAATCAAAAAGTAGAACGATTTTGATACACCTTTTTCCTACACCAACTTTTTGATCTGATTTTTTGATAAAATAGGTAAATTTGTGGATGGATGTTTGGTTGACTTTGTTTTAATAAAACAAAATAGAAAAAAGTATTGGTAAATATCCCCTTACAAAGAATCAACTATGTGTTTGCCTTCATGCTTACACCTGTCACAGTCAGATGCTCAGGATGTGGAAGGGAAAACATGAACCGCTTTCACCTTTCCTTTCTAATTGGGGCTCATTCAAATATCAAATGGGCTAGGAAGAAATTGCAAGAAACTGTGGTCTACTTTGGGACATGTATGAACTCCATAGTCAACCACACTGCTTGGAGCCTCTCTACCATCCAATCAATGAGCCCACTCGGGAAGCTTAATTGTTGGGGAGGCTAGGAGTTTGAGCCTCTTCTGTACTCATTGTCCTTTTGACTTTGTTCTATTCTCACTTAATTAGGGAGATACTTTCACCTTAAATCGGTTTCTCATTAATCTAGAACAGTAAATGATGTTTCAGTTGAACATTGTATTTGAACGATTTCTTTGTCTTTGAACCTTTTAATGCTGTCCATGCCATTTATCTAATATGTCTGTTTCATTAATTGGTAGACTTGCCAGACAGCTGCTTTATATGACTTCACCCACTGACAATCAGTTAAAACAATGAAATAATGATGTTTGCCTGGTGCTAATTACTTGTATTAGATATGACAGTGTAATATCCCTTTCCCATAATAGGGTTATGAGTAATTGAGGACAGAAGATTCTAATTTTCATTTCTACTTCCACATTGTTGTCAGTCTTGAATATAACTAATTTGCAGAAAAAACATGGATATTTATTATTTACAACACAAATTATAAATTCAGAATCTATTTTATTTGCATGCTGGACTTGATCTTTCTAAGTCGTGTCTGACCAGGTGATAACCCTACATGTATAGCTGAAAGTGAAACCCACTAAGTGTGGGAAGAGAAGGGCTCTTTCCTCTGGGAAAGTTTCTGCTGTGGCTGCTTTTGTTATGGGAGAACCTGACGAAGGGGCACACCCCCATAATGTTGTAACCTTTTGGCTTGGCAATATTAAAGATGGGGTTATCCCCTTTTGCATATACGTGTGCTGGAATAACTTTGTTCTGTTATATTGTGGAGGTGCCGTTCTCCTATACTCCAAGCACCATATTTGAATTGTTGGAGAGGCGCGGTGTGCGTGTGCATCTTTTGGAATACTGCTTTTATTTTAGGTAACTATCAAAGCAGTGACACTATTATAGAAATACATTTGTGGCTTCAAGACGGTGTGATTTACAGAAGACCTAGATCAAGCCAGATAGGGTGGGGACAGTAATTTGAATTAATTATGGGATGTCCACATTGGAACATCTTAGATGCCTGAATGAGGACTCCCCATGACCTGATATTACTATAGGACATTGCTTGCTATAGAATATGTTCCAGAACAGTATAGATGGGACTATGTTGTCCTGCAACCCTGGGAGGAACCCTAAATACCTACTGATTCACAGAAGTCGAACACACTTGGTTATTTATTTAAAAATTATATGCTAGGACTGCATTTATTATATATCACATAAGTGAGAACTTGTGGCCAGATTTATACTAATGCTATATTTCTATTCTGCAATGGAGCCTATGCATTTCAGACTTTATCTCTAATATTTTGTTAATCTCGGCAGTCGGCAGTGGAACAATTGGATGCCATTATTAGAGCCTTCTCCAACATCTAAGTGGGATCAGACCATCTCAAACGATGGCTGTTTGAAGATGACATTTTATTTTTGGTTACAAAATCCCTTATTTCCATGCTAAAGATTGACACTTCATAAAACATTCAGGATTTGGCATTAATTACACAAAGAGAGATTAACTCAAAATAACTCTTTGTTATATGTTTTATGGACTCTATGGTTAAATTATTAAATTTGCATTCAACTAGAGTCAGGCTTCCATTATGGACCATGGAAATATCTAAAATCATCCATATGGAGTCTTGCTCTACACCTAAAATAGGTAAAACTGACAGAGATCAGGCTTCTAAACTGGATGGTGATGGAGAGGCACAGTCTTACAGGTCCTTCAGTTATGCTCCTGTTACTGCAGAGCCCCAGTAATGTTGGCTAGAATTGCAGTTTTAGTTACAGCTGGCATATATTGAATGCCATAGGAGGTGCCACGAGGACCTGAGATGAAATACATGTTTGGAATGTGGTATTATCAGCTGCATAATTGATAATGTCATTTGTCATGTGATTCCATTAATTATGACTCAGGAGAATCCAGGTGGCTGAGATTTGTTACGTGTAACCGTAACTGTCACACATCATATTATTTTTTGGAATAAATATGCTTTCAGCTAAGAATATATGCACTTTCGGCTAAGTTTTGCATATACGTTTATGACAGTAATGGCATTCAGACTTATCATAAAAACATACCTCAATAAAAACTTTCTTTATTTTTTTACCTATATTTTTCAAATTGTTTGTTAGTAGCCTGTGTTTTCTGCTATTTAGCATGTATCAATTAAAATAAAGCAGGTTTAGGTTCTATTATTTTCTAGCTCATCATCCAAAACACTGATTGACATTTCCAGGGAAGCCTTGCTTAAATGAGCCCTCTTCTATTTTGACTTTAACCAGAAGAGAAACAATGAAATATATATAACGCTGTATATACATCAGACCCTACAGGAGATAAAATGTTGTGAAAATAATGCTTACAAAAAGTAGATTGACATCAATGTATTTTTTTTACAAAAAAATAAATAAATGGCAGTAAAAAAAAACAGCCATTGACTGTTTGCATTTTATGTTTTTTTTCGATGAAGTACAACAGGATATTCGCTACTCACTATTGGAGAGTTATAGTTGTCCCTCGGTACTGCTGGTACAAATACTTCTAGATCTTTTTCCATCAGGGATTCAGAACAACAGAGAACTATTAAAAATAGAAGAACTCTATGTTTGGTTTAACTGAAGACTTACCTAGACCTAAATCCCATCCATTTTAGTTTCAGAAAAAGACCTTTGCATTTTTCCTTGGTAGTGAAAGTGGTAGGATGTTTTAAGTAGAGATGAGCTAAATGACTCTGCTACTTTATAAACTATGGATGTCCTCCTAGCCATGATAGTTTCCTTGCCAATATGCAAAATGGTTCACTAGATTAGAATATTATGGAAAACATTTTTTTCCAAAATGTTTGATGAGACATCTCCGCCAGATAGGAACAGCTTATAGGGTGGAGGGTTAAATTCATGAACAAAGTTAATCTTAAAACAAAGGACACACTCTCACACAGTATTCTAATTCCTCCCTGTTCATTGGACCTGATTTCCACATTTTGTGGTCCTTTGTGGTATACATTAAAGGGATACTGTCATGGAAAAACGTGTTTTTTTCAAAATGAATCAGTTAATAGTGCTGCTTCAACAGAATTCTGCACTAAAATCCATTTTTCAAAAGAGCAAACAGATTTTTTTATATTCAATTTTGAAATCTGACATGGGGCTAGACATATTGTCAGTTTCCCAGCTGTCCCCAGTCATGTGACTTGTGCTCTGATAAACTTCAATCACTCTTTACTGCTGTAATGCAAGTTGGAGTGAAATCACCCCCTCCCTTTTCCCCCCAGCAGCCTAAGAACCAAACAATGGGAAGGTAACGAGATAGCAGCTCCCTAACACAAGATAACAGATCCCTGGAAGATCTAAGAACAGCACTTAATAGTAAAAGCCAAGTCCCACTGAGACTGGTTCAGTTACATTAAGTAGGAGACATAACAGCCTGCCAGAAAGTAGTTCCATCCTCAAGTGCAGGCACAAGTCACATGACCTGGGGCAGCTGGGAAACTGACAATATCTCTAGCCCCATGTCAGATTTCAAAATTGAAAATAAAAAAATCTGTTTGCTCTTCTGAGAAACGGATTTCAGAATTCTGCTGGAGCAGCACTATCAACTGATGCGTTTTGGAAAAAACTTGTTTTCCCATGATAGTATGTCTTTAAATTGTATATAGATTGTTACCTTACATTTCAGTGTAGCCAGTTCATTCTTGGACACCAGATGAGATTGTAAAGTCAGTTGCATATAATTGAAAGAAAAAGGGCAAATAATGACTTGAAAAGAAGATTGACCTATATGAGGATGTTTAGTTCTTTGTTATACCATTATATTTGCCATTCCTAGTTTCTATCCCATTTTGGTGTAAAAAAAAAAAAGCTGGCATACAAAGTCACAATTTCTATGATTATTTATAGCCATGGAACATTCTTTTTGTACTTTTTTTGAGCACTAAAAATATGACCTTCAAACTACTGCAAAAAGAGCTGATGAAATGCCAAGTCAATGACCTCTTTACACTAGTTCCTCTACATTCTTATTCTCCTTCTCTTTGACAATGGATTTTTTCCTGACAATCTTCTCCTGTTGGGTCTGATGTATATGTAGATATTTAATTGTTTCTCATCTGGTCAAAGTTGCTGATAAAACAGAAGAGGGCTCATTTAAGCAATACCCTCTGTACCTTGTATCATTTTGTACAAGTCCAATTCATGTCACATGGGAGCCCATTTACATTATCCTTCAGTCGGTGTGATTCCACTGCCACATCAGTGAGCACCTATAGTGCTGTGCCTACTGATTGTATTGAGCCCATTGATCTTCATATTTTCTGAAAATGACCCATTGCTACCTTGTAACATTATTTTGGACTTTTTACACCAACAGGGTTAATCACCAGCTAGTAAACTAGAGCATGGGTTACACTGGACTCTAACACTTAAGGTGGGGCCTTCGCAAAGTGGATAAAATGAAGGTGAGGTGTAGTGCAACTACAACTCCCACAGGCTACTGTGCTTTAACCAATAAAGAAGTGGGTGCCAGGAGATTCTTGCAAATCAAACAGAACAAAAAACTTTATTTGTCAGATGATCCTCAGGATATTAGAGGCAGGTGCACTACCTGAGGTTGTATTCAAGGCAGTACAACTTCCCTCCAGGCAGAAATACCTCACACGTGGTCTGGATCTCACCCAGTGGATTGGTCAGGGAGGAGAACCTAAAGCCCAACACCCTAGCCACTGTGGTTACAAAGGTTAACAGTAAGACTGCAGCTTCCCCTTAATCACTTAGAATTCCTTCTCCTCCTCTAACCCACTCTGCCCCCTCCCTCAGGAGTTCACTTTGACTCTTGACTTTTGAGCATGCTCAGTTTTTCTCAGCTCAGATTACTAAAAACACCCTCCAGTCTAACAGCCAATGAAGAGATAGCATTGCTGGTTCCCATAGAAACTCTAGCTGTCTGATCCTATTTTTTTTCTTATAACCACCTCTCCTGAGCTCAGCTTAACCATTACAGTGTAAACCAGCAGAACTTCTTTTTATCAAAGTATGTTGTGTCTGTGTAACCTGCATTCTGCATTGCATGAACTTTACAGCATGTGTCCTGTTGGCAGATAGCAATGTTACTGATGAGGGGAAAATGGCTGCCGGGTCAAAGCTGCTATTTGTTTTAGGAAAATGTGATGGCGCTGGCAAATGGAGGAGGTTTATGCAGTACAACTGATGTGGCTTGGGTGGGTATGATATGCCCAACTTGTACACATTATAGGAAAATGTAGGCTTTACATGTCCTTTAAGGTGACTGACTATACATGGGCAGATCCACTCGTTTGGAGAGGTCACCAAAAAAGCAATTCTGGCCCTGATATGTTCACCTTAAGTGAGCAATATTGGCTTGATCTGATTGTGGGCCCTGGTACCCAATGATCAGAATGCCAGGAATGCAGGCAGTCGGTACAAAGACCGCATCAACTAACCAATGCTTTCCTCAATCCGGCGGGTTTTTTTTAAACCTGTTTGATCAACATCTAACCAATTTTCCAGTTGAAGGGCACCATACACTGGCAAATAAGTAGCTTTTATTGTCCCGTGTATGGCCACCTTTAGTTGTTTTTAGGACTGAAATGCAGGAAGTTTCTAACTTTTGGTAGATCTCATTAGGGCTCACAGAGAATGTCCCTCCCATAATCCTCTGGAAAACAGAAATAATGTCACCTGCAGGAAGAAGTGTTGGATATTCAGTGATCCAGAAATGCCCACTTTGTAAATGTCAGAATAGTCTGATGTGATTACAAACTAGGGATGCACTGAATCCACTATTTTGGATTCGGCCAAACCTTCCTTCACGAAAGATTCGGCCGACTACCGAACCGATCCGAACCCTAATTTGCCTATTGCAAATTTTTACTTCCTTGTTTTCTGACAAAAAGTCACGCAATTTCTCTCCCCACACCTAATATGTATATACAAATTAGGATTCGGTTCGGCTGGGGAGAAGGATTCGGCCGAATCATGCTGAAAAAGGCAGAATCCTAGCCTAATCCCGAACCGAATCCTGGATTTGGTGCATCCCTACTACAAACCATGCAGATATGTGTTTACAAGCCATTATATAACAGCAACACTCACGTATGCATCTTGCAATGTCTCAAGGAGGTCATTGGCCATATTTTAAGTGAACTTTGCTGCTATTTAACAAGCACAATGTCATTGGTCTTAACAGGTTGTTTTATCACAAAGCAGAATTTTCAGACCAATAAATGCATGAAAGAAAAGAAATATGACATAAACGTATGGAAAGATCTTTTCCTTCACATTTGTGTTTGTAAGAAAGGCTGCGGTGACATTGCCATGTAAATGTTCCTCTTCTGGAATAGAAATATGATGCAAAGTGTCACAATAGTCAGACAAGTAATCAGATTAGGACGGCATTCTTGCAATTAAACTCATTGTAGTTGGAAGATGGGGTTTGATAAATTATAGTCTAATTGTAACTGTCTTTGATTGTCTTTTATTCAATTTCTCTTCTCAGAAAAAAAAAATTACCAAACAAACTGCATTAAAATGTGTCATTAGCTTAAGCTGTGCAAACAAAACAAGCTTTTATGCCTCCAGTCAGTGCTTAACCCATTTGTTGTTAAGATTCTAGTCAAAGCTGCTATGTACGACCTTCATGCTGGGGAGGTGGATAGGGGCTTAGAAGGTATAACACAACAGTTGGATACATTTTCCAATAGACATCAATGGGGGGGGGCAATTTTTGGTATTTTGAAAATTTTTAGTATGAAACAGTCCTCAAAAATTGTATGAAAAATATTTCACCAGCAAGTAGGCAGCCAGGGTAGTACTGGGCTGAGGGAATAGTGGGAGAAAAACCCGGTGCGTACCAGACCTTGTGGGTCCGACCCAGACCCGCTTCACAGAGCCTGACCTCCTCCCTCTCCGCCCCTGACCTCCGCCACTCAGCCTGATCACATAAAGATGACGCGCGGAGGTGGGCTTGCAACTGGGGGGGCCTTGGGGGGTGCGGGACCCTGATGTGGCAGCCCCAGTGGGCCCTGACCCCCCCCAAGTCCGAGCCTGGGTGGGCCGTGCCACCCCAAGCTTGTCCCTGTCTGAGTTGTGGTGTGGGGTTACCCGCAAAAACCTGTGGTACCCTGCGGGTTGCAGGTAGGGGTTCCGGGTGCGGGTATAGACGCGGGTCGGCGGTTCTGTGTGTTTGCGGGTTGGGTCTTCTCAATATTGATTTATACACCTTTTTTTCTGATCAGGCCTGCTTCCGATGATGTCACTTCTGGTTTACAATGACAGCACTTCCTGATTCTTGATGGTCAGCAGGCCGTGGGTCCCGATTGTGGATAAGGTACTTGCGGGTCTGGTAGCCGGTCCAAGCGGGTAAGAATGCGGGTTGCGGGTCCGGGTTGCGGATTGCAGGTTGCGGGTAGGGGTCGGGTACGGGTTCCAAAAAATTGACCCACGCAGGACTCTAGTGGTTTGCAGTGGCAGGTAGAGGAGGTATGCAGAGGACTGGGATGGGGTTCACACTGGGGTGGCTGGGGTGGTGGGCCTTTGGGGTGATGTCACCAATGGGCAGAAATGGGAAGTGATTGGTAGCAGTGATAGTTGCCAATTTAAGCCTGTTCAGAAGAATATACAACTTCTCTGGAAAGCATAATCACAAATAGACACTGCCCCATATTATAAAGCAAGTGGTGGCAACACTAGACCTCTCAGCAAAAAGTTCTAAAATGCATCCCATGCTCTCCATGTTCAGCAGCTCAGTATAAATGGTGCCTCATCAGGACTGTAGCTGCCTGTATGTTAATTAGCATACAGACACTGACTCTGATGCCACACGAACTACATACAGCAACACTTACTAAACACCATAATCCCTATACCTACGCAGTTATGGGTATAAGGTAATCTTCATAGATGTATAGCACACATGAATGTTTTAAAAAACAATACCAACCAAAGTTGCTACCCCTCAATTGATCCTTCAGCTTTGTTTAAACCCCCATCAAGGAGGACATGTAAGCAGTTACCCCCTAGTCACAAAATATTAGTCCTTCTATCCAGATAGAAAATATTTAAAGAGATTCTGTCATGATTTTTATGGTATTTTAAGTTTTTTTTCTCTACAATATAAATTTTCATTCCTAATTCAACAAGTGCATTTTTTTTATTAATATTGGTGTGTAGGCAGCTATCTCAGATCATTTAGCCTGGTCATGTGCTTTCAGAAAGAGCCAGTGCTGCACTATGGAACTGCTTTCTGGCAGGCTGTTGTTTCTCCTACTCAATGTACCTGAATGGGGTCGCAGTAGGACATGGTTTTTTTTTACTATTGAGTGTTGTTTTTATATGTACAAGGGAGCTGTTATCTGGTTACCTTCCCATTGTTCTGTTGTTAGGGTGCTGGGTGGGAAGGGAGGGGGGTAATATCACTCCAACTTGCAGTACAGCAGTAAAGAGTGACTGAAGTTTATCAGAGCACAAGTCACATGACTGAGGGCATCTGGTAACTGACAATATGTCTAGCTACATGTTATATTTCAAAATTAAATTTAAAAAGATCTGTTTGCTCTTTTGAAAAACGGATTTGAGTGCAGAAGTCTGCTGGAGCAGCACTTTAAACCGAGACAATTTGGAAAAAAACATGTTTTTCCATGACAGTATCCCTAAACAAATGCATTGTAGAAACTTCTCATATATTTACAGAAAAGATAATCCAGCAGGGCAGGGAGTTCAGTGCTCAAAGTGCAAGGTGCCCCAGTACTCGCCCTGTCTTGCACCCCCGGGGGCTCATTCCTGTTTCAATAAGCGCCAGGGGGTGCCAAACAACACAGTCCTTTATGCAATTTTTATTACTTGCACCTTGCCCCACTGTGATAAATGAGCCCTAAGGTAAGAGATATTTATTAATGCCACACTGTCACTTTGCTTATCCCGATATCCAAGTCATTTAGATGCAAATCTACAGGCAGTTCCGATTTTTCTTCTCAAGAGAAATTTAAATTGCTGTATCTTAGCAACATGTAACATTTTGCACAGCCTGCAGACCCATTTATGCCGTCCATTTTATGAGTCATCTGCATGGAGCCTAAATAAAAGAAACGAGAGATTAATAAAAAAAAAAAAAAAGCAACGTTGACCTTTTCAAATGATGCTGTATATGTTCTTTGTGCAGATTGATGTGTTTTTTTTCCTGGAAATAGTTTATTTTCTGCCGTAAATGAAATATAATCGTTTTATGCATATTTATATATGGGGAAATCACAAACATGCCTGGATTGCAGGGAAACAGCAAATAAACAAACAGATTCACCACAAAAAGTTATTGGCTAGTGCTTGTGCGGAAAAAAGCCTCAAACCCTTTTCTGAATGTCCGACGCACACAGAATGTGATTGGTCTTTTCTCACTAGGGGACAAATTTACTAACCTCCGAAAATTCGCCAGTGATGGCTTCGCTCACATTGCAAGGCTTCGCCAGGAGTAGATTCGCCAGGACAACGCTTATTCACTAAAATCTGAAGTTGCGTCCAGGGCGATGAACACTGGCGAAGTTGCACTAGCATTACTGCGCCAAGCAATGCGAACTTGCGCTAGCGTTGCCTAATTTGCATACAGCGGGAAGTTAAAGTTCAATGGACGTATATGTTGCAGCCAATACATCACATTACACAAGCCTTAATACAATAAAATAAAATAAAGTTGTTATATTGCCCTACACATGAGCCCAGTGTATAGTTTATGTGCCATATGTAAGGAAATGTAGGGGGGAAGCCGGTTACCCCAAAAATTTACGCTCTTTTGCAGCCTATCACCCTAAAAAAAAGGGAGAGACGCCAGCCTTTTTTGGGACTTCGAAAAATTTTCAAAGAAATTTTGAGGAAGTCCTATCTACTCTATTGCACTTTGCCTGGTCTGAGGTGGTGAAGGCAAGTCTGGTACAAGAGGTAACGTTCAGTAAAATTCACCTGCCGTTAGGAAGCGGAGTACAGCTAGAGTCTATCTCCTTCGCTAGCGAAGTTACGCCATAGCCCATTAGTTCCAAAATGACGTCACGCTGGAGAATTTTTGCCAGCGTTAGTAAAGTTGCCCCTATGTGTTAATATATGACAATGCCTTGCAGCTCTTCCTGCTGCTCTCTGGTCAGTTCAAATCAGACCAACATGAAAAGACTTCCGAAGTTTCCTCTTGAGGCAACTTCGGGCGACTATGGAAAACAAAGCTCTGCAAGCGCCATCCCGCTAGGCAGTTTGAGGAGGTTTGTCGCCGGGCAACTTATCTCCCCGAATCTGAGCGTGTGCCCTGACCCTAAAGGGTTAGGGTGGGCTAGAGCCCTGCAGCGGGTTGGGTACCAGCAGAATATCTGCAGATCATTCAGGATTCGGGCAGAAAACAAAACATGTCCTGGGTGTGCAGGGGCCTTCGGGTATCCATTGTGAGCAGCTTTAAACCCAGACTTGGTCATGAGTAGATGTTGAGCCAAGACAAGTAATATGGAAGCTGAGTCATAAGCAGCCACTTGTCTGGGCTGATCCATGGGTATGTTTGGATATGCAAAGCAATATGGGAAATGGCTGACATCTACTTTTATAAACATCAGTCCTCACTTATTAATTAATCTCTGGCAATTGATCACAGTTTGGCTTTACGGTGGCAATTACACACCAGAGGAAAGGTACCCATCTGACCCTCGCCTATCTGAAAGCACCAAACAAATATCCCAGTGTAATTGCCATGCATAGTGTTGTTTCTCTAATGAAATGATCCCATCACGTCTCCGATACTGCGGCACTGTGAAATCTATTACAGTACAACAGCTGCCCTCTTCCCAGGTGATTTGAGCGGTATGAAACATTTGTGCTATGGCACAGACCTCCCGTCCTTGAGAAGCTTCTGCATGGTTATTTCTCTGGCTGCTCTAGCTGTCTGCACAAGATGATGTTAATTTGTAAAGTGTATATCTAATTAGCATATAAATTGCCTGGAAAGAAAGCCTGACCTGTTGAAGAGACCTAGGGAAATGCATACAATTATGCAAATATAGGTTTTTTTTCTCTATATTTCCACTTCAATTTTTTTAAAAAAAAAAACTAAACTATAATTTTCTTTATTTTTCTTAATAAAAAGTATCTTCCTTTCATTAAATAAACACCACTGAATTCTTTTAATGGCTGTTGTGGCAGAATACTTAATGGCTTTCCTGCGATGCGGCATATGTTTCCTTTGCTTACGAGAAATCGCAAATTCCTTGTAAAATGGAAGAACATTAGAAATAATATAATTACTTCTTATAGCTGTGTAATAGTAGTGCAGGTATGGGACCTGTTACCCAGAATGCTCGGGACCTGAGGTTTTTTCCAGATAATGGATCTTTCCGTAATTTGGATCTTCTTCTACTAGAAAATCATGTAAATAATAAATAAACCCAATAGGCTGGTTTTGCTTCCAATAAGGATTAATTCTATCTTAATTGGTATCAAATAAAAGTTACTTTTCTATTATTACAGAGAAAAAGGAATTCATTTTTAAAAATTCAGATTATTTAGATAAAATGGAGTCTATGGGGATGGCCTTACCTAATTCTGAACTTTCTGGATAACGGGTCTCCAGATAATGGATACCATACTTTTGGGAGTGTAGCACTGGGCTAATTAGTTTTCAGAAGACTTTCAGTTCTACAATACAGTATATATGTATATTTCTATTCATATAGTGCAACTTTCATACATAGCACCAGGGGTGGGAAAGTTCTTAGTTTTTGACCTTCCATGTTAGAAAGCAGACCACATAGCTGCTCATCAGGGATCAATATACATGGGAGATGTAGCCAGTATTTTCTTCTACTTACCAACGAACCATAAGAAATAAACACCAGGCACATACATGGTGGAGAATGGCCGCAGCTGCTGTTTTATTAATTATCTGTCATATTAATTAGAACAGTAACTACTGCTAATAACTGCTCAATACATAACTTCCCAGCCAGCCCCTGCATTAGATCTCCGCAGTAGCCAGCAGGCCACCTTAAACGATTAAAAGGTATGTAAAGGCAAAAAAAAAATAAAATCCCATTTTTACTTTCTTTAATGAAAAAGAAACCTATCTCCAATATACTTTAATTAAAAAAAGTGTACAGTTTTTATAAGAAACCTGACTGTATGCAGTGAAATTCTCCCTTCATTTACTGCTGTGGATAGGAATTGTCAGACGGTCCCTAACTGCTGAGCAGGGAAACAATCATACTTATGAACAGCAGGGGGAGCCCCCGCCTTACTTCCCAGCCATGCAGAACTCAAGCAGCTTTGTTTATGACGATCCCTAAGCAGCCCAGACCACACTGAGCATGTGCACAGTCTTAGTCTTGCAAAGATGTTTAACAAAGTTACAAGATGGTGACCCCCTGTAGCCAACTTTTGAAAGCATAAATTATTCGTTTGATTAGGTTTGTCGTGCAGTAAGCTCATGTTTATATTTAGTATACAAAATACAATATTTCTAGCCTTATTCTATTTTAGAATTTACATGCCCTTTAAGCATTATTAAGCACCGCCTGTTTACCACCTAGCATGGGGCATACCTCCAATTAACACTTAATATGTAATCTTTATCAACTTATAGCTGCAACAATTTTTAATTTTTTTTAAATGTATTTATTATATTAACAACTAGGTGGGTGGGATTCCTAAATCGGTCCTTCGTACGCTGGCAAACAATGAAGACCGTTGTGCAAGTTCCACTTTATATAGATCATTTTTGGGCCTTTTTTTGAGAAGTCACGCCACCTTTTTTGAAGTGACCAATCAGAAAATGGCATTGAAACAGTAACCAATTGGAATCCAGGTAAGAAACTCTATGGGAAAACAACTATACTGCAATTTGTATTGCCGTCACGCTCCCATGCCTTGGAGAGCTGAAGACTCTAGTGCAAACACAGCAAGCATAGACAGAAGTTACTTTACATATATACTTTACACGCACACACTAAGTAATTAGACACCCCTTCTAAATATTGCCATTGGCTAATTAAAGTGGACCATTTGAAAGCTGGAAAGAGTCAAATAGTCAAAAAGAATGCAAATAGTTCAAAAACTATAAAAAATGAAAAAATTAAGACTAACTGAAAAGTTGTTTAGAATTGAACATTCTATAACATACTAAAAGCTACCTCAAAGATGAACCATCCCTATAACTATAAATTAATCTAATAAAGCTAGAGACAGACTAGTTCCTTGTAGATGTGCACCTAAAGCCCTAGAGAGGTGACGTAATAATAGGTGCAAAATTTGCTCTAGCTTTTAAAACCCAATCAAATCAAAGAGATGTTTTATATTTTAACAAGAGACCAATAATTAGTCCTGAAAAGTGTGACTGCCCTGCAAACTGTGCAAATCATTTTTAAAACTGTGATTTATTTGATTTAAATGGAGTCTATGGGAGATGGCCTGTAATTAGGAGCTTTCTGGATAATGGGTTTCCAGATAACGGATCCCATACCTGTACTGTGTTTATAGTATACAAACTAGGGATGCACCGAATCCACTATTTTGGATTTGGCTGAACCCCCGAATCCTTCTCTAAAGATTCGGCCGAATACCGAACCCAATCTGAATCCTAATTTGCATATGTAAATTAGGGGTGAGAAAGGGAAAACATTTTTTACTTCCTTATTTGCATATGCAAATTGGGATTCGGATTCAGTTCGGCCGGGCAGAAGGATCTGGCCAAATCCGAGTCCTGCTGAAAAAGTCAGACTCCTGGCCGAATCCTGAACCAAATCCTGGATTCGGTGCATCCCTAATACAAACTTATTTATATTAATCCATCTGGGTTTGTCTTCCATGTAATTGTAAGGGGCCCATTTATCAAACCTTAAATTTACCTGGCTGAGGTTTTTAAGGGGAAAACTTTTTAAAGGAAAAAAACCTTGGATTTTTAGAGATTTATTAGACAGGTATTGGACCTGTTATCCAGAATGCTCGGGACCTGGGGTTTTCAGGATAACAGATCTTTCCGTAATTTGGAACTTCATACATTAAGTCTACTAGAGAATCATGTAAACATTAAATAAACCCAAAAGGCTGGTTTTACTTCCAATAAGGATTAATTATATCTTAGTTTAGATCAAGTACAAGCTGCTGTTTTATTGTTACAGAGAAAAAATAAATAATTTTAAAAAATTCAGATTATTTATTTATAATGGAGTCTACGGGAGATGGCCTTTCCGTAATTTGGAGCTTTCTGGATAACAGGTTTCAGGATAACTTATCCCATACCTGTACCCCAAAACTGCTTAAAATCTGAATCCAAAAATACTCCATCTCAAACCTGTAGAGCATACCTCCCAACTGTCCCTTTTTCGGAGGGACAGTCCCTCTTTTGACAGCTCAACCCACAGTCCCTCATTTGTACTGGAAAGTCCCTCTTTTCTCTGCACTGAACAGCCAGAAAAAGAAACAAAGTTTCTCACTTAATTGGCTTTTAGCAGAAAGCCCAGAACTGCTAACAGGTGCAAATAAGATACTTAGTAACAATTTTGAGACACAAAAACACAGTTTAGATAAGGAGAAATATTTTGAAACTTTCATAACCTGCCAAATTTTGTAAAACAAACATGATAATTAGGGGGTGTGGCCACAGAAAGGGGTGTGGTCAAAAAATTGCTGCGCTACGTGTGAAAAAATTTTTTTTTGTCCCTCTTTTTACTTCCAAAATGTTGGGAGGTATGCTGTAGAAGTCAATGGCAGACGTTCCTGAACTTGTTTCTTGACATCGTGTTATGTGCTGGATAATCCGAAAAAGTTGAGTTTTTGCAGCGAAAATACAATAAAGTTTTTGGAGCGGCAAACGTACAATATGAATTGAGGTTCGATTTTATTGCTCCGATTTTTTTTTCCGAGAAAAATTATTGATAAATATGTTCAATTTGTGGAAGGGAGTTTGGTCGACTGTTTTCATAAAAAAAAAACTGAGATTAATTTAATTTAATTCACTCAATCCCTTCATGAATTAATTTCTTTCTAGAATAACTAAGATGTTTTCCGTAGTGTTTGTATAGCTTGGAACATGGTGCAAGATAAATAATGGGAAGAATGCTCTATTTGGGAAACAGCAGTTTCTATTTTGGATAAAGCATAATTTTCTGTTTGATCATTTCACTAAATTGTTGAAGAAGCAGTTTTAACACCCAGACTTTAACATAGGGTGGGGGGGGGAGCATCATTTCAAGGATGAATCCAATTCGGCTGTCAGTGTTCAGCACATTTGCATACATTTGCATAACAGATGTACTGTAAGATTCATATCACAGACAATTGCTGCATATTAATGACAGAAGCCACAACATTATTTGCCTAAATGACGTCTACGGGGTATTGAGAGTGCGGTGCAATTTCCAGAAGACAAAGGGTTGCAGAAGGAAAGAGATGCATGGAAAGCACAGCTATGAATCTTCATTTGGGGAAAGCTTGAGAAAGCGGTGTGGTTTATTTATTAGTTTCTTTAAGTGTTATTACAATTATTACATATATATATAAATACAGGTATAATATGGCACATATCTGCAGTAGGTACATCAGACTGTGATGTGAGGATTGATATTACTCATTAAACATTCTCTGGGTTGCATGATATATGAACCTATTTTTATGTTCGATGGTTGATCATGCCAGGCCTTAAATTAATTCTATAAGGGTGAGATGTGATGTTCCCAATGCGTTCTGGTCTCAGCTCAACATGTAATTATCAGCATAATAAATATAATATTACATAGGAAGAATGGGCTGCATGGAGCAATGTTGGAAGGCTATTCTGCAAAGAGGTTTCTTGGTAACAGGCAGGGCCACCATTAGAAATTACAGGGCCCCGCCCACTCCTACCACCAAGCCCCACCCCAGATCCCGCCCACTCCACACCACAGTAAAAAGACCACACAGATATCAACTAAAAATGGTAACCTCCCCACATAGTTATAAAAAGCTATTGATGGTCAGGGCCCCCTTATAAGTTAAAAAACCATGGGGTGCCAGGGCCCCCAATAAACGTTTTTTTAAAAAATTGGTGGTCAGGGCCCCCCTATAAGTTAAAAAAAGGAATAGCGAATTCGATCGAATTCGATTTGTTTTTCCTAAAAACCAAATCAATCCACCAATTGGCTCCAAATAAAAGTGGCATGTGCAGAAGTGCTTTTACAATTTAAATAAATGGTTAAAAACACACTCACAAACAATTCTCCATACAATCTTTTTTTCTAAAAACAATATGGGTCTCTGCAGCAGCAATGTAAGTCTCATGGACCTTATTGTGCAAGTCCCCACTTCAGCAGCCTGTCAATCAGATATTGCCTGCCCCTCCTCTATGCAATTACTTTCACTTTCCAATCTGTACTTCCTAGATGTCACTGATCTCCCCACATTCCCCCCATTCTCTTTACCATTTAATTGTGTAGCCAGGGCATGGGGATGGACATCAGGTCCCCCATTCTGGTGCATAAACAAGATTCTGAGATGATACAAGGCTTGCCTTAATAACAGTGTCCACAAAATGGCTCCTGCCTGCTTGTTATAATTATGAATTCCCAGACTAAAGGAAACAAGATTCAAATAATTTATATTGTGTAATTAAAGTTCATTTTGCTTGACTAATGTGATAAAATAGGATTTTGAATAATTTTTTTGGGCGACGGGTCCCCTTTAAACCTCTTTTCACTGAAATGGATGTATAATTAACACCAAAAGCTGTTAAAAGGTGAAAGTTTCTTTATCACACGTATTTATAAATGTGTTTGAAGCACGGAGGGTGTGTGTTTGGATTAAGAATGCTGCACTATATATATTTTTTCAATTTTTTTCCCAAAAAAACTATTTTGAGGGATACAGCAACCCTTAAAAACTGACACTAACTTGCTTAACGTCTACCAATCCATGAATACAAGAACTATAGAACTTGCCCCACCAGCTATATGATCTGTTAACCAGAACCCCATTTCCAGAAACTCTGAATTGTGAACACACCAATATTCCACGGACTCCATTTTAAATTTTTGAGATTACTTTTATTATGATGTAGAGAGTGATATTCTGAGACAATTTGCAATTGGTTTTCATTTTTTATTATTTGAGGTTTTTGAATTATTTAAAGGGCACCTGTTGGATAAAAATGTTAACCCCAACCAAAGGTGCGGGCTAATACAGCACGGTTGGGGATAACAGTAATTTTTTATTTAAAAAAAATGCCCCCCCCCGCCAGCGCTCCAGGTGCGAGCAGCCATGTCAGATTTTAAAAAGTAGGAATGGAAAAAAATGCTAAACAATTCCCTAAAATATACAAATATCTCTAATACAAGTTTCTTCAAAAACAATAACTAGCAAAAAACCCGAAAGCCACAGAGGCAAATTTACTAACCTCAAAAAATTCGCCAGCGACGGTTCGCATTATGTTGCCCTACACATGAGCCCAGTGTATAGTTTATGTGCCATATGATAGGAAATGTAGGGGGGGAGCTGCGTACCCCAGAAAAAATTTACTATCTTTTGCAGCCTATCACTCTTAAAAATAAAAAGTCGCCAGCGTTTTTTGTGACTTAGAAAAATTGTCCTAATAAAAAAAGCTCTACCAAAATCCTATGCCTGATTTTGCCTTATTTATTAATAAATGAACTAGACCTAATCGATCTGTAAAAAACAAGAAAAAAATGAGCGAAAACCAAAAAAGTATGATTTTTTTGGGCTTTTCTCCAGAAAAGCATGATTTCTTTTGAGTTTTTGCCTGGAACCCCCAAAAAGTCAGATTTTCGGGCTAAAGCCAGCGCAGACCATGAAAAATTCAAATTGATATAGGTGCCTCTCCTATTCATTTGAAGTTTAGTAAATAACCCCCTAAATAAACCCAATAGGCTGGATTTGCTTCCAATAAGGATTAATTATCTTCATTTGAATCAAGTACAAGGTCCTGTTTTATTATTACAGAGAAAAAGGAAATCTTTGTTGGGATAAAATGGAGTCTAAGGGAGACGGTCTTTCCGTAATTTAGAGCTTTCTGGAGCTGGTTTCTAGATAAAGGATTTCATACCATGTGAATTGAGTTAAAAAAGGGATACTGTTATGGGAAAAATTTTTTTTTTCAAAATGCATCAGTTAATAGTGCTGCTCCAGCAGAATTCTGCACTGAAATCCTTTATTTAAAAGAGCAAACAGATTTTTTTATATTTACTCTTGAAATCTGACTGGGGCTAGACATATTGTCAGTTTCCCAGCTGCCCCCAGTCATGTGACTTGTGCTCTGATAGACTTTAGTCACTCTTTACTGTTGACACAAGATAACAGTTGCCTGGTAGATATAAGGGCAGGACTCCACGGACGATTCCGGCACGATCCGATGCGCTTAGCAAAAACGCAGGCATCCGACAGTTGTGACGCGTCACATCAACACTGCGACACGATCCGACAATAGCATTACTTACCGTATTTCCGTTGCATACGACGTGACGCTTGCGTTTTTGCGCAGCGCATTGGATCGCGCTGGAATTTTCCATGGAGTCCTGCCCTATGAATAGCACTCAATAGTAAAATCCAGGTCCCACACATTCAGTTACATTGAGTAGGAGAAACAACAGCCTGCCAGAAAGCAGTTCCATCCTAAAGTGCTGGCTCTTTCTGAAATCACATGACCAGGCAAAATGAACTGAGATGCACCTACACACCAATATTACAACTAAAAAATATACACTTGCTGGTTCAGGAATGAAATTTTATATTGTAGAGTGAATTATTTGCAGTGTAAACAGTGTAATTTAGAAATAAAAACTACGTCATAAAAATCATGACAGAATCCCTTTAACTGCCAGTGAAATGAGTGACTGAGCTCTGGAGAAAACCCCAAATAAGCTGAAAAAGGTAAATTGTAAGGTAATGTGTAAATGCTACAGAGTTTCTGTATCTGAGACCTTCTATGGCACGAACATTCATTATTCAATCTTTTACATGCTTGACTAAAGGCTTTATTACCTGTCACAGCCTTATTACCATTTACTGATTTACGGGATGTTTGCTCTACAGAAATGCTAATCATGCAGGGAAAGGACTGCTTGCCATTTACTAAATTGTGATGGAATGTTATGATATTTCATATTTAATAAAGGTTTGTTCCGAATACATATGTAGCATCTATTAGATCCCCCGCTTTACTGCAGAAATAAATTGTGAAGTTAATCTGATCTCGGATGAGAGATTTCTGGTTCTAGAGGCGGGCAAGTTTTATATATATATATATAGGATATATATGTAGGATCCTTTATCTGGAAACCCACTATCCATAAAGCTCCGAATTGCAGGAAGGCCATCTCCCATAGACTCCATTTTATCCAAATAATCCCAATTTTTAAAAATGATTTTCTCGGTAGTGATGGGCGAATTTATTCGCCAGGCGCAAATTTGTGGCGAATCTGCCGCCGCCGAATAAATTAGCAAAAGCGCCACGAAAGTTCACTGGCTTCAAAAACAAAATAGACGCCGGCGTCTGTTTTTTTGGACGACGGTGCAATTCCGCCAAAAACGCGCCCAAAAAAAAAAACTACGCCCTCGTCAAAAACTGACGCCGGCGTCACAAACGAGACGTTGGCGCATTTTTTTGCTGGAAATTCGCTAATTTTTCAGCGAAACGCCCCAAATTCGCCCATCACTATTTCTCGGTAATAATAAAACAGTAGCTTGTACTTGATCCCAACTAAGATATAATTAATCCTGATTGGTATATTTATTGTTTATATGATTGTCTAGTAGATTTCTGTATGAAATCCAAATTTCCCAGGTAACGGGTTTCCGGATAACAGATCCCACACCTGTACATATTATTTCATTTAAAATCTGATGAGCTGTGAATTAAACTAATGAGCAAGGAAGAATCTGATGAGCTATCCAGGATATGTAAAATTCGGATCACTAAAGAGGGAAACGTTTTGATTCTGGGATCTTATTGAATGTCATTGAAGATCGAGAAACAATCACCCTTTAATGCAAAAGCTACAAAAGCATTATAATGATGAATTTGTCTTCCGCTAATTGACAGCTCTGTCTGGAACACACAAAGGTTTAAATTGAAGCCCCATGAAGTAAACAAACAAACAAACACAAAGAATGGGCCCTGGTAGAAAGGCCCTGGAATTAAACTGTGGATTGAAGTCAAGATGTTCCAGTCTAATAGATTCACTTCGTCTTCACTTGCAATTTCCCTTTCTCATTATTTCTCATTATTTCCACTACTTGTGTCACAATGGAACCTGTCAATGACTGGAAGTGTAATCAGTTCATTCTGCCCACTGTATTTGCTATTACAGTGTTTGCAAACTCTTCAATATAAACTGTCAGTGCTACATCCTCACAATGGACAAATAAGGAGCAATCAATTAAGGTTGGGTGCAAGTTCCATGTGCACTAGTGGGTCGATATAAAAAATTTTCATGTCAGACAGGCTAAAAGTGTCAGGCTCAGACCAGGCCAGACTGCTTTAGCAGTGATTAAGGCTGGTAAGATACTTAACTGAGGATGAAGACCCAACAAGACAAGAATTCAGGACCAGACTATAGGTAAAATGCATTAAAGGGGTGGTTCCCCTTTTAGCATGTTATAGAATGGCTAATTCTTAGCAACTTTTCAATTGTTTTCCGTTATTTATTTTTCTTTAGGGATGCACCGAATCTGGGATTCGGTTACGGGATTGGCCCAGGATTCTGCCTTTTTCAGCAGGATCCAGCCAAATCCTTGTGCCTAGCTGAACTGAATCCTAATTTGCATATGTAAATTAGGGGCGGGTAGGGAAATCACATGACTTTTCATCATGAAAGAAGAATTTTTTCCACTTTTTCCTTTCCTGTCCCTAATTTGCATATGCCGAACCTTTCACCAAGGATTCGTGGATTCGGCCTAATCCCAAATAGTGGATTCGGTGCATCCCTTTAGTTTGTGAATTATTTGCTCCATCCTCTTCCCCTACTGTCTCTTTCCAGCTTTCAAATGGGGGTCATTGACCCCATCTAAAAACACAAATGCCCTTTAAGTTTACAAATTCTTTATTATTGCTATTTTTTTTTATGACTCATCTTTCTATTCAGAGCCTCTCCTATTTATATTCCAATCTCTCATTCAAATCAATGCATGGTTGCTATGGTCATTTGGACCCAAGTAACCAGATTCCTGGTCCATTTATAACAAGTGTTGCATAGCTCCCAAGAATTATGCTAATTATTTTATTTATAATTTAATTAGGATCGTGGATACTGTTTATATATTACGTTGAATGAAGTTGGCTTAGTATACTTACCCTTTTTGGTTAGGGTTGTGCAGCTTTCCATGATAGAGGCCTTGGAGCAGCTCTGCCTCTCCTGGATATGGCTCTAGTCTTGGGAAAATAAGGCAGAAAACAGCCTCTGTCTTTCCTACTTGACATATAATTTCTTAGAACACAAACCCCCATATGTAATAAATGGCACTAAGTTTGCCCAGGAGCAGCAACAAATAAGATGTTTGATTTTAAACAGGTGACCAGTAAATTCTACCTGCTGATTGGTTGCTATGGGTTACTGCTCCTGGGCAAACGTAGTGCCTTTTATTGCATAACCCCCTGAGAGCATTATCTCATGTAAGGTAGGGCCGAGGGCACCTATGCCATGAGATTATATAAAATTATGCAATTTAAAAGGGTGGTTCATCTTTAAATTATCTTTAAGTGCTGTGTAAAGAACTGCGTAACATATTTGGACATGAACAAACCCGCAGCTGTGAATTTGTTATACTTTATTGCTTCTTTTTTACTTGTCATGTTGAAAAACAATAAAAACTTTAAATAACAAAAAAAAAAAAAATTATCTTTAAGTATGTTATAGAATCACTATTTCTTAGCAACTTTTCAATTGGCCTTCATTATTTCATGATTCTAATTTTTGAATTATTTGTCTTATTCTTCTGACTTTTTTCAGCTTTCTATACAGGCCTCTCCTATTCGTATTCCAATTTCTTATTCAAATCAATGCATGGTTGCTTGGGTCATTTGGACCCGAGCAAGCTGCTGAATAAAAAGCTAAATGACTCAAAAACCACAAATAATAGAAAATGAAAACCAATTGCAAATTGTCTCAGAAGATGACACTTTACACCAAATGCAGAAAGAAACGAATGCAGAAAGAAAACACAAAGTTATTGAGTGTAAAGAGAAATCTTTGCCACCTGCAATGGAAGGAAGTTTTCGAGGGGGATATTTATTCTATTTTCCCCATGTAATGTCCCATAATGAAGGCCATTTGAAGTGAAGCAACAGCTGTTTCTGAATTCCTATTAAAAGAAGCCCAGCGATGGCGGCTAAAAGCATCTGAAGGGTCCTCATGGCTTCCCATTCTGTGTAATCACCTGCACTCTGCACTGCCATCAGCCAGAGATATTGCTTCACATTAGAAATGTACAATGGATCCCGCAAGAGCCGTTTTCACTTCCATTCCACCAACGATGAATGCAAATATATATTCTTGCCATGCTAATAAAATTAGAGTCAGAGTCTAGCACATTTATCATCATGTCACTGAAAACTGTCACAACACATTATTCCAACTAAGTGGTTTTATTAAGCAGGCTTAAATATCACAGCTCCTCCGAATTACGTCTTCTAGTTGCCAGGAGACAGTTCAGCGGGAAAGGAAAGTGTAGGACGAGGGTAAGTTCAGAAATAAAGAGCGTGTCCGCCTTAATGCACTGCCCTACACAAACAATGGGAATGTTTTAAGGTGTTGCTGTTCCAAAAATGTCTCTGGTGTCACTTGGTAGCCATGTTTTAGGTAATAAATGCTGGTTTCTTTGCAGAAATCATAATGGAGAAGGAACAAAGGCACACTTCTAGAGAGGCACTTTAAGAATAATGTGCTAAAATGTGATAAAATGACTGATAAACAGATGGACATGAACCAAGAATGTCTACAAAATTCATTGGTACGTCAACAGGTACTACAGGCGGGTGCTGCACCCATTCCTTTGTTACTGGAGAAGATAAATCATTGGGGGGGGGGGGTCATTCTAACCTTCACAGATGAATCCATAATGCATGTATCCCCCTCTTTGAAAAATAACTAAACTAAATAACACAATTAAGTGCCCAATGGTCTGCCTTTCCCTTTTTTCCTGAAACACCATGTCTATTTTTTATAAACGTGTGACATTGGCAGCCAGGCCCCCCTATAAGTTACAAAAAAAATTTGTGGTCAGAACGCCAATAAAACTAAAAAACACTAGTGGTCAGATAGCCCCCATAAATGTTAAAAAACAACATTGAGGCCAGCTCCCCAAGTTGAAAGAACCATTGGTGGCTCCCTCCGAGGTCACTCCATACATACCCCATTATACCCCATACCCCATTATATAAAAAAACATTGGTGGCCAGGGCCGCCCCCCCCATAAAAGTAAAAATAGCATTGGTGGCCAGGGTCCCCCCATAAAATTAAAAAAAAGCATTGGTGGCCAGGGTCCCCCCATAAAATAAAAAAAAAGCATTGGTGGCCAGTGCCCCCCCATAAAAGTAAAAAAAAAAAAATTGGTGTTTAGTGGAAACTTACCTTTAAAATTTGTAAGGTAGTCTTCTTCCTCCTTGGCTTCTTCGTTCTCCTGTGTTTCCTCTGCGTCTCTTTCCGTCAGCTACGGTTCCCATTCGGGGGCTTCTGCTTCAGCTCCCATTTGGTGGCTGTGCTTAGACTCCCATTTGGCGGCTGTGACTTCGGCTCCCATTCGGCAGCTTTGGCTTTGGCTCCCATTCTGTGGCTTTGGCTCCTATTCAGCAGCTTTGTTTCGGGACATTTGGCAGCTACACATTCGGCTCCAATTCGACTTGTAACCGGCTCCCTTTGGCAGCTCCTGGCTTCCCTGCTTCCCTGGCCCATTTTACAAATATAAAAGCAGCCCACTGGGCATTTGCCCTACTGGACAGATGGCCTGGCTGGACCTGCACTTGGGTATAACATCTCTAGCTGCCAACATTCAAAGGAAGGAATGAGCATTCACAGGGCATAGGGGCTTAGAGAAGCAAGTGCTTTCACCCTGGCTGATCTTTTTTTTTAGAATCAGAGTAAAGGGAGTGTTGAGATACAAGAGAACAGTTTGCAGGGAGGACATTTCTTGATTCTGCTCCTACGAAAAGTTGTACAGCTTTGTGCTTTAGGTAAAGACTTCTACCTATAAAGCCCATTCATTTAAAGGATTTGTTCACCTTTGAGTTAACTTTTAGTATGATGTAGAGAGTGATATTCTGAGACAATTTGTATTTGTGGCTTTTGAGTTATTAAGCTTATTTTTCAGCAGCTCTCCAGTTTGCAATTGCAGCAATCTGGTAGCTAGGGTCCATGCAACCATGCAACCATGCATTGATTTGTACAGGAGATTGGAATACGAATAGGAGAGGGACTGAATACAAATATGATAAATTAACAATAGCAATAGCACTATATTTGTAGCCTTGCACAGCATTTGTTTTTAGATGGGGTCTAAGAAGAAGCCAAATAATTCAAAAACTATTAAAATTAATAATGAAGACCAATTTAAATATTGCTTAGAATTAGCCATTCTATAACATACTAAACATTAACTGAAAGGTGAACCACCTTTAAGTTACAACATCCCGACTCTTCTCGAGCCCAAACTATATCAGTAGTAATAATAATAATAATAATAATAATATGACCTTTATTATCAGAAAAATAGTGAACATAAACTTTTCTTATTCTGACGTTTAAATCCATTATCAGAACTCAGTGCACATAAATAAAAATACACCATAAGTAATGTCGATAACATCAGTGGTGAGAACTAGAGCAGCATTATCTGTCGCTGCATTTACTGCCCCCCTGCTGAAAGAATCTTCAAAAAGAAGACGGGGCTCTTAAAAACACCAAATGTTCTTTTTCACTGAAAGTCCCCAGTCCTGGCTGATCCGTGAATTTGATCATTTTATTTCTCCTTCTGTTTGAACAATTGAAGCAGTGCTATCTGCTAAGGCTTAGCTTTGTAATCACTGTCACCCAGAGCAGATACGTGACAAGATTTAAATGGGGCAACGGCAGAATAGAAATATCATAACGTTTTTAAGTTAGCTTCAATCTGATGGAGAATTCGGAGGTACTTGCAGGCTATAGAATCTTCATTCAGGCTGAAATGCAGGAAAGGATTTGCAATATTTACTGTTTAATACAGACAACCAAGCCCAAGTGCAATCAGTAGGAGCACTGTTCTAGTGTACGTCTCATGGATACAGATGCAGTAAGCTCCCCTAGATTAACTTTATATATTCCTGGGGTACCAGCTGCAAGAACAAGCCAACAGACACAATTGGAAATAGTCAGTTATATTATTGGACAATATCATTTCTAAGCATGGTGAACATTCATTTCACTCTCCTTGAAATATTCCTTATAGAGATATATACAATATAGGTGATTTTATTAATTGTAGAAACCATGATATCTCCAACAATATAACGTCATGCAGAGACTTGGATTAAATTTCCCTCCTGTGGCCCAATTATCAGGAAAAAGGCTGGAATGTATTCTTTCTGAGCAATGGCGCGAGTGAAACATGTTTCTGATCAGGGATTGTCTTTGTGTTAGTTAGGAAGAGAATCCATATATTCCTGGGTTATTTCTAAAGCCGTCACTTCCCTGGACAGGCCACTGAGAGAATGGAGGATTTGTTGTAGGCAGGTCTGTTCCAAACACAGAACTACACTCCAAAGTCAAGAAGTTTTCTATAAACAGCACCGGATTACCCACTCATCAAACAAGGCGGTGTAAATGATTCACCTTGTTCAAGGAGAAAGAAATGAAAGGACACGGAAGCCCCTTGAACCATAAAAGTTGAGCAAAAATGCACCACCGCAATCCAAGCCCTGACAGTCAGCCAGTACTTGGTGTTGTTAGGAACTAATCCTTGTGAAGTGGGGGCAGGATTGGGTGTGATGTTTCAAAGTACAGCACCAAATACTGTCAGTAGCAGGAGAGGTTAGTACAATGCACTCATCTATTGGAGCACCCATGTACCCTTCATGGCTTTATCCCAGATGTGTCCAGTTAAGTGTGCTTGGAGAAGAGGATGGGGGCCCCTTTTAGTCTTGTTCATAAGAGTTGGATGTTGCCAGATATCCAGTATATCAGGACAAACATAACAAAACTGGGGTATAAACTTTAAAACCATCAATCCATATACTGTACATATACAAGATAGAAAACCGCAGAAGCTCCACAATATCTCCCTGCACTGAAGGTTTTGCTCATGGCATTTCTTTGTGGGCTTAGGCCCCAAGCTGGAAGTTTATGTACCACTGGATACAGGACTTTGCCGTGGGCAAGCATAAGACTGACTGATAAAAGGGTCTCCATGTGCTTTACTGCTTGCGGTGTTTGGTAGGTGGTTCTGCTTATTCATTTCCTCAAAGCCAGCAGTCCTCATCCTCCATCTGTACTGCATACTACCCAGGGCACTCCATACCCATCTAAAATAACTGGTTGTTCTTTGTGCTTGGCATTTGGAACTGCAGGAGAAATATAAATTATTAAAACATATCTCTGATAACATGTCTACCCTCCTGACAATGGTTCTAAGCAGGCTTTGTAATATAATAGTTTTTGATATTTTTTTTCTCTCTCTGCATGGCTCATCACAACGGGAAATCTGATATTTCCGTCTTCATAACATCCACATGGTTCCTTCTTCAATGCATCATACTTGTGCAAGGGTTTTAAAATAATAGCCAATGCTCAACCATCCTGAAGCCTTCTGTAGCCAAACCTCCTTGAACTTGCTGTAAAATGAATTATTGTACCTTACATGATATTAGGGGTCATTTATTATGACCCCTGACCCCGGGCACAAGAATAGAGATGGATAAAGAAATAATCCATTTCGATAGCAATTCTATTTTCAAATAACATTTCAGATATAGAATAAATGTATATTGGAAAGTTACTTGGAATGGTTTTTTTTTGCCTTTTGTTTTTTGAGCAGAGATCCTGTTTAATGAAATTGTTTATGACATTTCGGAAACAAGTAGAAGGTTGAATGGGTGTTACAGTGAGGCCAGCACAAGAGAGTCGCTGAAGGAAGGGTAATTAGCATTGATAGCTTCAGCAGCCATAGTGCATTGATTAAAAATTGAATAGCTCGGTGATTAATTCCTTAGCGCAGGTTTGCAAAACATCATAAGTCTTAATTTCAGCTACTTGATAATCAGCTTCAAAGACATAAATAATGGAATATGCTCCAAGGAGAAAACAGCTATTGTGCGAGTGTTGGCTCACACTGTTATTTAGTGGCACCTGTAATAGATGAGACTTTGACTTTGACATTTAGGATCTAGAACGTCTTCATCTGGTGGGTTTATTTGGGATACAGTTTTCCATTAAAATGACATTATAGTGGCTGTAGACAATACATGGCTTGTGTTCTCCCATATGAATATGATATGAATAAACACAAATATGCAAATATAAAGGGCTGCAGGAGCAGAATAACATCAAGCTGTTGCCCAAATGTGATGCAAATATAAATCCTACTTGGGAATTGGAGAGTTCTAGTTACTCAGTAATATTTAACAAATGTTGTCTAGTGTTTAGTGAAGTCATGGAATATCCATTGCACCATCTTGGGTGATTTAGCATAGTTAAAGGAGAAGGGAAGCTACTGAGGCATTTTATTGCCAATAGTTTAGCCACAATGCTTTACCATACCTGAGTAAACAGCTCTAGAAGCTGTTCTGTTTGTTTAGGATAGCAGCTGCCATGTTAGCTTGGTGTGACATAAATTATTGTCTGAGTCTCTCCATTAGGGTTGCCAACTTTCCCCGCTGGGAACTCCAACCGGTGGGCAGGCCATTTACATCATGGGGGATGGGGGATGTGGGCGGAGCTATGCCATGGCGATTGGAGATTGGCTGATTGATGCATCAATCTTAGGGAATCCTGCCCAGTTTTCCAAATTAGGAAAACCGGGTAGGCAGTTTTGACCAGGACAGCCCTCCCGAAAACTGGCAAACCTACTCTCTAGCAGGGAGGGGCAGGAGGGAGATGGGAGGGGGAGAGGAGCAAACTGAGCATGCTCAAGCCTGTTCCCTGGAGGTTTAAGCTGAAAGAAGGAAGTTTGATACAGAAGTCCATGTCTACACTATAGAAGAAAAGAAACACAGTGTTTCTTTTGACAGAAGAGTCAGAGCAGCATTACTTTGAGGGTTTATTGGTGTATTTATATAGATCTTTCTGATAAAGCTTACTTAGTATTAACTTTTCCTTCTCCTTTAAACACCACAACTGTTGGGCATCACACATGCACAGGCACAAATGCTGTCCCAGGTCCCAACAACAATGGATGTGCTACGGGTAAATAGAAGACAGTGACTGGGAATACTGTATATACAGTTAGATGGAAAGAGTAACATATTGAGGATTTCAAAAGGAAAAGTCAACAATAAACATTTTTGGGGACAAATTATTATAGGAAGTCTTTTAGTCTCTAAACAGTTTATAGCCGATCATAAATAAAGCATGGATGAAAAATATAGGACCTAATACAGTCAGGGTGGACAAGCCTTCGTAACTATAGGCCAACATATTTCATGAAAAACACTAACTGGATCAGACAGTTAATTTCCATTAGAGCTGAAGGAGATCAGATGACATATGTATCATCCTATAAGTGTCATTGTTGAGTAGGAACAGCATCCTATGATGTCACAGAAGATCAAAATACTAATATGGCAACTGGCCCATTTATTATTTCTGCTGGTAACCTGCAATGTAGATAATGTTTTTCCTGGGTCCACCAGTCAATGTAAAAATGTTCCCTTTCTTAAATACCTTTCTTAAATGCCTCAGCACTCTTGCTATTGTCAATTGGTGCCTACGCCTTCACCACAATTACCTTTCCTACAACCCATGGAGCAAAAGTGCTTTCTGGTTTGTTACTGGGGCAGAACATTGGGAGAATATATTGTAATCTGAATCATTAACATGATTATGCTGCTCTTTCTGAGCTCCATTCGAGGTCACTGTTCTATAGAGCTCTGTTGGTGACAAATTAAAAGTTAAAATGGTCCCCAAATTATAAATCTTTGTGATTGCAGCCTCTGTGTTGCCTACAAACAGTGATTGCGCGCACCGCTTACCTTAATTTCTGCATTACATTTTCTCTTGCTCCTCATATAGTTTCCTGCATGTATGTATCCACATATTCATATATATGGTGGTCCAGCCCCTGGGGATTAGTACCAATCATACCATGCTGGGCCTTGAAGAATGTAGCATGCAGGAAAATCAAATTCTTGATGAAAAATGCTTATCTGATTGATATAAAAATAGGTAATATTTTTCCTCCAACACTAATTTAATCATTAGGAGAGAGCCACTTACTAATCAAGCGAAAAACCTGACTATAGGGTCACACTCAGCAATCAGAGCATCATTATTCATGATTTGTTCTCCAGCCCCCACCCTTACCGTTTCAGCACAAATTATATAAAAATTCATCTCTCTCTGATCAAAATCTTCTTTGCGCTGAGCCTTTATATAAAGAAGATCCCCTACAAACAGACAGATGTGTGACTACATTTAGGGGGTTATTTACTAAGCTCCGAATACCTAAAATTCCCCGAAATCCGAAAAATTTGTGATTTTTTCTGTTATAATAGGCTTTGAAAAAAATCATGAATTTTTTGGAATGTATTAAACCCCGAGGGCTAAAAAGCCCGAATATAAAAACACGGCATCTCAAACCTGTCGAGGTTGCATAAAAGTCAATAGGAACAGTCCCATTGATTTTTGGTTGTATCTGGGGTTTCGGGCAATTTCACAATGTTTTCGGAGCTTTCGTGTGAAAACTCTAAAATATTCGAGTTTTCGGGGGAAAATTCACAAATAATTTAAAAATTTAGTTTTTCCCGCAAAGCAAATTTTTAATAAATAATTTTTGATAAATAATCCCTTTACAGTCCCATTGTCCCACCAAATACCACCTGCAGGTAATCTTCTTCTGTACTACTACTGGGTATACAGCACTTTGACATTCTTCCAATACTTTAAGCATTCTTTTTTTATCACTTTGTATTTGTTTGGTTTTATAGTTCTTCCAGTAAAGTCCAGGCATTCTCAGCAATATGGATATTGACAAAATGTTTGCTAATCCTGTAGCCTTGGGAGTACGTGCACAAAAAAAAAAGTCAGCTGAGAAAAGAAAGTCCATGAAAGTCAACAACATGAACAATAAGCTCAACCAAGAACAAGATTTTGCTGTATTATCCAGAGTCTGTTCCATTATAAAATGACTATTGTTGGCAAAATGTATCTGACCAGGTCCTTTGAGGGGTTATTCCCTCCCCAACCCAACACCAAAATGTACTTGTGATTAACAAATAAGTCCAAAACAGTATTTTATCCTTAGGGGAGTGAGTAGCCACCATTTTAAGCTTTTGTGAGAACTGATCATTTCAAAGATCATTGCTGTCCTCGCCCGAAGGCATACCGGTGTTTGAACTGTTATCCAGAAACCTATTATTCAAGTTCCGAATTATGGAAAGGCCGTCTATCATAGACTCCATTTTATCCAAGTAATCCAAATTTTTTAAAAATGATTTCCTTTTCCTCTGTAATGATAAAATAGTGCCTTGTACTTGATCCAAACTAAGATATAATTCATCCATATTGGAAGCAAAACCAGCCTATTGGGTTTATTTAATGTTTACATGATGATTTAAGGTATGAAGATCCAAATTATGGAAAGATCCATTATCCAGAAAACCTCAGTTACCGAGCATTCTGCATAACAGGTCCCATACCTGTATAACTTAACTGTTCTAATAATAATAATAAAAATAATAATAATACATAACTATGATACAAGCTCGGTAGTTTGGTGGCCTCACCAATAAAACATTTGTATTTTAGATCTGGTTGTATATCTCTCCCATTCCTTTTTCCTTGAGCAATATTCCGTATTTATAAAACCCATAATATTTACAACAGTCACTAAACAAACGGCCATAAAACCGTGCAGGGGAAATTGTGTTGGCAAATTGTTAGCCTCATTTGCATTGTGAAATGAATTTTTATTATCAGCAACTCCACACTTTGGAAGCCCTTAAAAAATGAACTTGCACCTAAATAATTACCTGCAGGATAATAATATGGAACATGATGATGTTTATGAAAACAATTAAATAATCAAGGTAATTTTGCTGGAGGGACCCTGAGTTTATAACACATCAGCTATAGTTTAATTAAAAGCAATCGCTTTATGTGATGTTATTGAGTGGAGGTACGAGCACATTTTACTGGGCATAATGTATATCTTTAAAATGTCAAAGCCATTTTTGGACCTGGAATATTACTATCAGAGGAAGATAATGTTATGGGCCCTGTAAACTTGAATTACATTTTAATTTTCTCCGTAGCCGCAGCACCTTATGGGGGAAAGTAGCCCTCATCCAGTTGACCAGCAACCTAGCTGTTGGATTTGTTTGAATGTACATAGCTTCATACTTTAACTTTCCTAAGGTATGCCCTCCATTAGGCTTGTTGAACAGCAAAGGACAATAAATTAGATATACTCAAGGCTCAATTAAGGCCACCACCATTGTTGCCATCACTCAAAAATGGATGCAGTCGTTGCATGAATTGACTCCATTGCACAAACTGACTCTATTAATGGTATTTGCTTCCAAAGCCTTTGCTTGCACTTTGGCATAGATGCGTTTGCTGCCGCTAAATCAGTCCCATTATCTGTTGCAAATCACATGTAGCCCTGGTGCAACTGCCTCCTTCTGGTAATTTGATACATCATGCAGTTGATGACCCTTTTGTTCTACATTGGGGGACCCCAACTTTTTTTTACCCGTGAGCCATATTCAGTTGTAAAAAGAGTTAGGGAGCAACACAAGTAAGAAAAATGTTCCTGGGATGCCAAATAAGGGCTGTGATTGGCCATTAGGTCGCCTCTAAGTGGACCGGCAGGATATAGGAGGTTTTCATTGGCAGTACACCTGGGTTTTATGCAATCACACTTGCCTCAAGCCAGGAATTAAAAAAATAAGAACCAGTGTCGAGGCCATTAGGAGCAATTTCCAAAGGGTTGGTGAGCAACGTTACTCATAAGCCACTGGTTGGGGATCACTGTTCTACATGTATTCCAGGTCACTCAAGTAGATTCTACTAATTTTAGCTATTTATACCATCTTGATTATACATTAAATCCAGCTCTATTTAAAAATATGACCATCTATACCTTCCGAATCATGGAATAGATGTGACCCTCCTTGACTATGGATATTCTTTAAGGAATTCATTCTTATTCTTGGACAGGCACTTTTTCGTCTCTCCATGATAGCCTTTGCTCGTCCGTAAATGTTATGTCATGACCCCCCTGCTATACACGGGTCTCGGTTCAATCAAGATATCTGAAAGCCTGTTCTCTGTCTTGGAGAAACAGATCCCTAGACATCCCCAGCTTAAAGTTTGTTTGACATTTTAGATAGGCTGAGAGTTGAAAGTAATTTAAAGTCATTCATCTCAGTCAACACCTAAAATTAAAGCTGAAATGGTTCATCCCAAGGGGAAATCAAGCCGCTCGCAAGCAGTCAAAAGCATGTGATGGACTATTTGAAATTGTAAACTAAAAAACTCAGTAGTAAATAGATAAAAAGGTTGCCTACAGACAAGAGAGAGAGAGCGAGAGCATCATCAGGAATTCATTTTGCCTTAGATATTTGGTATGGGACCTCTTGTGTTGTTATCGAGCAGTATCTTATAACATGAAGAATTAATAATTTACAGAGGTCGCATAGTACTTTTCCATTAGTGGTGGTGTGTGGCTAGAAGAGAATTGCAGGCAAGAGCACGAGTGTTCCTGACAAGGTCATTCTGCTTTTTTACTTCTTCTGCCTGGTTAACCCTTTCCCGTTGCAGGTAATCAGCTCCATCTGACCTTCCTTTTTACTTGAATCGATATCAGCAGAGAGTGCTGTTACAGAAACAATATCACATGGAATAACAGATATTCTGATGTTTTAATATTATAGGTATGGGAAAGAGATGAGGAGAAACAGTGTTAAATGTAAATGTTGGCTTATGTTAATATTGTCAAAGGGGTGGTTCACTTTTGAGTTTTTCTTTGCCTTCTACATCTGACTTCTTCCAGCTTACAAGTGGGGGGGTCACTGACTCCAATATCTAAAAAACAAATGCTCTGAAAGGCTATTTTAACATTTTTCATCTTTATATTCAGGCCCTCTCCTATTCCTATTCCAGCCTCTCATTCAAATCAGTGTCTGGTTGCTAGCATAATTTGGCCCTAGCAACCAGATAGCTGCTGAGATTCCAAAATGAAGATGCAGAATAAAAAGCTTAATACATAACTCACAAAAACCACAAATAATAAAAGATTGAACCAAATGCAGAATATCCCTCTCTACATTATACCAAATATTGATTTAAAGGTGAACAACCCCTTTAATTGATTTACTATTTATTAAACAGATGTTCCAAGGATAAAGGAGTCACAATTTCACCAGTAATAAACAACAATAAATAAAACCCTATAAATTTGAGGCTGGAACCATGTCTGGAGAAGACTCAAAGGTTGTAGGGTTCCCAGTAGTGATGTGCAGGTTGACCCAAAACCTGCAGTGACCCGTGGGTTGTCCATCGTTTGGGCAGTCTCGGTTGAAATTTGGCCAGCCATTGTGGGTTATTGTTGGGTGCAGGTCAGACTGAGAAATAAATTAATCCTCTGCTCTTGATGAGTCCCTGTCTTGGAACCAGAGGCAAGTACAGAAGTAGGGCATAGAGCAAGAAGATACAAGTACAAGTCAGGTGTGGGTCCTATAATGGCAACATTTTGTGGGTTATGGTCTGATGTGGGTTAAGGTTTTGCAGCTAAAGGTGGCCAGAGACACACAGATAATATCGTACAAAAACATTTTCGGACAATATTCGTGCATGAATGGTGGGAAAAGAGCCGACCGATATCGGCAGAAGACTTGGATATCAGTCGGTTTGCCGATCAGGCTGGATGGAAAGTTTTGATCGGGTGCCTTTGAAGGCATTCAAACATCGGCCATTGTTAGTGCTGAATCATCAGATACAGGTAGAATTCTATTGTTTTAATCTGTATATCTGACGATTCAGCTCTACACATGTGTATTGAAACTAACGATCTTTCTTGGAAAGATATTTTCCAAAAAGATCGTAATTGTTACGTCTATGGCCACCTTTAGGGTCATCCTTAGTTCCCAGGTGTCCAAAGTATCTACAGAATGGCACAGCCTGAGCACTTTGTGTGTCTATAGGTTTTGACTATTGAAATAGCATATAAATTGTACAAGGAATGATTGGGCTCCCACTCTACATAATTTATCTAAAATAGGCCCACTCATATACTGTCCTCATCTCTATATATATTTATTATTATGAGCTGCACGCATTGGTGGTAAAGAAATAAACTGCACTGCCTGTACAATCTATGAAAATCTCCATTTTTTGGACAGCCGCGACATTTTTTTTTTTTGACGCCAGTGAATTTCCGCCAGCGTTTTTTGCGGCCGCTTCGCGTATTTATTCGCCGTGGCGAATTGAGCAAATTCGCCACGAATTCGCACATGGCGAATAAATTCACCCATCACAGTAGATAGTAGAAAAGCCAAGGCCTTCAGCAGGTTTGTAGACGAACTTGCAAGCTTGGGCAAAATGAAAGAGATGTTTAAAAAGAATATTTGGCCCTAGTGTGCAAAATAACTGATTGGCTTGATGGCTGAGGAGTCACCTGACCACTTAGCTCCAGGACCTAGAGGCCCTCAACCCAGCCTGGTCCTGACTCGCTTATTAAAGGAGTTGTAAACCTTTAAACTGGCTTTAAAATGTACAGAGTGATATTCTGAGACAATTTGCATTCGGTTTTCAATTTTTATTATTTGTGGTTTTTGAGTTATTTCACTTTTTATTCAGCAGCTCTCCCGTTTACAATTTCAACAATATGGTTACTAGGGCCCAAATTACCCAAGCAACCATGCATTTATTCAAATGAGAGACTGGAATATGAATAGAAGAGGGCGTGAATAGAAAGATGAGTAATCATCTGAGTTATTACTCATATTATTACTCATATGGTTATTGCCATATTATTACTAATAATTTGTAAAAATATGACAATAAATCTGCAGACTTCAGAGCATTTGTTTTTTAGATGGGGTCAGTGACACCCATTTGAAAGCTGGAAAGAGTCAGACAAATAATTCAAAAACGATAAAAAAGAAAAAATGAAGGCTTACAATTAGCCTCTCTATTACATACTAAAATTAAACTTAAAGGAGAACCACCCCTTTAATATAACATTCATTATTTGTAGCCAAATTTCTTCTGTTGTCTATGCGTTCGCTTGTTTTCTTGGAACCTAACTTGGCCATATTTGCTGATAAATAATTTGCTGCAGTGCTATATATATATATATATATATATATATATATATATATATATATATATATATATATATATATATATATATATATATATATATATATATATATATATATATATATATATATATATATATATATATATATACTGGATAAATATATATTTCCTTAACAAATATGAGTCATATAAATAACCTTTTCCACCCTTCCACATGAATGCTTTTTCTTATTTCTATATATGTCAGGCCAATATAATTCTTACACCCAATCAGCTAAACTATTACATGAAAGCCGAAAAGGCCAAAGGGTCTCTTCAGAAGTCACAAAAATAACACTCCAAAGCCTTTGCCTGCCTGAGAACAAGAAAGAATTCTCTTAGCATCATCACCCATTAAAGGATAAATTATTATTGTCATGTCAGAGTGCTCTTTTTGTGAGTTATTTGGTAATCTCTTTGTACTCTTGACTGATCTGATGTATCTATTGTGCGATCACAAGAGCTACAGTTTTTTATTATGGCAATTTACCCGATCAATACCTTTTCTCTGAGCGAACTCTCTGTTTTATTTCCTGTAAATGTAGCTGCTTAGAATTGTTATTCTAAAGAGCTGTATTTGTCATGATTACTACTCAGATGCTCTTAACGAGCCTCTGAACTTGCCCAAATATATAGCTAAAAGATTTAAAAAATTTCTGGTAGTCAGAACAATAGTGATGGTAATTGAAGTAGCAAAAAAACATTACGGTTTCAGAGGCCAGTAATGTATCAGTTAGTGCTTTTTTCATTTTTCCAAAAATCCATGCAGAAATATCCGTCTTTAAACAATAAATTTACAGGAAAGTCTTTGTGCACTTAGGGGTCCAAATGTTAGGCAGCCCAAGTGATTGTATTGACTTACCTGAAACCCCAGGCAAGTGCTCCTATCAGCAGAAAACTGCACCGGCCCGGGGTTATACCAGTGAGCACCACGGAGCGATCCTCTTCCGTCTTCTTCTTTCGTTGCGTGGCTGCACTTGCGCAGTAGAATAAAAAGCCGAGCTTTAACTAAAAAGTCGGCTATTTTGTTCAACTGCGCATGCGTCTGTCCTGGGAAAGTTGAAGAAAGAAGAAGCCGGAAGAGTATATATATTGGTATATATAGTTAATTTGAGTGCATGGAGGGGTTGGTGTACAGTAAGGGGCACATTTACTATGGGTCGAATATCGAGGGTTAATTAACCCTCGATATTCGACCATCGAAGTAAAATCCTTCGACTTCGAAAGTCGAAGGATTTACCACATTTCGTTCGTCCGATCAAACTATTAAATCCTTCAAACGATTCGAAGGATTTTAATCCATCGATCAAACTATTTTCCTTCGATCAAAAATTACTTAGAAAGCCTATGGGGAAGGTTGGTCCTCGGTAGGTTTTAGCTGGCGAAGTAGCTAGTCAAAGTTTTTTTTTTAAAGAGACAGTACTTCGAATATCGAATGGTCGAATAGTCGAACGATTTTTAGTTTCGAAAGTAGGTCGAAGTAGCCAATTTGATGGTCGAAGTAGCCAATTCGATGGTCGAAGTAGCCAAAAAAATACTTCGAAATTCGAAGGATTTTTCATTCTAATCCTTCACTCGAGCTAAGTAAATGTGCCCCTAAGTGTATGTATGAACGCTGGGGTTCGTTTGGAGGGGCTGAACTTGATGGACTTTCAACCCAACTTAACTATGTCTCTGACTTTGGGCTCAATGTTATCTAATAAAAGTGTGTATTTATTTGTGTTCCATTAATATTAGTCCATTAGTTTCTGCCACCCCTTTCTTTGTTTTCCTATTCTTTAACTTGTTTGTTAAATCGAAGAAGCTTATTACCCTACACCCATTTATAAAACTGTTTCGTCTCTACATATTGCCAAATACAAGACAAAAAAACCTAATTAAGTAAAACCCAATTAAGTAAAGTCACCCTGACACAACAATATCTGTACCACAAATGTTCAACTGGTGATCAACATTTTTTCTTGAGCATATATGGACAGATCAAATGAAATGTATATTATACAGGTATGGGATCTGTTATCTGAAAACCCTTACTCTAGAAATCTCCAAATTATGGGATGGCCATCTCCCATCGACTCAATTTTAAGAAAATAATTCAAAAATGTTATTATGATTTCCTTTTTCTCTGTAATAATAAAACAGTACCTTGTACTTGTATTTCAAACTAGGATATAATTAATCCTATTGGGTTTATTTAATGTTTATATGATTATTTAGTAGACTTAGGGGCCAATTCATTAACTTCGAGTGAAGGATTCAAAGTAAAAAAACGTTGAATTTCGAAGTGTTTTTTGGGCTACTTCGACCATCGAATGGGCTACTTCGACCTTCGACTACGACTTCGACTTCAAATCGAAGGATGCAAACTAAAAATTGTTCGACTATTCGACCATTCGATAGTCGAAGTACTGTCTCTTTAAGAAAAAACTTCGACCCCCTAGTTCGCCATCTAAAACCTACGGAACCCAATGTTAGCCTATGGGTAAGGTCCCCATAGGCTTTCCTTAGTTTTTTTGGTCGAAGGATAATCCTTCGACCGTTGGATTAAAATCCTTCGAATTGTTAGATTCGAAGGATTTAATTGTTCGATCGAACAAATATTCCTTCGATCGAAGTTTTTGCGCTAAAATCGTTCGACTTCGATATTCAAAGTCGAAGGATTTTAATTCCCAGTCGAATATCGAGGGTTAATTAACCCTCGATATTCGACCCTTGGTGAATTTGCCCCTTAATGTATAAAGATCCAAATTACAGAACGTTCCCTTATCCGGAAAACACCAGGTACCGAGCATTCTGGATAACAGATCCTATACCTGTAATAACAAACTGCTGAATGTTCAGACAGTCTGAGCAATCCAAGTGATGCTCATATGTATCAATTATAATTACATAAATCTATTAAAGCAATATATGTTTCATTAGAGAATAGACAGGATAAAAGGGAGGTGAGGGGTTGATAACTGTGTCAGATCCCAGAGTGACTCCCCCTCCCAACCGTATGTCTGGAACTGAAAATGAGTTGAGCAATAACATTTTAAATGAATTTGAGACACTTTGGTACTTAGCACACGTGAATTAGATATATACATATTATAGAAATAAGAAAGGAGAGTTCTTTGAAACATGCCTAAAAAGATGAACAAAATGAACAGATATACTGCGGGAAAATGTATCTCCTATTCTGTATGCTTTGACTGAAAGCAATTCCATGCATTGAAAGTAGATTGTAGTATAATTCATTAAGCAGCTTTACTGTTTTTGGACTGAGTATAGGAAAATGATAGATAAACAGATGTGTGGAGTCTTTAATCTGCTCGGATAAGATCTGAAAATCTCCCATAAAATACCTTTGGGTATGACAGTCCTTGACATGCTGGGCTATTTATCTCTGAAATGATGAGGGTTTTGTTCATATGAAAATATAATGCCACGGAAATCTAAACCAAAGGCAATTTATTTCCATTAAAATTCATGAAAAGGAATGTAACTACAACACAGTGAAGTGAAACTGACACCTACCAACTTCTTTTCCCCATCATAAAGATCTTTGAAAATGACAGATATATATTTTTGCTGTTATTATTATTATTATTATTCACACAATGCATAGACACAGGGCCCACCGGGGCTGCTTTTCTCAGGGTCCCCCACCCTTGCCACAAAGTGCACTCTGGACTCCCCGCCCCCCTTCAGCATCCCCTTGTGTGGGATCCGTTATGCGTAAACCCGTTATCCAGAAAGTTTTGAATTATGGGAAGGCTGCTTCCCATAGCCTTCATTTTATCCAAGTAATTCCAATTTTTAGAAAAACTATTTCCTTTTTCTCTGTAATAATAAAACAGTGACTTGTGCTTGATCCCAACTAAGATACAATTAATCCTTATTGGAAGCAAAACCAACCTATTGGGTTTATTTAATGTTTACATGATTTCTAGGAGACTTAAGGTAAGAAGATCCAAATTACATAAAGATCCGTTATCTGGAAAACCTCAGGTCCTGAGCATTCTGGATAATAGGTCCTATACCTGTCAATTGATTGTATTAAGGTTACCCATCTCCAGAACAAGTAACCAGAGCAGATAACAGAAATCATGGTTAATGCTACAAATGGAAAACTACTTAGAACTATATCATGATGGGCATCACCTCTGGTTCAACCAGCAAACAGGTCAATATTGTGTGCTGGTTTTCTTCAATTATCCATTGAGGGGCTGCTGACCCCCTACCTACTGCCAGTTAAAAAGTTTCTTTCATTAGAAGGCCAAAGATATGCTGGGGAAATATTGCCGTTTAGACATCACATCTGTTGCACATTCACAGTGGTTCCATCTAATGCAACATGTCTACCTTATGAAAATAGGAGGTGGCTAAGGTCTTTAAGGAAGTGATTTATTATTAATTGACCATCATGGTCAGGTAATCATTTTACAAAACAAAGCTCATGTTTTTTTTTATAGGGGAGGTTACACCATTATGTTAAAACGTATGGCTAATTCTAAGCATCTTTTCAACCAGTCTTCATTTTTTTCATTTCTATAGTTTTTGAATTATATACCGTCTTCTTGGCTCTTTCCAGCTTTCAAATGAGGGTTACTGATCCCATCTAAAAATAAATGCTCTGTAAGGCTACACATTTAGGGGCAGATTTATTAAAGGTCGAGTTGTTTTTCCACTAAGTATTCAAGTTTTTCAAGGGTATGTTTCAATCAAAGCTTACATTTTCTGGTTAAAAAAACTAAACTTTTTCGAGATGTATTATACCCTGAAGCTGGAAATAGCACGAATCTAAAAATACACCATCTAAAACTTGTTGAGGTCACGTAGAAGTCAACAGCAGAGGTCCCTTAAACCATGAGAAGATGTTAATAGATTTCGTGATGGAGTTTCTCTTAAAAACCCAATCAATTCGAGCAATTCACATTTTTTTCCACAAAAAATTTAGTCAATTCGAATATTCAAGTTTTTCACCCTGGCTACACGGATTCGAGTTTTTTACATTCAGGTTTTTTATGAAATTATAAACCGTTCAAAGTGTAAGTTCATTCGAGTTCATTTGAGGTCTAAAACAACTCACAAAGTTCTAAAATTCAACTTTTTAATAAATAACCCCCTTCTTGTATTGCTACTTTTTATTACAAATTTTTCTATCCAGGACTCCTCCTATTCATATTCCAGTCTCTTTTTCAAATCAATGCATGGTTGTTAGGATAATGTGGACCCTAGCAACCAGATTTCTGAAATTACAAACTGGAAAGGCGCTGAATAAAAAGCTAAATAATTCAAAAACCAGAACCATGAAAAAAACTAAAACCAATTGCAAATTGTCAGAATATAAAAGAATATAATTTTCTACATCATACTAAAGTTAGTTCATTTAAAGATTTAAATCACATTCTTTTTTTTCTGCTGCTATTGTTTTTTTTTTTAAATTCTTTGAAAAATTTTTAGAACCAAAGAAGGAAAGGAGCAAACTGGTCTATTTCTCTTTGCTGACATATTACATGGGGATTAAGGCATTTTAGCTCTGCAATAGCAAATACATTGCCCTATCTTATTATAGAAGCTCATGTGCAATATGCTACGCCTGTAAGTCATAGGTAAAAAAGCTCCCATGCTGCCAATTTCTTCAGCTTCTTGGGGGCAGATTTACTAACCGGCGAAAAGTTGCCAGCGTCCACTTCGCACCCAGCGCAACACCTTGCCAGGAAATTCGCTCAGACAATGCTAATTCACTAAAATGCAGAGTTTCTTCCCAGGCATCGAACGCTGTTGACTTTTCGCTACCGTTACTTCGGTAATACGAGCAATTCAAAGATGAACGGTCATTTCTGCCTATTGAAAATTAGCTAGAGATCTTACACTCAGGTTCATTTGCATATGGCGGGAAATTTAAAGTTGTATGGACGTCTTTATGTTTTATGTTGCAGCAAATACTTTACATTTCCACTATTTATTACACAAGTCCAGGGAACCTTAATAAAGACAATAAAGTTGTTATAATGCCCTACACATGAGCCCACTGTATAGTTAATGCTCCATATGTTAGAAAATGTATGGGGGAAACCGGTTACAAAAAAACATTTTTAAGGACTTGCAGCCTATCAAAAAAGGAAAAGCGCCACCGTTGTTTGAACTGTGATGCATTTTCCTGAATATGATGTAAGTAACAGAAGATTGAGGAAGATCTATTCACTCCAGTGCACTTACCTGGTCTGAGTGGCGAAGGCAAGTCTGGTGAAAAAGGTAACGTTCAGTAAAATCCGCATCTTGGTGAATTTGCGGAGTAACGTCCATTTGCCGGGCGATAGAGTGCAAATAACCGATATCGCCTGTCTCTTTCTCTAGTGAATTGGTGTCTGCACCTGTTAGTAAATTGGTGATGTCCCTGCGGGTGGTAACGCTAGCGAATTGTTGCAAGCGTTAGCCACTTCGTCCTTTAGCAAATCTACCCCTTAGACAGAGATTAGGAGGACTGTTGATGTTTAAAGGAAGGGGTGCATAACAGTGAAGTTAACGGGTTTCTTTTTGTATTTTGGCACAAAGACTGTGTTTATTTTTTCATTGAAATTGAATGCATGGTGAAATTGTAGTGCAGATTTGCTAGATTTTTTTGCAACTGGTGAAACTACTTTTATAAAACCTAGCAAGAATTTTATTTTAGTTTTTTTCTTTAAAAAAATATACATGCAATTTTAAAAAACGCACGTAATTAAAAACACGCTTTTTTTTTTTTAAATAAATCCCCAAATCGACAATGGTGAAGTAAAACTTAGCGGCAAATTCATCAAGGGTCGAATATCGAGGGTTAATTAACCCTTGATATTCGACTGGGAATGAAAATCCTTCGACTTTGAATATCGAAGTCGAAGGATTTTGCACAGTTTGATCGTATGATCGAAGGAATAATCGTTCGAAGGATTTTAATCCAACGATAGATGGATTAAAAAAATTTAGCCAAGCCTATGGGGACCTTCCCCATAGGCTAACATTGGGTTCGGTAGCTTTTAGGTGGCGAACTAGGGGGTCAAAGTTTTTTCTTAAAGAGACAGTACTTCGACTATCTAATGGTCGAACGATTTTTAGTTCGAAGTCGTAGTCGAAGGTCGAAGTCGTAGTCGAAGGTCGAAGTAGCCCATTCGATGGTCGAAGTAGCCAAAAAAACACTTCGGAATTCAAAGTATTTTTTCTTCTATTCCTTCACTCGAAGTTAATGAATTGGCCCCTTAATCTCATCTTCCTTTAAATGTTGGTTCTACTATGCGAGTAGAGTCATTTGTGTTTGTCATTGCAAAGTGAAACAATAAGCCCTACGTATTACATTTTCTCTTCTTCTAAGCATCCTTGTTGAATCTATATACAGGTACATGAAGGGATTGTTCCCGTTTAGAGTCAGTTTTCTGGCTTCTGTTCTAGATTGATGATCCCTAAAGGATTCTGTAAATGGTTGAAGCTTATGGATGGAGGTCTCTAAAATAAATATCTGTAACTATTCAACATTTACAGAAGCTGATATCTGCTGACAGTGTATAAAGGATGAAATCTGGGTGGTGAGTCATCTACATGTACTATAAATACGCACTCGCTCTGTTTTCATTCTGTTTCCAAATAGTCAAAAAATAAATATACAGTAACTGGTACGAATCTGGGTATGAATGCCTAGAAGGTTTAGTTTATATGGTAAGTAGCAGACTATTCATTTTCAAATTTAAGTGCTATTAAACTTGATCAGGAAAAATAAATCACAATTGAACATATTCAAGATGTTTGTTTCCTCAGTAACTCGCATATTTAAGCTAAACGTGAATCAGAGAAACTAAGTTGTCTACAAAACCTCGATGGCTACAATAATCACATTGTTCTCGATGGATCAAGTTTGAACCTTATCAAGATTTGCTAACATATTTAGGAAAAACAACTTAACATGGAAAATCTGGATTGTGTTTAGTTACTGTAAAAGCCTTTATCACAACAACATTTGCATTGTTTATTGCAAATCTGACTGTTTAATAGAACCTAAAAATGGAAATACCTTGAATGTTGGAAATTCTTGACTTCTATTAAAGCACGTCAGTTTTTTTGTTTCTGAATATATAATTTTCAAGATTTCTTTCGATTGGTAAATACCAAAAATTTGAAATTGCGGGATTAAATTAAGCTCTTGAATTTTAACAGAATGACCCCCCTAACAGTAGAATCTAGATACAAAGATCCAGAAACAGTGCACAACTCTCTAGGGAAGCTGTAGTATATATGGGGAGCTATGGGAGATTTTCACTGTAGAAATTGTTATTGTTCTCAGCATGTCACATTCTGCAAGGAAAGTTGTTTACCACTTGGGGGTGCCAAATATTAGGCACCCCCAAGTGATTGTATTTACTTACCTTAAACCCCGGGCCGGTGCTCCTATCAGCAGAAAACTTCACCAGCCCAGGGTTATACCAGTGAGCACCACGGAGCGATCGTCTTCTGTCTTCTTCTTTCTTCTCGCTGCTGCACATGTGTAGAAGAACGAGAAGCTGAACTTTATCTAAAAAGTTGGCTATTTCGTGCAACTGCGCATGCATCTGCCCTGGGAAATTTGAAGAAAGAAGAAGACGGAAGAGGATCGCTCAGTGGTGCTCAATGGTATAACCCTGGGCTGATCCAGTTTTCTGCTGATAGGAGCACTAGCCCGGGTTTCAGGTAAGTAAATACAATCACTTGGTGGTGCCTAACATTTGGCACCCCCAAGTGGTAAACGACTTTCCTTCTCCTTTAAAAAGTCTCATGCCCTATTAAACAGATATTTCATTTTGCTTTTATGAAACTGTACAAAGATTTTACGGAGAGCCTAAAGGGATGGTTCACCTTCAAGTTAACTTTTACTATGTTATAGAATGCCCTATTCTTAGAAACTGTTCAACCTCGTCTTTGTTTTATATAGTTTTTAAACTATTTGTCTCTCTCTCTTTTAAAAGTTTATATCTTCCAAATGACCCCAGCAACCGAAAAATTGCAACAAATATATTGTTATTGTTACTTTTTCATTTTTATTGTTCCTTTTTTTACTTTTATTATTACTTTATCTTTTTAAAAAATGTTTCCTGTTGTTCTTACTTTCTATGGAGGCCTTCTCCTATTTATCTTCTAGCCTCTCATCCAAACCACAGCCTGGTTGCTAGCGTAAATGGAACCCCAGCAACCAGATAGCTGCTGACATTACAAACTGGAGCTGCTGAACAATAATTAAAAAAAACATAAAAAATGAAGACTAACAGTAAAGTGTCTCAGAATGTTACTGTCTACATCATACTAAAAGTTAATTCAAAGGCAAACTATCCTTTTAAGGCAGCCATACCAGCCTACATTTAGTTGGGCAGCTTTTTTAGCATACTTTCAAACCCTCTGTGCATGTATATGTCTCCTGGGAGGTCTTTCTTAACAGTCCATCCTGTAATCCTATTGAATATTAGTGAGTTTAAACTGAAATCTTTGACTGCACATATGGTATGTATTCATAGGACTGATGGCAAACATGAAGGTGACATGAGTCACAGCTCCCTCTTGCTTCTGTTGGATGGATTGGTTCCAACTAGCGAGCAGTTTCACAAGACAAAACATACAATTCCTGGAATTTTGCCGAATAATTAGCGAATTTCCTGCAAAATTTGCGAACCAACGAAAAATTCATAAAACGCGAATTCTGACACCGGCGAATTTGACGAGCATTAAAGTTAATGGGCGCCTATAATTTGGGCGGCGATTTTTTGCAAATTTATTTACCAGCAGCGAAACGTGGAAATTCGCCGCAAATTCACCCATCACTGACAATAACTGTTCATCCCATGGACCCATCACTTGCATAACTTATATGTTGGTACATTTATTCAAAAACACAATTTTTTGCCCTGCCTCTATTAGAAATGACATTATTCCAGTGCTTCCTGCACCTGTGCTTATGTATCAGAGTTGTTAAGGGTGAGTTCTGGGCTGTTCAGAGCATATTTGATCAGATGTTTATGAAGAGAGCAGAGTTAGACAGCTAATAACAGCGTGAAATATCTGCACCATGAGCAGTCACGGGCCTGAGCTCAACTTTATAAATCAGCACAAAAACTAGTGAGTTTAATGATACGTTACATAGCTATTCCCTTCCACTCCTTAAAATCAATTGCCTATTTAGCAAATAAAAGCTGAAGATTATTACTATAATCATTTTGTTCTCAATGCAGCGAATAAGAGATCACTGGAGCACGGCAACTTCAGGCTTCTTTTGGATGACAACATTGTATTTGTGCTGAGTTTCGCCTGGTAAAAGACCATTTTAGTCTTCATTATTTCATTTATTCTTTCTTCTGCGATGGCATTTATAAATGCAGCCACAAGTGTGGGATAGATACTTGAATAGAAACTTGCATCCAAACACTTTCCTTGCACTTCTGTATAGCTGCACTAAGCGCCAATGCCTTTATCCTGCCACTATGGTTCCCTCCATTCTTTTTTTTGTTTTAAAAGTTTTATTTGGTTTTACAAAAACAAGCAAGATATAACATTGGTCCATTGAAAGACTATAACACAAACTTATACAGCTTAGATGGTTAGGTGTCCTAGAAGATTGATTTGATGATGGAAAATACACCTAAGCTGTCCATCCATTCTTCACTTGGTGGATGATGTCAATAGATACAACAAACTAGCTCCCAGTAAACAGGATGAAAATGAATTTTCTATGGCCAGGGACAATGCTATCTGTGCTCTTATAGTGTGCTATGTACTCAGCGCCGGATTTCAATGAGGGGCGCCCCTAGGCCGCGTGGTCCGACCAGGCGGCCGTGCGGTCCTAGCGCCCACCTCACCTCCCCTTCCCAGCGCGCCGGCGAAATAACGCCGGCGCAGCTGCTGTAATTGAATGGGGACGCACACGTCCCCATAATGCGGCTGGGCGGCATGCCGCCCCTATTTTTTTGCCGCCCTAGGCCCAGGCCTATGCGGCCTTGCCGCAAATCCGGGCCTGTATGTACTCTGAGGGTGTTTTGACGTCTGGTGCAGGTTCACAGGTCGAAACACTGGAATTCTAGGGTGCAAATGCTGTTTTATAGGTTTGAAGGGGTTGTTCACCTTTAATTTAACTTTTAGTATGATGTAGAGAGTGATATTCTGAGTCAATTTGCAATTGATTTCTTTCTTTCTTTGTGGTTTTTGAGTTATTTAGCTTTTTATTCAGCAGCTCTCCAGTTTGCAATTTCAGCACCCTGATTACTAGGGCCCAAATTCCCCTAGCAACTGTGCACTGATTTGAATAAGAGACTGGAATATGGATAGGAGAGGCCTGAATAGAAAGATGAGCAATAAAAAGTAGCAATAACAATACATTTGCAGCCTTATGGAGCATTTGTTTTTAGATGGGGACCACCATTTGAAAATGGGAAAGAGTCAGAAGAAGGCAAATAATGCAAAAACGATGGAAAATAAATAATGGAGACCAATTATTATACAATATTAAGTTATACCATACTATACAATACTAAAAGTTAACTTCAAGGAGTTGTTCTGTTTACAAATAAAAACTGTATAAATAGATAGGCTGTGAAAAAAAAAAATATATATATATATCTATATATATATACAGTAGTTTGTAATGTATAAAGTGACTGGATGTGTAACATAATAGCCAGAACACTACTTCCTGCTTTTCAGCTCTCTAACTCTGAGTTAGTCAGTGACTTGAAGGGGGGCCTCGTGGGACACAACTGTTCAGTGAGTTTGTAATTGATCCTCAGCATTCAGCTCAGATTCAAAAGCAACAGTTATGTCCCATGTGGCCCCTCCTCAAGTCACTGATTGGTTACTGCTTGGTAACCAATCAGCGGAAACCAGGAGAGCTGAAAAGCAGGAAGTAGTGTTCTGTTATGTTAGACATCCAGTCACTCCAGCCTTTATACATTACATTTTTGGATAACTAACTATATAAGAAACAGTATTTATTTTGCACAGCCTATCTATTTACCCAGTTTTTATTTTTACACTGAACTCTTCCTTTAAAGGTGAACCACCCCTTTACAGTTACCAAAAGTAGCTTTTACTGTCCCTGGTATTTGGCTGCTCACTGCCACCTGAGGCAAAGTTCTTACCTCCCGGATCAGTCCTTCTTCCATTTCTATTTTCAATACTGAGCCTAAACGTTTTCTACCTCCAGACTCATTAACATTACAAGTTTCACTTATGATATCCGTCTCATATAGAATAGAAATGAACACTGTGGGGCGCAGTCACATAGGGGTCTCCGTCAGGCCCGGACTGGCAATCTGTGGGTTCTGGCAAATGCCAGAGGGGCTGCTGTAAGTTGCCATAGACAGGCACTAGTTATTGGGCTGGTGAGGTGCAGTTTGGGCCTCTGTGTAGCTGAAATGCCAGAGCCTATTTTGAATCTCAGTCCAGACCTGGTTCTCTGTTGAGAAACAAATGGCAACTGCACAGATGACAGCTAAGGACTTTGTATTGATTATGCACTTACAGCCCTCTCTGTTCCTGAGCCATTGCACAGGCTTTTTTTTTTACAGAAACACTGGCAAAAAAATATGTGACATTTTCCAGTTTGTTAAAATGATATAATGGGTTAAATACAGAAGCTGGGGCATGAAATTCAGACACTTTAATTAAAGAAACAGCGAGGGGAAAGCACGTGGGTTTTATTCCTATTATTATTGTTACAAAACTATTTCTAGCAAGCCTCATTTAAAGAACAAACAGCAGGGACACTCCAGCGTTCATTTTTAAAGACAGTAAAATTCTGTGCTCCGGTTCAGCAATTTGCAAAATCTCAAAGAACTTTAAGGGGCACATTTACTATGGGTCAAATATCGAAGTCGAAGGATTTACCGCAATTCGTTCGATCGAACGAAAAAACGTTCGATCGAACGATTAAAAATGGATTTTAATCCATCGATCGAACGATTTTCCTTCGATCACAAATTACTTAGAAACCTATGGGGACCTTCCCCATAGGCTAGCATTGGTGCTCGGTAGGTTTTAGGTGAAGTAGGTGGTTGAAGTTTTTGTTAAAGAGACAGTACTTCGACTATCGAATGGTCGAATAGTCAAACGATTTTTAGTTTGAATCGTTCGAAGGTCGAAGTAGCCAATTTCGATGGTCGAAGTAGCCAAAAAAATACTTTGAAATTCGAAGTATTTTTCATTCTAATCCTTCACTCGAGCTGAGCAAATGTTCCCCTAAATGTACACTATTTTTATTTGTCTCTTTGGGATTTTGAAAGGTGTGTTATTATATGAAACAGCACATGTACAGAAATGAGAAAACAAAGCCTAAATAAGCATTGATTCAAAATCATCATTTCACCCAAAATTCTACACACTGACTCACTGAATTTCATTTTCTAATGGCGCTGAGACATACACAGCACACATTCATTCTTGGCACAGCTGATGGTTTTGATCCATTCACTTCAAATGCTTTCTTGAGAACAATTTGCCATGTTATACTGTATACACCACAATACAACGTTTCCCCCATAATTCCAGTCTAACTGCAATGTTATGTGCCTGATGCAATTTGTGACCTTTGCATTAAAACCCATGCAGTTGCGTGTATGCTATGACTCAAATCCCATCCAACTGTAAATGACACCTGCACCCAACACTAAGCCCAAAGAGGTTTCTTCAGCTGATCAACATATTTCTTGTTACTCTTCTTCTACTAGAGTGATCCCCATGATCCCCAACCAGTGGTTCGTGAGCAACAAGCTGCTCACTAACCCCTTGGATGTTGCTCCCAGTGGCCTCAAAGCAGGTGCTCATTTTTGAATTCCAGGCTTGGAGGCAAGTTTTGGTTGTATAAAAACCAGATATACTCCCAAATGGAGCGTTTTGTAGGCTGACAGATCATATACGGGCTACCAAATAGCCAATCGCAGCCCTTATTTGGCACCCCCAGAAACATTTTTCATGCTTGCTTGCTCCCCAACTCTTTTACATTTGAATGTGGCCTATAAGTAAAAAAGGTTGGGGGCTACTGCATACTGTATTATGAAACCTTTACAAGAAGCCACAATGTGGTACCTCTAGCGCAATAACGGGGTCAGACTTGGCCAGACCCCTTATTGGCACTGCCCCCCGAACGCCCTCCCGGACCCCAGTCCCAGCCTTGAGCAGGAAAAATGTAGGCACAGAGGGCCGGACTAGGGTTGCAGCTGGAGTGGGGAGGGGGGCCTGGGAAGTCTAATTTATCTTCGCCCCTGGGGTGGTGGGGGCCCCGAAGCACGAAGCAGCAACCCCGGTGGGCCTCGGGCCCCCCAGTCCGACCCTGGTTAGTCAATGATTCAACACACCAGTGTGATACCGGAATTCCCATTCTGCAATAGGGTCCTAACAACAGCTCCAGTATAACGGCACAGTTGTAATCATGCACTGCATCTGTCCTCCTTCTGCTAGAATCTGATTGGCTAACAAAAACCTTTTAGAATTTATCAGTAACAGTGTGTAAGGCAAAACAGATAAGGTAAAACTTTAACAATTTATAGCAGCTTTTCTGCATTATTTCTTCCTAAACCTCACGACCACAGAGCAATCAAGAAAAATGTGTTTTATTTTTTTGCACTTGGGCTAATTTAATCATCAATCAAAGATAAAACTTCTATAAATAAGGTTATTTCACTGGGACTGCTGTCTAATGATAAGCAATTATTGGATATCACATGAAATATGCTCTCCGTGTGGGCTGAATGAGACGGGTTATACAAGCAAAACAGCTATCCTACTTGGGCCATTCATTTCGTGGGGAGCATTCTTGTTGCTATTTCATGCAATTAATATGAAAATGAGCAAATCACTGCTTTGCGTAATGAGGGTCAGAAAGGAGGAGATCAGACTCAGCAGTGCTAATGCGTATGAGGCAGTGATTGTAGGTTTCACTATATGGCTGTTAATTAAATGCATTTAGTACACAATGAGAGCTGCTCTGTGATAAGTAGGATTTCCTATTAAATACACTTTTGGGTGACTCACACTTTAAGATGTAAAGTGATTCTGAGTTTATCTAATAATGGAAAAAAACATAAACTGGAAAATAATAATTGGCTTTCTCAGCATGAGTTTCTACTCTTTGAGCAAATTATGGAATGAAGTCATTTTGTGTGTCATTTACATGTATGTCCTTGTAGTAAATTGTATGAACTTGCCGACAGAACCAAAACTAATTCATTTTACACAGCTTAAACAGAGTACCACACTGAGGGGATTATTTACTAAAATCCGAATTTATCTCATACTTTATTTCAAAAAAACATAACCAAATTTCCAATTTCAATTTGAACTTATTTTTAATAAAATAGGCCTAATCGGATCGTGGAAACACAATAAAATCAAGCAAAAACCCAAATTAGCTCGTTTTTTTCGAGTTTATGCCCGAAAACCCCAAAAAAGTCGGATTTTCGGGGCTAAACCCAGCACAGACCACGAAAGCTTCAAATTGAGATAGGTGCCTTTTTTGCCTTGATTCAAGTTTCTTTACACTAAGGGGCCCATTAACTAAACAGCGTTTTTTTCAGGTAAGGCTTTTTGTCGTCATAAACCCCAAAAAGGGGGGAGCAATCCTTTTTCTGGAATTTATTTATTGCATTGCAAATAATTCACTCTACCATGTAAAATTGTATTCTTGAACCAACAAATAATTTTTAGCTGTAATATTGGTGTGGAGGCAGCCATCTCAATGCATTGTGCCTGATTCTGAGCTTTGAGAAGGAGCCAGCACATCAGGATGAAACTGTTTTGTTACTTCTCCCCTTCTCCTTGTACTTCTATATAACCCAAGTCTTGCAAATGAATCCCTCAGAAGAGGTGTCAGGTACAGTAGCTGTTATCTGGTTAGCTGCCCATTGTTTTATTGAAAGGAGGGGGAGTTTAGCAGTCACATGACTGGGGGCACCTGGGAGACTAACAAGTCTAGCCCCATGTCAGATTTCAATATCAAATCTAAAAAAATCTGTCTGTTCTTTTAAAACACATACTGTATGTCAGCGCAGAATTCTGCTGCAGCAGCAATGTTAACAGATGAGTTTTGAAAACAACATGTTTTCCTAGGATAATATACCTTTATTAATAATAATATTAATAATAATAATAATAATAATTGGGTAGGTTTGATTTTGTCGTTGGATGGGTAGCTACATCTGCATGTTGATGTCATCATTCCAACGGCCTTAATAGCTATAATTATGATCTGATGTTGGCTCTAGGGCAAAATGATCGGATCAGTTCCGTATCGCCCACCTCAAGGTGAATACAGTGATGCCAAATATAGATAGTGATTGTTAGGAATTTAATGTAATACTGCGGTGAACCCTGTATTGAAGCAGCTACGGTATATACCTGGGAACTAAAATAATCTCTTGATCCTCAGGTACTTGTAAAGGAGAGTTTGTTGGGAAAATCAGGAAAAGCTGTTCCACACGCTGAAGAGGACTAGCAGGAGCTTCCAGAAAAGTATAGCTGTAGCGGGAAATACTTCCTATGGAGTTTAATGGTCCTAACGATGACCTCTTCCTTCAGGTACTCGAGGGAATGAACTTTACGCTCGGCGACCCTCCTTATGGGAAGAGATGGTATCCAGGAGAGTTGCAGTTTAGGTACGTATTCCGTCCTAGAATTAGGAGCCAGTTACGGGTACAAGCCCCCACTCTGGTAGATTAGCATACAGTCTATTCCAAGAAACATGCAATATGAACCCAGCCAGTCAACACAGGTAAGCAGGGGTTAAACAGCACAGTGTTGCTTGGCAAGGAAACATAGGGAGAGCCCAGCTGACAAGGGTTAAGTCCACCGTCTTGACTAAGCTGGGAAGGGCTAACAATCAGTTAATCACAGTCTTTAATGGGGAAAACAATAAGTACGCTTGATTCAGCTTGAAACGGTTAGCCAGTGCTTGGAAAATATCTCAGACAATGTTGTAAGTCCCGGCAGAAAATAATACAGAGTTGAGTAACTTTTTAACTCACGTAGGAACAGGAGGAGGGAGTGCAGATCGGTTGCTAGGGAGCAGCCTCTGGGAGACAGAGCCGACAGGGAATGAGAATTTCCAGTGCCAGAATGCACCGGGTTAGCCCTTGAAAATTTGTCCAACCGAGCTGGGGAACTGTGGAGGATCTGAAGAACTTTGGCAAGAATCCGACACAGGAGACTGGAACTCGGGAACGCCGAACTTACTTCCGGGTTGATGTAAGTATAACTGTGCAGCATCACTGCGCATGCGCCCAATCTTATATACCTGAGGGGAAGCAGACGCATGCTCCGTCACTGAGCTGCGGTGCCTAATAGTGATGTAGTCATTTGGGAAGCTGAAGGTTTCTGTGGTAGATGAGACCTAAGGTCTTCTACTACTTGTGCCTGTTGTCCATTAATCTCAGGCTTGAGAAAGGGTGAGACTAAGCCCAAAACATTGCCTGGTTGTCTGGCCTAAGAAATTCAACTTTTTGCCTTTTGCAACAAAGAGGTGCTGCAGCTGTATTTTTTCTAGTGTGTCTTTTTAACCCCTAGTTAAGGGTTTCAGGACTGCTTTGCACCCAACTCACAAGGTCATACAAGGTGGTTGAAGTACACACAACTTCTTTTATTTTGGACATTAATCTCAGTGTTGGCACTCTAGGGCACACATATTATTGGTGAAAATACTTTCTGTTGATAAAAACTTGATGAAAGTTTTCTGCCAGAATGTACTGTAAACATAAAGTTTGTCTTTTGTGATTCTGGCCTCCCCATATCCAGAAGATAGCAATCCAAGCAGATTTCAGCTTACTTCTGAGTAAAGGAATCTCATTTTACACAGGGCAGTAAAATAATTATTAGATGCAAAAACAGACAGAATGAGCTGGGAAAAATTAGCATTGAGTGAATTAATTTGCAAGCGTAAGGAACTTTTTTTTTTCTCTACGATGTAAACAATTGTTTCCCTGCCCTATGACTGCACAGCATCAATTCCAATTTGTTTTTATTGCTTTGAAAGTTTCCAAAGGTCCTAGTTATATGTCATCTGTGTCGTCTGAAAGATTGTTTTACCGAACAACAAATTACTCCATATTGTTGCCGGCTATGCTCTAGGTCTCTTATTCAGTATAAGCGTGAAAATAATTGGTTTCCAAAGAACAATTGAGTCTTTCTCGTCCTGAAATTGGGTTTCCTTGGAATTAAACCAATGCGCTGCTGAAGTTGGAGAGCTACTGAGCTTTCCATTTATGTGAAAAGGCAGAGTTTATTAACTCTTCTGGTTTGTTTAATATTTGCCTTTTCATTGTGCATCCAAAATCATTTATAGTCTCAAGGCATGATGAAAAGCCATCAGTAAATCCCATGGAAGAGCTAAAGATTTAATTGATTACTTGTTCCCTTTTGAATTCTACACAAGATGTGGAAAGCAGCTTGCACAGGAAAGCTTAGAAGCATGGCATACTAATCAACTAACATTATGTTTGTGTTGGCTTTAATGGGAAAGGGATGAATATGGCTGAAGAAGATGAGTGTGTTCTGTAAACAAAACACAACAAAAGGCCCATCACCGACTATGATACAATGAAGATTAAGTGCTTGGGTAAGCATAAAACGAGTTAGGCTAATTGTGGGGGGTCAGTGTAGATTTTAATGGATATATAATAACGTGAGGGTTTAAATCTGAATAGTGCAAGGGTTGTTAATTAACATGTAATTACCAATTTTTGCTAAAATTTTGCATTTAAATGCAAAATTTTAGCAAAAATTGGTAATTACATGTTAATTAGCAGATGAGAGGAAACAAGGACATCCTTTGAAATTATAAGACAAGAAGGGTTTTCTCTACAGTGAAAGCCAGAGTAGGACTCGGCCGGTGGGACACCGGGTAAAAACCCGGAGAGCCCCAACCTTAGTGGGCCCCTCCGGCCCAGACCCACTCGCTGTTGCTGGCAGAGCCTTTTCTTTTTCCTGACCTCTCGAGAGCCGTGACGTTGTTGAATTCTATCCCAGAAGGGTACTGGCAGATACTAGATCATTTCAAGGAACAGTTGGCTTTTTAGCAAAATACAAGTTAATACAGATACCAGATACTTGAGTTTGGTTGAGATTTTCTTACCTTTCTTTGCAGCAAGAAGTTAAGTCGGCTTCACTTGGACAAGTGGTTGAGCTTAATGGTGGTTTTTAACCTCATCTACTATCTACTACGTAACTATTTAACTTCAGAGCATCTTAGGGTTTGTGTTCTTATTTATTTGCTATTGGCTATATGGCATAGGCAGACATACCCCTGGATGAAGCATTTTCTAGAGAAGAGATGACTCCTGGTACCTGTGACAACTTGGGGTTCTGTATAGAAGAGTAGACTTCTCTAAAGAGGTAGGTTTTTAGAAATTAAAAGCAGATATATTGGGAGAAAGCTTAGAAATGTGGAAGGGATTTCCATGGACAAGTTGCTATACTGTATATGGTGGACCACGACCATTCTGCTTGTTGAGTCTACAAAACCCAGAGCCACCATCACTCCTTCCTTACCTCTATGGAAGGCCAAATAGTTGGGTAATAGGCTTCCTAGTAACTGGAGTGCATCACACTGTCATGACTAGTAAGTGCCAAACACAATTGACAAGAGGGGAACAACTCATCACATGGCTTTAATGCCCCTGAGCCGTCTTTTATAAAGAAAGAACAAAACATAGCATGGAAAGGAGCAGCTGCTAAAATGAATGGCCCTGCAATCAGCATTCATAAGACTGTAAAAGACTGTGGAGTGGGTAAAGTGGGGTTCATGCTACAATAAAAAATACAGGAAGAATTTGTGTAGCAAATCAGGTTGGGTGTGCAACAGTAGAGTTACAACAATAGAATGGGTTTGTTTTGCACATATTCTGGTTACTCGTCTCATCTTTATCTCATCTATGTAAAAATCTGATTCAGATGAACATATGTCCCTTTGGACATGCAATACTATTCAGGATGACACACCCTGCAACAAAGTTGTCCAGCCTCAAATAATCTAATGCTTTTCTTCATTTACTACATGTTGCAACTAGTTTTCAAGCTTCCCTTGTTCTCTGCTACATTTTGCACCTCTAATTTTTATCTAAATGAACTATGAGACCACTGAGGCTGCCAGACCAAAATAAATGCCGTCCTGGCCATTCCTTCTTCTCTCGATACAAGTTAAGCAAATTGCACTGTCATGTGGCTTTAGATGATAAATCTCTGCGTAACTATGAGTAAAAATGTATTCTGAATGTGGATTTTGCCTCTGGATTCTTATTAACTTTTCTTCATGCTGGAGACAAGTAAAATTAAATCTGTTTATCAGTTTCACAAAAGAAAACAAACTGAACTGGTAAAATCTAATTTTGACCAACAATGCAATTTATCTTATCTATGCAAAAACCTGATTCACAATATACATATTTCTTAATAAAAAGATTAATTTGCATAGCGCCTAGTGAATTTCCTACAGATTAATTCTTTCTTGTGGTCAGTTTTGTTGTCACAGCATTTGGGGTCATTTATTAAGGGGCCTATTTATTAAGGTTCAAGTTGTGTTTTCCACAAAAATTGAGCTTTCAAGGGTTTATTTTTGGAATTGTTTTTCAGGTTATTATACTGTAACTCTGGAAATAGCTCAAATCCAAAAATACACCATCTAAAACCTGTAGAGGTCATGTAGGAGTCAATGGCAGAGGTCCCTTGAACCATTTGAAGATGTTAATAGCCTCCATGATGTTTGAGTTTTTTTCTCCGGTGTGTTTTGCCTGAAAATTCGATCGATTCAAGCTATTCAAGTTTTTTTCACCAAAAACTTTATCAAAAACTCTCAGAATTTAGTGTTTTCCATTTGATTTTTTTCTTATATAAGAAACCATTCCAGTTGTGAGTTCATTCAAAGTAAAAGAAACTCTAACAAATCGACCTTTGATAAATAACCCCCTAAAAGTAGGTGCAATGCGAGGCACAATAATGAACTCCACCCAATTATTGCACTACCATGCTTGAACCTGGTAAAGGAGGGCACAAGTGAACACTGTATAAACCCCTGGCTTGGGCAGGTGTTAAAGAAGGAGAAAACCTTAAAAACAAGATTTGGCTGGAGTGATATGATATATTTGTTTTTAGGGTTTAAAAGCCCACATCCGCAAATTTATTTTTATTTTTGACCTTTTAAGTACCTCTATGCAAGTTCCCAAAAGCAAAATAGAAAATTAAAAGGGTTGCTGTTGAGCTTTGCCGACATGACAGAACCTCTTTAGGGGCTGCTGGGACAGGACTAGGGACTTTGGGATGCCTGAAACAATGTTGCTTTTCAAGGACTCAAAATGACAGATAACAGTAAATACATAGCCATAACCTTCATCAAAGGTCAATGGAAAGCCTGGGGGACTTCTAGAAGATACCCCAAGAACAGTTTAGACTGCAGTGAATGGGAAAAAGAGAACAAAATGATGGAACTTTGAGAGGGAGGAGGCAGGGTCTCAAGAAAAACATGAGAGCCAAATTGGGCAGTACTGAAGAGCCCTAAAGAAGGCAAATGCATAAGAGCCATGGAGGTCAACGTTAAGAAATATATTGCTTGCTCATCCAAGCAAGAGAAATAAATACAGGAGAGGCTGAACCACCTTGTGGCCCAGGAAATTCGGCATAGTCTATGCTCTGAATTCCACCTTCTGCATCACACAAAACATTTTTATCGAAAGAAACATTTGGGCACCTATAGCCAAAGCATCAGATCCAGCACTGTTGGAATGTGGTCCAATTGCAACTGAACTTATTCTGTAAATCAAGAGGAATGCAAATAAAGTGGTTTGATTTAACCGTTAACTGCTGAACACATCGCATTAGTAACAAGCATTAGTGATCAACTCTATCACAATTACCAACCTGCGTCATTACTCACTGAGACAGGTACTAATGACTGTGCCACTTTATATCACTTACTCAGCAAAGTAACTATTAGGCTATAAGACTGTTAATAAATATCAACCATTAACTAAACAACCTACAGTTGGATATACTGTACATATATAGGACTGTTTCCAACTATGCATGTTATTTCATGTTTGGTTATATTGGGGATTTATAAATAACATGTAGAGCAGAATATGTGCTTGGACCAGATGTGATAAAATAAAACACTAGAGATTGCCATACAAATAAATGATTGAAGGACAAGAGAAAGGAAGCCTAAAGGCATAATATATACTTCTGCTCAATATGATTCCAATAAAAAGGGGCTCGTATAGTTGTAATGAATTGTGCATAATAGCACAGCTAAAAAGTCGATTTTTTTTACATCTGCTCATACCTCTCTGGTTCTTTGGAGCGTGGGTGGAGTTGAAGATCAGAAGAAGGTCGATGAGAAAACAGCAGTTTCAGTATTGTTACATAATAGCAATAATGGGTGTAATGGGAGTGAGTCTTGCCAGACTGTTTGCCAATGTCATCAGAATACACCCTCTGAATGTAGTAGATCTGTATAAAAAGAATATCGTCTTCCTGTATTTCCCATTGGTACATGTGTGTTGTCCAAACAGGCAGGTAGAACTTTTTCTACTGATTAGGAATAAAAGTACAATTACTTATATTTGTAAAAAGGCAGAACTTTCACTGAAAAACTGCCACAGTGTTAAAGTGATACTAATACAAAAAAACTACTCCTACTTATTAAGCCTCAAATTGTTTGGTCGATTTTTTTTAAGGAGAAAAATGTGAATGTTTAGATTTATTATGCTCCAAAGCTGCTAAAAACCCGCAGTCAATGTCAGATGTCCATTTTACAACTGGAAGTTGTTTCTTGCCTTCGTGATCTTTGTGGGTCCTTGTCATTCTGAAACTGGTTTTCATGTGAAAATCCAAAAAATTTGTGGTTTTCGGGCAACAATTCAAAAAAGTTGTACGGTTTTGTCATGACTTTTCCTGCACATACAATTTGTCGTTGGAATTTTTTAGTGAATTCAGCCAAATCGTGGTTGGTAGTTAGGTCACATTTTTATTTTTAAAATCGTTTGAGTTTTAATAAATACATTGTCTATAGGCCATGTTGATCATTTTTCGCTGATAGGTTTGCTTTTGTAATATAGGTGGCCATACATGGGCAGATAAAGCTGCAGATATTGGTCCTTTAGACCAATTCGGAAATTTATCTGCCTGTTCAGTATATGGGGGCTTCTGACGAGTCCTCCCGATCGATATCTGTCCACAAAATCGATAAGGAATTTTACATTTTTCTAAAAAAAAGGGCATTAACTCAAGGGATGAAAACATAATTCTGCCTCTTTATAGGTCCCTGGTGAGGCCTCATCTGGAGTATGCAGTGCAGTTTTGGACTCCAGTCCTCAAGAGGGATATAAATGAGCTGGAGAGAGTGCAGAGACTAAGTGCAACTAAACTGGTTAGAGGGACGGAAGACTTAAATTATGAGGGTAGACTGTCAAGGTTGGGGTTGTTTTCTCTGGAAAAAAGGCGCATGCGAGGGGACATGATTACACTTTACAAGTACATTAGAGGACATTATAGACAAATAGCAGGGGACCTTTTTACCCATAAAGAGGATCACCGTACCAGAGGCCTCCCCTTTAGACTAGAAGAAAAGAACTTTCATTTGAAGCAACGTAGGGGGTTCTTCACAGTCAGGACAGTGAGGTTGTGGAATGCACTGCCGGGCGATGTTGTGATGCTGATTCAGTTAATGCCTTTAAGAATGGCTTGGATGATTTCTTGGACAGACATAATATCAAAGGCTATTGTGATACTAAACTCTATAGTTAGTATAGGTATGGGTAGATAGAATTTGTGTGAAAGTAGGGAGGGGTGTGTGTATGGATGCTGGGTTTTCATTTGGAGGGGTTGGACTTGAAGGAATTTGTCTTTTTTCAACCCGATTTAACTATGTAACTATGTACTGACTAGGGATGCACCAAATCCACTTTTTTGGATTCGGCCGAACCCCCGAATCCTTTGCGAAAGATTCGGCCGAATACCGAACCGAATCCGAACCCTAATTTGCATATGCAAATTAGGGGTGGGAAGGGGAAACCATTTTTTACTTCCTTGTTTTGTGACTAAAGTCACGTGATTTCCCTCCCTGCCCCTAATTTACATATGCAAATTAGGATTCGGATTCGGTTCGGCCAGGCAGAAGGATTCGGCCGAATCCGAATCCTGCTTAAAAAGGCCGAATCCTGGCCGAATCCCGAACCGAATCCCGAACCGAATCCTGGATTCGGTGCATCCCTAGTACTGACCCATTATGTCTGAGCCCATTGCTCCTCTTTGTAATCTGATTGTTCGGTCCTAGGGCCGAATGTTCTGATTACCCCGATATAGCCCTGCCGTTGGTGGGCATATCGGTGAAAGATCCACTCGTTTGCCGATGTCGCCAGATGAGAGGATCTCTTCATGTATGGCCAGCTTTACTTGAGGTTCCTAAACCTGACTGTTTTGCCAACCTGACTGTTCCTTCTCAAACTGCCATTTGGAGTTTCTAATGCCAACAGGCTACTGCTGCACAAATATGGCAGCCCCCTCATAAAGGAAAAAGGTAGATGGGATAGGTAATGTAAAAAAAACAGTTATGGCAAAACTATAAAGACAATTTTATGACAGATTTATAAAAGGGTTTAATTTCTGATGTCGGTATCTCTTTAAGAATTGTCTGTACCATATGGTTATGGAAGCTAATCAACCTTAATCAAGCATGAATATTATCATCTATAAAAAAGCACAAGAGTCTCAGGCACGTTAGTGTGTATAAAAATCAATAATGTTTGCAATGACACATGGGACAATTTCAGTCTCTTTGAAAAATTGATTTTTAAACTGCCAAAATATGCTGCTCCAAAGACACCTCTATAGACTTGCATGGAAATCGCCAACGAGCATTTTTCAGGTTAAAAATGCAGCGCTCAAAGTACCCGACAGCGCCCCATGTTCCATATCCATAAAAATAAGCCCTTTATAATCGATATTGCAGAGACAAACCAGAGACAGTCATGTATGTCATATAAAAGGCATCTGTGTGAATATATAGTGGCAACTGTCATTATTTTTATCTAATATTAGACACAAAGCACAATGTAATATTCATTCACAAGCAGGCACACATGCCATAACAACAGGACTGTAGGGAATAAATATTACTTATTGTGTGAGGAATATACAAGTGATGTATGGATTGCTGGGTGGGGTGGGCAGTCTGAGCAAAGTACTTGCTTGTTTCATTTTGAAAATAATATGGTACAATGAGTGACAGTATATACAATTACATATTTTACCTAATGGAAACCAGGCTAACTCCTTCCTGCCTTCCTGCAGAGCTTCTATCCACAAACACAGGAATGTTACAGTACATTACATGTGAGCATCTCCCACAAATAAACTGGAACATATCTGCTTTGTGAGACATTAGCAGCCAATTCGGAATACTGATCCAGATCTTCCCTATCTAATAGTGAAACGCAAATTATGATGCCCACGTAATTTCTGATGCACGAGTCAAATCAGCTGTCAATAATATTGACGCACGACGGTTTTGAAGCAAGCGAATTTTCTGACGAACGTCCAAAGTCTTTTGCCGGCGGCGAATTTTCAGGTCAGTTTCGCTAATTTATTCGCCAGCAGCGAAGCGAGGAAATTCACCACGCATTTGTGCCTGGCGAATTTATTCGCCCATCACTACTGTCTAATGCTGGTGTATTCATTTATATACAGGCATACAGGCCTGAGATCCTTTATCCGGAAAAGCCCTTATCCAGAAGACTCAGAGAAGGCCATCTCCTATCTCTGTAATAATAAAACAGTACCATATACTGTACTATACTTAATCCCAACTATTAGATTTAGGGGCAGATTTATTAAAGAGTTGTTTTTTCCACAAAAATGTGAGGTGATTTTTCAGTCAAAACTAACATTTTTGGGGTAAAAAACAAACCCTCTGTTTTTTTTAAAAAAAATTATACCCCGAAGCTGGAAAAGCCCAAATGATGTTCCAGTTTTTGGGCTGGAAAAGCCCAAATGATGTTCCAGTTTTTTTTCTGTGTGTTTTGCTTGAAAACTCAATCAATTCAAGTGATTCAAGGTTTTTTTCACCCGACTACACCAATTCAAGTTTTTTACATTAGAGTTTTTTCTTACATTAGAAACCATTCGAGTTGTGAGTTCATTCAAGTTCATTTAAGGTCTAAAATCTTTAAAATTGACTTTGATAAATAACCCCCTTAAATTACAGAAGACCCAAAGATCCATTATCCAGAATAACTCAAGTCCAGAGCATTGTGGAAAACAGGTCCCACACTACAGTACGTCTCTCTCTCTCTCTCTCTCTCTCTCTCTCTCTCTCTCTCTCATTTACTAAAGGGAACACATTTTTATCTAACAATATCCACCTGGAATAAGAATTAGCTGACTGGTCCTCCAGCCCCTCTGGAATTTCATTCAAGCACTTGGAATTTCTCTTTATGTAAATTCCAAAAGAATCAGTGTACAATTTCACTATTCTGGGTCAACCGACCTAGACCCAATAGGGACCGGAACATCAGTTGTACACACTATGTAATAATACACTAATATACTGGATTTCCATGCACAGGGGCAGCTACAAGGTAGCTTAATAGAAGGTGGTAATGAAACAGCACCTTGTACTTGATCCCAGCTGAGAAATAATTAATCCTAAGAAATATTTAATCCTTATTGGAGGCAAAACAATCTTATTGGGTTTAATACATGTTTAAATACTTATACTTAGACCCACGTATGTCCCGAGCATTCTGTATAACAGGTCTCATACCTGTATATTTATACAGGCTGCCTGAATCCTGAGCCGCAGATGTGAGACTGTGTAGCATAAAGCTACATGGTTTCAGCTAGATAGCATTACCTGGCTTTACTGCAACCTTTCATTTAAATTTTACATTTAAATTCCATTTATCAGTCCTCTTCTGGTATGACTTTTCTACTCTCATATTCCCTGCCACCCCATGAAAGAGACTTCGGTATAACTGACTTTTTTCATCATCATTGATATATTATTGATTTCATGCTGCTAACACCATTTCATTTATAGAGCAGGATTTCAGGATGAGCAGTCTGTGCAGATGTAGATATTGGCCCGTTTTCATCTTTTACACTGTTATATAATGTGTGGGGTTTTTTTAAATTCTTTGAAGAAAACTGAAATTTAGGGAAACTTGGGTACTAAGTACACACTTCTCCAATATGACAGCCCCAGTAAGAAACTAAAAGCAGACAGCTCATCACCATGGGTTCTTTCTGATACCTTCAGCAGACCATTAAGATCCCCACCCACATAATAAGAGAGTATAGTGAGTCAGTTAAGAGTAGGGCCAGTGCTAACCAGACAGTGAACTATTTGTTTGTTTTCGACCTATGTGCTGGCTTAAACCAATCAAAATATAGCTAGGACTGAAACTATTTTGTGTGTATGTGCCACTCTGAGGGCTGGACTCCAGTCGGATCGATGCCCGCCGACAAAACGCCCTCGACAAGTCATATGGAGTACCGCGCGTGAAGATATAATTGGACTGAATGAAAAGTCGGAGGTAACAACTACACGGTCCGACTGTCGGATGAAGACGTTGCTTTCTGCGTCCACATCTGATGTAGAGTAGTTGTTACCCCAGACTTTTCATTCAGTCCCATTATATCTTCACGCGTGCGATTCCATCCGACTTGTCGTGTGTGTTTTGTCACCAGGCATTGATCTGTAAATCAGTAAATACCGTATATACTCGAGTATAAGCCGTCCCGAGTATAAGCCGAGGTACCTAATTTTACCTCCAAAAACTGGGAAAGCTTATTGACTCGAGTATAAGCCTAGGGTGAGAAATGCAGCAGCTTCTGGTAAGTTTCAATCAAAAAATTGAGGGTTTCTGCTCCCATTGGAGGTGCCGGCGACCATTCTTGGACACTGGCGAATATTCTTGGAGACTATTCTTGGACGCCGGCGACTATTCTTAGGCACATGCGACTATTCTTAGACGCCGGCGACCGTTTTTGCGCTTGACCCGAGTATAAGCCGAAGTACAGTTTTTCAGCATATTTTGGGGGCTGAAAAACTCGGCTTATACTCGAGTATATATATACCACTCTGGGACGCACCACAGAGCAACCACATAACTTACTTTGATCAGCACGTATGAACTACTCATTTGCCACATCAGTTTGATTCGACCCACCATTCATGTGAGTAAATCATCAACAAAGCAACAAAAGAACCAGCAACTAATTCAAGGAATAAGAAATAAGAAGGTTAGGTGCTGTATTCACCTCATGTGTGTGGAAATATTAACTAACATACAAAGTTGACAGGCACACCAAAGAGCTGCTAACAGATGGTTCAATCTATTGAAATATAATGAAATCCATTCATTCTCCAAATACTAAGCCTGGATGGGCGAACTGGGCATTTGACAAACATGGGAACATTTATGCTCATTTGGTAGGTTTTTTCTCAAGAAAAATAAGAAAATGGTGCAATGTGCCAAATCAAAAATTATGTAGAGGCACCAACCAAATGTGCAACAGTCCAACTGAAAAAGTAAATAAAGACAGGGGAAGGATCTCGCAGTTCACCCTCGTCTGAGTGTACATATTTATAATCAAATGACAATGTGAGTTCCCCAAAAATAAAAGTTTTTTTCTCAACGTGCCCACCCAAATGGTGAGGAAAATCTTGATGATACCATCGTTTGGCCCTAGATCTTCAGGAGACTATCAATCTGTGCATTCCTGTCAGGAGAGGTCTGCATCCATGGCCCTATGCAATTCTAATTTGATGGGATGGTCTAGTCTTCCTGTTCAATATTAGAGTATGTCCTAATCATATATCATCAGCTAGACTGACACTTTGGACCCATAGTGATGCCATTTAGCATCTCCAAAGACTGCAGACCCTATAGCCAATATCAATTAATGTATGGTCATCTTTAAAGTAGAGTTCAACTTCTTTGACGCTGTATACGGTTATCCAAAGATAAGCAGACGTTTGTTTCATAAGCAGAATTCTGTCTGGTCTGTAGTCAGGAGCTGCTAAATTATCTATTCACCATATATAGGGCAGTGGCTTTTTTAGGACCTGTAGAACTAGTGCTATCAATGACCAGTACAGCTATATAAATATAATGGCTACTAGTGATGTAAGGGTGAGAAAAAGCCCCCACCTGACCCTAACCCAGAAAACCTTAACCAGAACCAGCAAAATGTTGACCTGCACCCAATCTGTGGTCTTTTAATACTGTGCATCTCTGGTTCTAAGACAGGGAATCTTTGGGAGCAGAGGAGTGTACTTCCCCAGTCTGACCCGCACCCAACCCTAACCTATAGTGATGGGCGAATAAATTCACAAGGCACTAGTATTCGCAGCAAATTATCGCGTTTGACCACCGGTGAATAAATTCACGAATCTACCGCAAAAATTTGCCGGCGTCAATTTCCAATTTTGACGTTTTTTTTGTGAAAACGTTAGAATTTCAAAATGTTTTTGTGAAAACGTTTGAATTTCATGTTTTTTTTGTGAAAAATTTCGAATTTCATTATTTTTTAGTGAAAACTAAAAGAATTGCGTTCCACCACCGGCGTATAAATTCGAGATTCTCCCGCAAGAATTTGCCGGCGTCAATTTCAGATTTTCATGATTCTTTAGTGAAACCGTTACAATTTCATGATTTTTTTGTGAAAACGTTTGAATTCCACGATTTTTTAGTGAAAACTAAAAAATCGCGTTTCGCCACCGGCGAATAAATTCTCCCGCGAAAAATTGCTGGCGTCAATTTCCGATTTTCACATTTTTTTTGTGAAAACTTTTGAATTCCAAAATTTTTTCGTGAAAATGTTCGAATTTCACAATTTTCATGAACTTTCTGATTTCACGATTTTTCCTCCAGTTTTTCGCCGTTTCATGAATTTTGCGGGAAATTCTCAAATTTTCGGCTAAGCGAAACAGGAGAAATTCGCCCATCACTACTAACTCACAATTGTTGACCAACTTTCAACCCAAATCTGCCCAACAGGTGGTAAACCCACGGGTCACTGCAGGTTTCAGGACATCTGCACATCACTAATGGATCATAAGCACATATCAGTGTAGATATGATGATGAGCTCTATGGTAGTTTAGCTGCAAAATGCCCCTGCAAATGATACAACTCTGGTGCCAATAAAAAATATATATGTATACAGTATAGCCTGATACTAAGGGTGCCAGGAGAGTCAGTATAATTACCAACATGGATGCCCTTCAGATGATGTTTTTCATTGCGAAAAGCAACCCAAGTGGATTCTTTGAGTTTGGAAAATTTGAAATCCAAACTGCCTGTTTTTCTTTTAAATAACATAAACAAAAGATTTGATTCCGAAATATATATATATATCCAATATATTCAAAAGACAATATAAGTCAGATGCATAGAACTCGTTCTCTGTTTATATACAGCACTTTATTCAGTGATCTCATTTTCATAGAAACACTTCCATGGAATTTTATATTTCATGGCATTATGACATTTTTTGCATTAGCCTTCTGCTTTTCCTGATCAAAAAATCAATTTTTTTTTCCGGAAAATGTAAGGCAAGATGAGAATTGATGCCGCATTCTTCAGGGAATCGTATGATCGTCGTGTCAGTGGAGATGTAGCAGGAGAGCCATTTATAAGGCAGATGCGATGGAAAGGGCAACGCTTACAAGGAGGTTAGAATTCCTTATGTGTCTATGAACCAGGGGAAATATCCAGCACTAAACAGAAGAAGCGACCGTGATTTCGATTTAATGAATTTGAATGAAGATTATGCAATTTCTGCTTTTCTGATAATGCAAAGGATTTCATATTCTGATAACCTATAACCGGATGCTTTTGAAAATTATTTTCTGAATCTAATGGGGAATGTGTATATATTTGATTTGGATACAGAAAGTGACTCATGAATTTCATATATACATATCCCTGAATTCCAGAGGGAGGTGAGCCTGGATTCCTGGAGATGAACACTATTTTTTTACACAACAACCAAACACATTGCGTATCCCACAGAACAGATACATAATTGGTCACTGCTGATCTTTTGTAATTGGGATTTTAACAGCAAGTGGGTTTTAAGGGAATTGGTTAAAGGCAGGCGCGTAACTACAGAGGAAGCAGACCCTGTAGCTGCAGGGGGGACCAATAGGTATTGGGGCCCCATGAGGCCCTAATTTATATCCAAGTTCAATAAATATTGGTAAAACAGGTCAACCGCTAGACATTTTGGGGGTCTGAAAAGTAATTTGCTGTGGGGCCCTGTAATATCTAGTTACGCCACTGGTTAAAGGGGCGGTTCACCTTTAGTATGTTATAGAACTCTATAGCAACTTTTTAAATTTGTCTCTTCTCAACTTTCAAATGGGGATCAATGATCACATCTAAAAATAAAATGCCCTGCAAGCCTACAAATGTATTGTTTTTGTTGCTTTTTATCACTCATGTTTCTATTCAGGCCCTCTCCTATTCATATTCCAGCCTCTTATGAAATGCTATGTTGCTAGGGTAACTTGGACGGTAGCAACCAGATTGCTGAAATTGCAAACTGGAGAGCTGCTGAATGAAAAGCTAAATATAGGCTACATTTTTTTTTAGGTAACCAGGTTCTCCCATACATTTTCTAACATATGGAGCATTAACTATACAGTGGGCTCATATGTAGGTCATTATAACAACTCTATTGTCTTTACTAAGGTTCCCTGGACTTGTGTAATGTAATGTATTTGCTGCAAGATATACGTCCATTCAACTTTAAATTTCCTGCCATATGCAAATTAACCTGAGCAAAGACCTGTAACAAAGTTGCACTAGGCAGAAATGAACGCTAGCGCATCTTCGCTTTAATTTGCTCGCATTGCCGAAGTAACGCTAGCGAAAATTTGCCGGCAACTTCACATTTTAGTAAATTAGCGTTGTCTGAGCAAATTTTCGCCTGGCAAAGTGTTGCAATGGCTGCAAAGTTGTTACTGGTGAATTTTCACCGCTTAGTAAATTTACCCCTAAGCATGATCCCTAGTTTTATTAAAGTCTGTCAACAAGCAACTATAATGGTTCTGTCAGTAACTGATCCCAAAGAGGAGACTGCTAGCTGTCAATCAGGTCCCTTTTATGAAGCAGGAGGCCCCTACATAAAAAACTGTTGTTAATCGATGCCCTTCTGGTGCCCTGTGTTGTCCATAGCAGCGCCTATAAGGAAGCCACTCTACTTCAAGTAGTCAGACGGTGGTTCATAGACAATTGGGAGGAACTGAAGGTACAAACAAGGCGGATAGGCACTACAGGTAAACACACTGAAAGAATAAGACAGATGCATAGCCAGGCAGAAGGTCATGACAGTTAGGAATTAACAGTGTGGATAATGAGGCAAGGGTCGAAATCAAAATCATTAAAATGAACAGACTTAGCACTTCATGCACACAAAACAACACTAATTTGGCCATTGGTATAAACCAACTGTACAAATTATAAAGTGTCTTGGTGCCAAGAATTTCACTGCATACAGTCATGTTTCTTATAAAAACGGTACACACTTTTTAATTAAAGTATATTGGAGATCGGTTTCTTTTTCATTAAAGAATGTAAAAATGGGATTTTATTTTTTTGCCTTTACATGTCCTTTGAGAGATTATCCCATACCGCCAATGCGTTTTGAACTGTCATATGTAATTTAAGATTATTTTATCTGTCCCTGGGATGTATCCAAGGTAGTGAAGCAATCTGCTGCTGCAGCTGATGCTGTTCTATTTGGATCCATTCTTTCTGATCTTTATGATGAAAACAATCTATGAGTCGGTTACAGATTGCAGCATGTCAATAAGTATAAAGGTCAGGTAGTCCTGCCCCCCCTTTCTGTTTACGTCTGTGTAAAGTTGTTAGTTTGATACGGGGTGGTTTGTTAGCCCATACAAATTGTGAGAATTCCATTTGCAATCTGAAAGAAGCTCTTTTTAGGTGGCACTTGGAGAGTTTGAAAGAGATATAGAATCTTCGGAAGGATTATCATTTTGATAAAGTTAATCCTCCCAAACCATGTGAGCTTTGATTGGTCTACCTTCTTCAGATCAGCTTTAATTTGCTAAGTAATTTGGAGTAATTGAGTGTTGTGGCTAAAGAGCTGTCTCATGGCACGAGTATCCCCAAGTATTTGAGAGGTTTTGGCTGCCATGTAAAGGGAAAATTGTTAATGCCTCTGCATTAGATAAGGATACATTCATTGCTTCTGATTTAGTTTTATTAATTTTGAAATTACTATGGAGGCCAAATCTCTCAAGCTCTTGCATGATTGGAGATAACAATAAGAAAGGGGATTTTACATAGACCAGTAGGTAGCAGTAGCAGGCCCGGATTTGTGGAAAGGCCACCAGGATTTTAAGGGGGCAGCATGCTGCTAAACCACACCCACATTGGTTCAAAAACACTGGGGATGCGCTGGAGATATTTTTTTAAATCCCCATTGCTCCGGTCCAGATGATGAAAATTTGCACGAATAAAGGGGAGGGGACAGGGGCGACAAATGGCAGTGGGCCTAGGGGCGCCCTCTATGTAAATCCGGCCCTGAGCAGTAGCAGCTGTATTTACTTCCCGGCTACCTATTTTAACTCCCTGTATTAAATTGTTCACATTTTAACAGCTTAGAAGAGAAAGTTGGCAGCCTTGTTTCTGAGCTTCCACTTGAAAAATGAGACGGAATATAACCCTTCTAACACCACATAAAAGAACTATAAAACAGATGAAAACAACTGTATATTTTCATAAAATGTAATGGAAAACACATTTAAAATTGACCTGCTAATGAATATGGAGGATTTACCCTTTAGCAACATAAATCATGGCAGTGGTGTTATATTAATGTATAAACTGGTATATCCACCTTTCATAAATCTTTTTACTTTACAAGATGTTTTATTTTATGTTTTTTTTCATCGTCAATATTGCTTTGTCTGAATTTAGTGATCATTAATACTAATCTAATTAATTTTAATTCTATGCCATTTTAGCATGATGCTGAAATTAAGACTGATGAACTCTCAAAATGTCAGATGCCTGTATTATAGATGAAGATATAAATGGGCATGAAATTACAGTTTGCTGAAAGCTAGGAATTAATTCCACATGAATTATTTACAGGACAACTCTAAATAATGCAGACATCCAATTTGGTAGAGTAATTAGCAGGGCAGCATAGAGCATATAGATTGTGTCTGCAATATGGGAGTCTCCATCTGTTGTTGGATTCCTGCTGCCAGGTATGGTCCTCAACTACTCGACAACTCCAAGAAATGGAGAAATCCTAAACAGTCACACTTGTATTGTCATTTTTCTTCAGTGGAGCAGATCAAATAGCAGTTAGGCAGCTTTCATAGAGGCAGCATTCTTGCATGACTGGATTGGCAGAAGACATTTTCAATTTTGAGCCATCGGATACAACTGCAGAGCCGTCAACTTCCCGTATGTTTTCAGGAGTTACCCCATTGTTGCCCCCTCCCCCTGGTCTCTTGTCACCCTACTGCATTCTCCTGATTATTTGGAGGTTCTCTTTAAGTTCCAGGGGCACAGTAAGCATTCAGGGAGTGTGTGCGCATGTGCTGTGAGTTGCAAGGTTTTCAGAAGCTATTGACATCAACTGTATCTTTTCAGGCTTTATATTTCATCCTTTAAAGGAAATGTATACCCCCCGGAACAATGTAGGTCTCTATAAAAAGATATTGCATAAAATAGCTCATGTAAATAAACCGTTTTCATAATAATATACTTTTTTAGTAGTATGTGCCAATGGGTAATCCTAAATAGAAAATTCCCATTTTAAAAAATAAGGGCCGCCCTTGGGATAGTAGGATTCACGGTGCACACAAAAAAACCAAACAAACCATACATTTAAGGTCACATGAACCAATTAACAGACAAAGTTGTGCCTTTTGCTTCCTCACTTTTTCCTGTTACAGTTAGAGCTGCAGTATTTCTGGTCAGGTGATCTCTGAGGCAGCACACAGACTATCACAAAATGGTGGCTCAAGGCAAGAGATGTAAAAGGGTAATATTTACTCAAATATTTAAACCAGTTTGGTAAGATTCTTTAATATGTCACTTAATATGATATGAACGATATGTTGCTTATAGGGATGCACCAAATCCAGGATTCAGGTCTGAATTCGGCGAGGATTTGGCCTCTTTCAACAGGATTCGGCCAAACCGAATCTGAATCCTAATTTGCATATGAAAATTAAGGGAGGGGAGGGAAATCACGTGACTTTTTGTCACAAAACAAGGAAGTAAAAAATGTTTTTCCCTTCCCACTCCTAATTTGCATATGCAAATCGGATTCGGTGCGGTATTTGGCCAAATCTTTCATGAAGGATTCGGGGGTTCGGCCGAATCCAAAGTAGTGGATTTGGTGCATCCCTAGTTGCTTAAATTTTCATTTTGGGGTAAAGATTTCCTTTAAGTGCTGAGTACCAGCAGCAATCCCTATGTCTATTACAGCTGCAGGCTTTTTAAGCAGGATTAAGTTCTGCTCAAGCCACATTGCAGTGAGTCCGAATCAACCCATATGGCCTGCCTTGTTTTGGAACTGGTTGAGCAGGGCCAGAACTATGGGCAGGCATAAGAGGCACGTGCGGTCAAGTATGGTACGTACATAACTCTGCTGGACCATATACATACCTGCCTCATGGAAGCACCCATTTGTAATAAAAACAAATATCTGTATTAAACCAGCTACATAGTTATATAAATAGTTACTAAAGAGAAAAAAAACATCCATAAAGTTTAAACTTTTGTCCAATTAAAGCTTCTTGTTACCTGGAAAGGAGTGAGCAACTGGATCATTTAGTGTAGTGATTGAAACCATTTTGGTAATCCAAAGAATAGCACCTTCATCCTTTAAATTGTCCTTGAAGTCTATTAAAAGTAGTCCATACTTTTATTATGAATCCAGCAAAGATGCAGCAGGGGGGCAGAACTGTACTTAAAGGGGTTATCCACCTTTGAGTTTACTGTTAGTATGATATAGAGAGTGATACTCTGAGACAACTTGCAATTTGTTTTCATTTTTTATTATATGTGGTTTTTGAGTTGAGTTTGGTTTTTAGCTTTTTATTCAGCAGCTCTTCAGTTTGCAATTTCAGCAGTCTCATGAATAAAAAGAATGAGAAGTAGAAGGCCAATAATTCAGAAACTATAAAAAAAATTAAGGCTATTTTGAAGAGATGCTTAGAATTAGCCATTCTATAACATACTAAAAGTTAAGCTGAACTATCCCTTTAATGTCACCCATAAGAGAAGTGGGAAACAACTACATTTCTGAGCAACAAGAGGCCACAGGGTGGAATGAGAAGAGGACTTTATAAATATATATATATATATAAATTATAGCCTTATAAACGGTGACTTCTGATGTCATAAGTTATAAGCAGTGAGTTCTGATGTCATTTCTGCCTTCAGCCTCATGTTTTTATATGGTCATGAAACTCCTCGGTAACTTATAATATCCTTATAATTTACAAGAGGGGGTACTTTATTCACTATATATATATATATATATATATATATATATATATATATATATATATATATATATATATATATATATATATATGTATATATATATATATATATATATATATTCGCAAAGAAGGATCACACTCTCAGGTCTTATGAAGAAATACAGATGTTTATTTCAGCAAGAAAACAACTGACGTTTCGGCTAGTTCTTGAACATCAGTTGTTTATATATCTCACTGCACCTTTATAAGGGCAACTAAAAATGAAAGACCACACAGACCTGTATAGTAGATGCAGATCACACACTAAGCAACCATAATCCATCATAGTGATTGAAAGAATTGTTTTCCCCTTTTGCCCTACGTAGGTTTTGGCTTTGTAACAAAATAAGTGTCAACAACTGACACTGTTCTTCTGCGGGAAAGTTGGAAAACTAGTGTCCCTCTTCTCATGAAGGTCATTATTCGTGTAGAAGTGGGAACAGTTTCAAGGACAGACGAGCCAAGTTCCTGGCAGTGAGCTTTGCTTTGTGTGGTGGAATTATGGCACGTGCATACTAATTCGTTGTACGTAGCTGCAAGCACAATTACATTTTAATTGGGGATTTAATAGAACTCTACGCAGAGGCTGCTAAAAGTGGTTACAAGGCAGATGAGGCCATCTACTGGATTAAAGAAAAACTGCCTTCAATGTCTGTGTAGCTGGATGAAGCTGATGTAATAAAAAAATGCAAAGATTGCTACTGTCATCTGTTTAAAAGCAAACGTCTTACTGGTTGCTATGGGTTACTGTACCTGGGCAAACTTAGTGCCTTTTATTACTTACAGGGAGGAAAAGTCCTTACACCCCCATTCTGGAACTCCAAGACCTGAACCCACATTTATTCAACGGAATATAGACTTGTGCAATACTGGGTCACAACTACTGGTCAGTAATACCAGCATCTGAATGTAATGTGGAATTACTAGTGCATATGATCTGTTTGCTGAACAGAAAATATATTAATAAAATATAATTTATGTTTGATTTAGGGGGTTCTTTATCAAAGGTCAATTTTGTGAGGTGAATAAAACCCACAACTCAAATGTTTGCTTATTTATGAAAAAAACCCTAATGTGAAAAAACTTGATTGATTGCAATCGGGGGAAAATAACTCGAATACTCGAGTTGATCATGTTATTGGCAAAAAAAAACTTGAATGCCTCAAGTTTCGAGCATTAACCAGTGATTAATACGTGAACATCATGAATGTTAAAAACATCTTCATATGGTTCAAGGGACCACTGACATTGACATCTACATGACCTCGACAGGTTTTAGCTGGAGTATTTTTGGATCTGGGCTTTTTGCAGTTTCAGGGCATAATAAATCTCGAAAAATTCAAGTTTTTTTAATCTCGAAAATTTTTTACTGAAACTACCCATGAAAAACTCAAATTTTTCAGGAAAAACTCAACTCGACCCTTAATAAATAACCCCCTTTTTGTCTTCTTTCTCTTTCCCTTTTTATTTTATACAGTTATGGGATTTGTCACTCGGCAATCCATTACCCAGAATGCTACGGATTATGAGAAGGCCATCTCCTATATCCTAAAACCCCAGGTCCCAACCATTCTGGATAACAGGTCTCATGTCTGTACCTGATGTGTGCCTTCTCATTTGTGCTGAGAACAGAATACCTATAGAATGTATATTCAATTATTGCAATTTAAATTATTTTTCTCCTGAATATCACAGTCTACATCATACCCAAATGTAAAGGGAATATCAACCCATATATTTTTGCCTAATAAATGAAAACATAATTCTAAGCAACTTTGTAATATACATTCATTACAAATTTGTTATGGCTTGCAATTTATCTCTATATGTATTACTAAAAAACTAAAAAGCAGTGTTTATGTGTCCCTTTCTATTCTCTGTCCTGGTGGCTCAGACTGTTGATACAAAGTACGACAAGGTGATTAACAGACCTGTCTTTGCTGGGGAGCTAAGACTTTTGCAACATTGTTTAAAAAGTAACCAGGTCCGGACTGAGAATTAAAATAGGCCCTGGCTTTTCAGGTACACAGAGGCCCAATCAGCCCACACAGAGGCCCAAACAGCCCACACCAGCCCACTAAAAAGTGACTTTCTATGGCACCTTATAGAAGCCCCTCTGGCATTTGCCAGAACCCACAGATTGCCAGTCCAGGTCTGAAAGTAACGACCAGGAGTTAAGCAAATGCTGCTTTCAAATAACTTTAAAAGCACTGAAAATTTTTAATAAATGAATATTGGAAAGTTGCCTAGAATTATGTTTCTTTTTATTAGGCAAATTTTTATTTTGGAGCTGACTTGCCCTTTAATTTAAAGGTGAAGTACCGTAATTTTCTGCAGACTGTGGCCAGTAAGCCACGAACTGCAGGTGGTTGCTGTTGATTCAAATTTATTATATTGGCTGCATAAAAGCTAATAATTATTTGAAGAATATTATAAAATACAATGAATGTGAATTGCAAGAGCATGCTGTACAATTTTTACCTGAATTTGATTTGATGGCTTACATTTCTTTAAAAAAAAAAAGAAAAAAAACAACAATAATCGCTTGTTAGGGAGAGACCCGTGGTACTGATGTACCCATGCTTAGGGCTTTTAACCCTTGCAATGCCCCTGATACAATGCCTTAGTTAAAATAGATATTTTGAAATGCTGTTCCAAGATATGGATATATGCAGATGCCGACTGAGAATTAAAATAGGCCCTGGCATTTCAGGTACACAGAGGCCCAATCAGCCCACACCAGCCCACTAAATACTGACTTTCTATGGCACCTTATAGCAGCCCCTCTGGCATTTGCCAGAACCCACAGATTGCCAGTCCAGGCCTGGATATATGTCAGGCCTTTGCTAGAGATACTACATACAGCTTTGTATAGAAAAGGAAAAGGGCAAATTCATGCATTATTTCTGTCCCCATTATTTTTTGGTTAATGAGACCTGTCTGTACACCAATGTTTCTAATTCCGCAACCCCATCTGTGTAATACAATACTGAAAAAATTAAAATAAAGGCTTTTGCTTTGCCTTTGGGTATCAGTGTTAAAGATATCATTCTTCTCTTACATTTATACAACACACTGAGCATTGTTATAACAGTCTGACATGAGCTGAAAATCAAGTCTACGAGACCCAGTCTTGGTCCCAGTTTGGTACCGTTCAGCAGACATCCTACGTTACTCTTTGTACTGTAGCCGTCGTTGTGATGCCACATACTCTCCATGCCGCTGTGCTTATTAATTCATACACTCTGCCTACATTATTACAGACAATTGGCAAATCAATGCACTTGTGATTGCAATAAAGCAAACCAAATTATGTCCTGATCCACAGGCTTCATAGTTATACAGACTTGTGCCAGCAATGTAGTTTTCTTTTGAAATGCGCAAATCAAGGTCTTATTAATTAATTGAATTGTTTGGCAGCATATGGAATTATTACAGAATTTTCAAACTGCTTCCAAGTATTCGTTTACTAAATCTACCAAACAATAAATAAAACACTGAATTCCGAAGCATAAACATTACATACTACAGCTCTTCTACATGTACTGCACATATTCACCACAATGGAAGAGGAACAGCATACAAGATATTGACAGTTCCATTACAGAAATGAACACTCCTCTTATGTTCTTGCTACATAAGTAAAAAGTTATGCTGTCAGATGGCACTGGCCATAACTGGGGGGGGGGGGGGGGTCAGTGTAAATTGGGATGTGATCTTCAAGTGTTTGTCCACCATTACGTTTAGTATGATGCAGAGAGTGATATTCTAAAACAATTTGCAACTGGTTTTCATTTCCATTATTTGTGTTTTTTGTGTTATTTAGCTTTTTATTCAGCAGCTCTCCAGTTTGCAGTTTCAGCAATCTGGTTGCTAGGGTCCAAATTACCTTAGCAACCATGCATTGATTTGAATAAGAGACTGGAATATGAACAGAGGGTCTTTAAGAAAGATGTGTAATAAAAAGTAGCGATAACAATATATAAAGAGAATTAGTTTTTTTAGATGGGGGTCAATGACCCCCATTTGCAAGCTGCAAAGAGTCAGAAGAAGGCAAATAATGAAACAATTATAAAAAATAAATAATGAAGACCAATAGAAAAATTGCTTAGAATTGGCCATGTACTAAAATTTAACTTCAAGGTGAACCGCCCCTTTAGTTGTCCCACTGTTCTGATGTTGGAAGGTGTAATTATAAATAAGTAGGATCTATTTTTGTGTTTAGTTAAAAGTCCATGACCTTGAGCCCCAGTAACTTACTGCATAGATTTATCCCATTGAATAAAGGCTCAAACCTGATAGGAAGGGAAAACAAGTCCTGTTTTCGTGGTTTTGGGTCTTTTCGCCGCATCTGGATTTTGGCTTTTCGAAACTTCCGCATTTCGGCTGTTCGGGACTTTGGAAGGGCGGCACGGTTTCGGCTCTGTCAAGGGGGGGCCAGCTCTTTCGAAAAGTTCAGCACTGCCGGGCCCCCCTTCAGGCCCGGGCCTGATACACTTGCACCCCCTGATGGCCGTCCTGCCCTTGGGTATAAGGTCCCCCATTCTGGCACATACACAAAATTTTGGGATGATACAAAGCTTGACTTAAAGGGGTTGTTCACCTTCCAAACACTTTTTCAGTTGAGTTGGTTTCAGATTGTTCACCACAAATAAAGGCTTTTTTCTAATGTTTTTATTTTTTACCATTTTTCCAAAATGTAAGTTTAAAAATTTAATGTCCCCGTCTCTGGTGTTTGAGTCTGGCAGCTCAGTAATTCAGGTGCAGATTCTCAACTGTTACAATTTGCTATATTTAGTTGATACATTTCTCTGAAATATCAGCAACTATTGTATCTTTCTAACTTCTGCCTTTAATGATACTGAGAGATTCTGCTCATAGATAAGAAATGTATCAACTTAGAATAGTTCAGAGAGTCGGTGCACCCCCCCCCCCCACAAACCTCCCAGAACTGTTTAAGAAAGGTGAAAATTTTGATTTACGCTTCAATATTAGAACAGGCACACATAGTGGTGAACTGTCTGAAACCAACTGAACTGAAAACATATTGGAAGGTGAACAACCCCTTTGATAACAGTGTTCACAAAATGACAGCTGCTGCTTGCTGTGAATCCCAAGACAGAAGGAAAATGTAAATAGTTTATATAGTGCAAGAAAAGTTTATTTTGCTTGTCAAACCCAATAATATATAATTTGGAATTATTTAGGATGACAGGTGCTCCTTTTTAAGGATATAATAACTGGCTAAGCTACCAAGGGCCAATTCCCTAACGGCCAAAGAACTGGTTGCAGTAAAATAATGCCACTTGGCTACCTTAGCAAATGCTATGTCTTGAACCTGCTTAGCACCTACCTGTATTAGATAGATAGATAGATAGATAGATAGATAGATATTAGCAGGGGCGTAACTATAATGGAAGCAGACCCTGCGGTTGCAGGGGGGCCCAGGAGTGTAGGGGGCCCAGTGAGACCCTAATTAATTAGCAATTTTAATATATCTTGGTAAAATAGGCCAACTTATAAATATTTTGGGGCCCTAAATTGAATTTGCTATGGGGCCCAGTAACAACTAGTTATGCAACTGGATAGTAGAGATGCACCGAATCCACTTTTTTGGATTCGGCCGAACCCCCGAATCCTTTGCAATAGAGTCGGCCGAATACTGAACCAAATTAGGGGTGGGAAGGGGAAAACATTTTTTACTTCCATGTTTTGTGACAAAAAGTCACATGATTTCCATCCCTGCCCCTAATTTACATATGCAAATTAGGATTCGGTTGGCCTGGCAGAAGGATTCGGTCGAATCCGAATCCTGTTGAAAAAAGGCGAATCCTGGCCGAATCCTGAACCGAATCCTGGATTCGGTGCATCCCTAATAGATAGATAGATAGAATATTATAGAATGGCCAATTCTAAGCAACTTTTCAACTGGCTTTTATATTTCATGGTTTTAATTATTTATTTTCCTTCTTCTACTGACTCTTTCCAGCTTTCAGATGCGGATCACTGATCCAATGTAAAACAAATGCTCTGTAAAGCTACACATTTATTGTTATTGCTACTATTTCTTAATAATCTTTCTATTCAGTCCCTCTTCTCTTCCTATTGCAGTAGGGTCGGACTGGACCACCTCATGGGCCCTTCCTCCAGCCTGTGGCCCTGCCCCTCCCGCCGTCAACACGCCATTGCGCGTTTGTGCGCACAGCAGGAAGAACTTCAGAAGTGTAGGGTGCGAATCTGGGCCAGCGGGGCCCACAAGAACTGGGGCCCACCGGGTTTTTTCCCGGTGTCCTGTCTGGCCCAGTCCGACCCTGTATTGCAGTCTCTCTCAATGCATGGTTGCTAGGGTTATTTGGACTCTAGCAACCAGATTGCTGAAATTGCAAACAGGAGAGCTGCTAAATAAAAAGTCAAGTAACCCAAAAACCACAAATAATAAAAAATGACAACCAAATGCAAATTGTCTCAGAATATCACTCTCTACATCATACTTAAAGTTTATCTAAAGGTGAACAACCACTTTAAATGGCTAAAAGCAATGCTTAAGTGCATTTAATGCATTAACGATTCTGCAGTAGACTTGACTCTAGACCGTAGGGAAGTGGCCTTGTGCTTTTTAAGCTTGGGAGTATTAGAGCAATACGTAGGTTTTTAAATGAGAATGAATCACTTGTTTTGGAGCTTTTTGCAGTTATGCTTTCCACAGAGAAGCAGCTGTATTTCTGTATTCTAAGCACATTTTTAGCTACACATTTCAGAAGATGGACGACCCAGGAGAAATGAAATGCCCAAGAGATAATGACTTGTATTGCTCGCTGGAGATCTAATCATCATCTGAGAATAACCCTTTTCTCTAAAGGACAATTAATTCCCTTACTTTCACCAGTCCCATTAAAGAGCAGCAGAGCTTTGGCTTGTCCGTGACACAGATTGCGAGAGACAAGGATTGCTCTGTTTAATTTCAGTGTGAAAAACTGGAAGCTGGATTCCTTGGTAATTTCAGTATTGTTCCAGAAATCACTTAAAAACATACTGAAAATGATTAGAGGTGTCAAGTCCAAGGCCAGTGCATGCCACAAGGCATAAACTCCTTCTATTCAGAGCTCTGAGCCTGTTGTCTGGCCCCTGTTATTCTTGCTGCCAACAATGCAGTCAGTCTTGCCCATTCCAACTGCTACAGCTCTGCCTTGACAAGAACATCTACTGTATAAACACACAACAATTACAAAATACAATTATACGCCACGGAGGCCAATTTAAAGGGTGCTGTAGTGTAGAATGGCCAGTTCTAAGCAAACTTTCATTTGGTTTTCGTCTTTACATTTTTTTTAAAAATTTGCATGTTTACTAACATTGGAAGTAAATATCTGGAGAGATTTCTGGAGATGTTGCCCATGGCAACCAATCAGCTATTAGATTTCAACAGCCACCTATAAAGCTGGCCATACACGAAGAGATCCGCTCGTCTGTCGACATCGCCAAATGATCGGATCTTTCCCTAATATGCCCACCAATGGCAGGGTTATATAGGGGTTATCCGAACATTCGGCCCTAGGGATTACAACAAGGAGCAATGGGATCAAGACGGGTTGGTCACCGGAAAATGTAAACCTTCCCAATCGATATCGTGGCCAGATATCGATCAGGAAGACCTGTCGGAAGCCCCCGTACACAGGCAGATAAGTTGCCAAATTGGCCTAAAGGACCGATAATGGCAGCTTTATCTGCCTGTGTATGGCCACCTTTAGTTAGAAAACAAAAGCAAAGATCTGATTGGTTGCTATGGGCAACATCTCCAGAAATCTCTCCAGATATTTATCTGCAATGTCAGTAAACATGCCCCTTAATTTTAATTATTTTGCCTCTGTGCGGCTACAATTTTATTGTGATTGCAACTTTTTATAACTGATTTTTCTATTCGGGTCTCTTCTATTCATATATATCAGTCTATCATTAAAACCACTACCAGGTTGCTAAGGTAATTTGGACCCTAGCAACCAAACTCCATACTGGAGAGCTGCTGAACAAAGAGTGAAATAGTTATAAAAAAACTACAAATAATAAAAAATTAGGGTCATTTGCAAATTGTCTCAGAATATTACTGTATACATCATAATAAAACTATAAACCATGATTAAAAGGCTGATAGTACAAAAATAAACAAATAAGGAGTGTATAATTCATAATAATGTATAATAATTCATAGTTTACTAATAATAATAATGACAATAATAACAGTTCAGACCTTCTCACGCAAGCCCTCCAAAGATATTTTTCTGATATGATTTCTCTTGGTAAGTAGGCAGGTCCAAAGAATTTCTGCTTTCATTTCAGCACTGTGGTTTTAAATTTCTATTTAATCGTTGCTTGGACAAGACAAGTACACCGATCTGCCAATAGCAAGATTTGACCTGTTAGACGCAGACTCCTTCCTCATAGGCCTCTGCAAGGATATCTATACTACGTGCCCTGTCCCGAGGACAAAATAGATAAAGGTGGCCATAGACGCACAGATAATATCGAACATAATTAATTTTCGTACATGGTGGGAAACAAGCCGACCGATACCGGCAGAAGACTTGGATATCGGGCGGCTCGTCGATCGGGCTGGACGGAAAATTTTGATCAGGTGACTTTGAAGGGACCCAAACATTGACCAATGTTAGTGCTGAATCGTCTGATACAGGTAGAATTCTATTGTATATCTGACAATTCAGCTCTACACGCGTGTATTGAATGAACGATCTTTCTTGAAAAGATCTTTTCCAAGAAAGATTGTAATTGTTACGTATATGGCCACCTTAGGTTACAAGATATACAATTGACCAGTTGCATTTGCTACATATGCATACCGTGAGCAGAAAAAACTAAATACACCCCCTCATTATCACCCATACTTAATTTTGCCTTATATCATCTTTTTTGGAGACAGGAGCCAAATAAGGAAAATACATATAAGATACAATTAGGAAGGAGACCTTTCTCTTGGCCTGCTGTTTTCTGCCTCATTAGTCTGATAAATGCACGCAGGTTTGCCCCAAGCAAGCTTGGCTGAAGTTTAATCTAATTTCAGCACTAAATACACACTAGGGGGCTTCAATAATTAGCCCAAATCATATTACAGCAATTCATATTAATTAATACAAGTATACCAGCAAGACATAATGACAAATAACCATATATAGTATATATATATATATATATATATATATATATATATAAAATAATTTTGTGTTGGCAGATACTCTAGATACTTAATCTGGCATAATAACAAAGTAGTGCAAAGATAGGGGAAGTGACTTCAGGAGGGTCCGGAAAACAGGGGACCTAGCGGTTGGTGGGGCCCAGGTCACAAGTTGCGCCCCACATTCAAAGTCTCAACAAATGGCTAAGCATTTGCTGTTAAGACTTTTATAATCTGTCAAAAATAGAATGGAATAAAAATTCCATTTTATATCATAGGCATTTCTTTATATCAAGGCACACCATTTAGCCTACTTCACTTGCACCTCCATCTTTTTTTTCTTTTTCCTTTTTTTCTCCTCTCCTTCCCTTCTTTTTCTTTGTCTCCTTTAACGTTTGTCCCTAAACCTTCTTCTATCACTTTGAATGTAAAGCATCTCCTATTTCTGAACAATTGTTTATTTAATATATTGAACCTAAACAGCTACTATGGCAACAGGCAGCTACCTTCTGAGTTATGCAAAGCATCATTTTTGTTGTTTTATTGTTATTTCTCTTTGTTTTTACTCTAAGGGAAATATGAAACCACTGCACGGATATAATGTTAATAACTGTACTGAATTATGCTCACTTGGGAGGATAAATACACAAGAAATAACTAAAAACAAAGAATTGTGCCATTGCAGTGTGAGAATTGTTTTTGGAAAAATATGCCCCTTGGGCTTTAGGTAGACATCTATATGAGGATCTTCTTATTGTGTTTATAATCCCATACTTCCCAACTGTCCCGGGACAGTCCCGATTTTGACAGCTCAACCTGCAGTCCTGGGTTTGTTACTGAAATGTCCGGACTTTCTCTTTGATAACCTGCACTAAACAGCCAGAAAAAGATACAACGTTTCTAACTTTAATTAGCTTTTGGCAGAGAGCCCATAATAGAACCTTACATAATTTTGTAACAATTTAAGATAAGCAAAGAAGCAATTGTAACAATTTGAAAATATTTTTGTCCCTCTTTCTATTTCCAAAGGTATTCCTCTGTACTATGCACAATTCTGCAGAATGCTCGGCACCTGGGGCTTTTCGGATAAAGGATCTTTCGGTAATTTGGATCTTCATACCTTAAGTCTACTAGAAAATAATGTAAACATTGAATAAAGTACAAGGCACTGATTAATCATTACAGAGAAATCATTTTTAAAACTTTGGATTATTTGGATAAAATTAAGTCTATGGGAGATGGGCTTTCCATAATTTGGAGCTTTCTGGATAACGGGTTTCCGAGTAACCCATACCTGTACATATAGTATATAGTTGTCCTTTAAATAGATAAGAGTTAGGCAAAATGCATACTGCAAGGTTGTTACGAAAACTACCTTCGGCAATTTCCGCGGCTTTCGGGCGCAGTTGTTCGGGACCGGAAAATTGCTACAACTGCGCATGTTCTGATACGCCTCTTACTTACTAAGGACTACCAAAGTGGTGAAGATGGCCCCTGTGAGCTCCGCTGCGTTGACTCTGCATCGAGGATAATTAAAGATGTAGGTGGCATTTACAGGTATTAACACCTGTGCGGAGGGGAACTATGGAAGGTAGGGGTTTTCATTAGTTTGGGGGTATCTTCTCCTTTAAAAACCTGACTCATATAACATTTATGATTGGCTAATTAGCAGGTGTATATGGCAGGCTGCAGCTGTTTCTGGGCTGCTACTAAGTGTGAAATCCTGAAACCTTAAAATCTGAATAGTTACAAAAAAAGATCAGTGCAGCTCCCACCGACGACTGCTTTTACCTAAATTTAAATCTTTGAATTAGCATTTTTCTTGGTTTTTAAATTTAATAGATACTACATTTTTACTACAGTTTTACAGAAGTAAAAAAAAAAAAAAAAAAAAACCCACCACATTTTTAGAGAAAGTTTGATTTGTGGGGAAAAAAAACTAATTTGAATTTCAGTAAATAGGCCCCTAGAAAAGCTTAAGTCCTCCGGCTACCTTCGGGTGTATAGCTTCTTACTGCTACTGTCCTGCCACCTGGTGGTGGATACTTAGTCCCTGTGTCCCACAGATGAGAGAATCCAGTTGGGCGACTACTGTATCTGTGCATTCATGTGGCCCTCACTGGATCCCTGTAGGCCTGAAAATCAGAATTGACAACACTGATTGGATCTGCCTTATTTGGCCCCATAAATGAGTTTGACAACCATAAAAATTGACCATGAACTAACGCAAGTACATTTTTAACATTTCTAACCCAAAAGCTGACCAACTAAAAACATTCAGCACTGCGTTTTTCTTCTTCATTCCAGTGAAGCTTCAATGTAGGCTCTACCCACAGGCCTCATGAGGGAAGCTCACGAAACAGCTGTCTTTTTACCTCACAGGAACCAATCAGCATTTGAGTCTAATCAAATCAGGGAGTAAAGCAATAAGTACCACAACCTGACTGGTTCCTAGGGGTTACTGTTCCAGAGTAACGTTTCCCTCATGGCTTCCTGACTCGTCCCATGTTACCCACCAGGTAAATACTTTTATAAATTCTCCCCCTTTTTTTTGTGATTTAACTTTCACTTCTCTTTCCAGCTTTAAAATGGGGTGTCTTTTGCACCCCCCCAAATTAGTTGACAATCTGTCCATACACAGTAATATATGCTTGAAGTTGCCAGATGAGCAAAGCTTGCCTTGATTTGGCCACAACCCCCTCCCCTGTGTTTCTTTTTTCTGAAACTTTATGACTTTCGGGAAATGCGCAGTAGATCCTTACCCATAAATCCCTCTACTGCGCATGCGCCACCAAATGCCGGCGAATGCAGGAAGAAGAGCACACAGGTGAACATGGCTGCTGTGAACTCAACATTAAAGTGGAGTGGCCCTTGGGCATTCGCCCGAACAGGCACTTTGCCAGTCAGGCCTGGCCACAACTGATTCACATGGGGGGTCCTTGTCTGTGGTCCCATACAAAGGCTGTCTACCCAGCCTGTGACCAAGTTTAGGTAATAGGTTAAAGAGTATACTCTGATTATTGGCTGCACAATCATGCCCCACACAAATCAATTTACTTTAGTTAAAGGGGTGGTTCACATTTTAAGTAAATTTTTAGTATGTTATAGAATGGCCAATTCTAAGCATCTTTTCAGTTGGGCTTCATTATTATTTAATTCTGCATAGATTCTGAATTATTTGCCTTTTTTTTCTGATTATTTTCAACTTTCAAATGGGGGAGGGGGTCACTGGCCCTATCTTAAAAAAAAACAAATGCTCTGTAAGGCTACAAATGTATTGGTATTGCTACTTTGTATTACTCGTCTTTCTAGTCAGACCCTCTCCTATTCATATTCCAGTCTCTTATTCAAATCAGTGCATGGTTGCTAGGGGACTTTGGACCCTAGCAACCAGATTGCTGAAATTGCAAACTGGAGTGCTGAGTAAAAAGCTAAATAACTCAAAAACCATGAATAATAAAAAATGAAAAGCGACTGCAAATTTTTTCAGAATATCACTCTCTACATCAGGGATCCCCAACCAGTAGCTTGTGAGTAACATGTTACTCTCCAACCCCTTGGTTGTTGCTCCCAGTGGTCTCAAAGCAGGTGCTTATTTTTGAATTCTAGGCTTGGAGGCAAGTTCTGGTTGTATAAAAACCAGGTGTACTGCCAAACAGAGTCTCAATGTAGGTTGACAATCCACATAGCCCTTATTTGGCACCCCATGAACGTTTTTCATTCTTGTGTTGCTCCCCAACTCTCTCTTTACATCTGAATGTTGCTCACGGGTTCAAAAGGTTGGGGATCCCTGCTCTACATAATACTAAAAATGAATGTTAAAGGGGTCCTTTACTTCTGAGATAACTTTTAGAATGATGTAGAGAGAGTCTGAGACAATTTGCAATTGGTTTTAATTTTTCATTGTTTGTGGTTTTAGATTTACAGTATAATTCCAATTTTACATTGGTCAGGGAACTAGAATAAAATTGTGTAGAATCCGGGGGAAATGTAAAATCAGGGAAATGTTTTATGCTTAATATATAGGTAGGACCACAAAACAACATTTTAAAATCAGGGGATGTAAAATGGGGGTTCTACTGTATATAGCTTTTTATTCAGCAGCTCTCCAGTTTGCTGTTTCAGCAATCTGGTTGCTAGGGTCCAAGTTACCCTAGCAACCATACATTGATTTGAATAAGTTACTGGAATATGAATAGAGTCAGGGAGAAGCTTTGGCTATGAAACCTCCAGTGCAGCAGATGTCACTGTCCGCTAGATGTCGCCCGTCAAATAACTCCTGGCTGGCTCCCAGAATTCCATGGTGGCTCCGGTTCAGGTCTTGTAAAGCAGCTGCTGTGTTTTGTATAAGTAATGAAACACGGGGTTTGTATCTGTTTGCTCCCAAATTTTTCGCTGAGCTCCGCTACCGGGAGGTTTGTGGCTGATACGCGCTCTCGTTGACTGACGTCATGGCCAACCCGGTGCCCGGAGATCCCAAGCTTGTGTCCCAGATAGTGAATCACCTGAAGAGTCAGGGGCTGTTTGACCAGTTCCGAAGGGACTGCCTGGCTGATGTGGACACCAAGGTAACATGGGGGCAGCGAGGATGCTCGCTTTAAACTGCCGCGGTGGCTCATGGGAGCTGTAGTTTCTCGGCTGTATAGGAGGAGACTTCTCTTCATTAAAGACACAACATGGTGCAGCATGAATGGAACTACAATTCCCTCTTTCCTCTGCGCCACTAGTGCCAGAGATTGTCGCTGGTTTCTAGAACTGAGGGACTGTAAGGAGATAATGAATGAGATCACTGTGCATAAGTGTAGTACAGACATTGGGGGCAATGGATATGGCGGCCAATAATAGGGAGAATCCTTGCTTCCCCCCCTTTATATGCCATTTGGCATTGGTACCTTTGCTGTGAGCCAGGATGTGGCCCTGACCCAAAAGGGAGGCTTGAACTGATTAAAGGAGAAGTCAACCTCATCGGTGCTAAAATCCCTCCCCCTCCCCTGTGTGTTTCTTTTTTCTGAAACTTTGTGACTTTCGGTGCATGTGCAGTTGATCCTTACCGATAAATCCCTCTACTGCCCATGCGCCACCAAATGCCGGCGAATACAGGAAAAAGGGCGAACATGGCTGCCGTGAACTCAACAGGAGAGGAACTGCACAGAGGGGTCAGTAACAAGTGTGGGGGGGGATTTTAGAGCCGCAGGGGTTGAATTCTCCTTTAAGATCACAGGGTGGTCAGGTCTAATTTTCAAAACCAGCCAAAGTCGGCTACAAAACCAGCCCAAAACTAGCCGAGAGGCACTTCAGAAATGGCACAATATGTGGAGTAAAAAAAAGTCTAAAAAATAAATATGTGAATACACCTTTTTCAAATGTTTTCCATGAAGCAAAATGGGACAGATTCACCAGGGGTGTAACTACAGAGGGGGATCCAGGAGTTATAGGGGCCCCGTAATAAATAAATATTGGTAAAACCGCTCAACCTCTAGACATTTTGGTGGCCAGCAGATTTTTGCCCCCAAATTGTCTGAAAGTGATAAAAGTCAATGGAAAATGCGAGAATGCTTAAGAGTAATGGGAGACTGAGACACAGAGCCTAAAATCTGGTAACTCCCAACTTCCACACAACTTAGTCCCATAGCATGCTGGGTATTGTAGTCTTGCATTCAACTTGGCAGTAGGCATATTGTTATTAAAAAAAAAAACAAAAAAACACATTACCCTACATGCATTGCAGGCTTGGCACTTTAGGGCAAGAAATTACTTTGGCTGGTTTTCTAAAGTACAAACCAGCCAAAGTCCCAAAAAGTAGCCCAAATCTGTACTTCAAAAGCCCTCCTGGGCTTTAAATTAGTAGCCCAATTTGGCTGGAAAACTGGCAACCCTGCTCTGCCAGTCTGAAAAATCTAATGCTCGTACTATTTAACACTGCGATGGATCAATTCTAAGGGGTGGTTCACCTTTCTGCATTCTAAATGCAGATATGTATGATCTAGGACTGTTTGCAATTGTGTGTGTGGTTTTTTTTTTTTTTTTTTGTGTTTTTTTTTTATAACTGCTCTCCAGTGTGGAATTTTCAGCTATCTGGTTGATGGGGTTCTGTTTACCCTAGCAACCATGAAGTGGTTTGGACATCTGAAAAGATTGCTGTTTTGCATTATGCACAGTATTTTATATGCACTTTAAAGACTGTCTACATTTGTCCCTAAAGCCATCCTCTGTAATCCCTGTCTGTACAGTGAATGGCAGGTTATTGGCTGGAGGGATTTATTTCTTATTCCTTAAAGGGGTTTTTCACTGTTAAAGGAACAGTTCAGTGTGAAAATAAAAACTGGGTAAAATAAAAAATGTTTCTAATATAGTTAGGCAAAAATGTAATGTATAAAGACTGGAGTGACTGGATGTGTAACATAATAGCCAGAACACTACTTCCTGCTTTTCAGCTCTCTAACTCTGAGTTAGTCAGTGACTATAAGGGGGGCCACATGAGACATAACTGTTCAGTGAGTTTGCAATTGATCCTCTAGATTCAGCTCAGATTCAAAAGCAACATATATTACCCACGTGCCCCCTCTCAAGTCTCTGATTGGTTACTGCCTGGTAACCAACCAGTGTAAACCAAGAGAGCTGCAAAGCAGGAAGTAGTGTTCTGGCTATTATGTTAGACATCCAGTCACTCCAGCCTTTATACATTACATTTTTGCCTAACTAACTATATTAGAAAACATTTTAGCAATCTATTTACCCAGTTTTTATTTTTACACTGATCAATTCCTTTAAATTTTAACATTTAGTATGATTTAGAGAGTGATATTCTGAGACAATTTGCAATTGGTTTTCATTTTCTATTATTTGTGGTTTTTGAGTTATTTAGCTTTGTATTCAGCAGCTCTTGAGTTTGCAATTTCAGCAATCCAGTTGCTAGGGTCCAAATAACCCTAACAACCATGCATGATTTGAATAAGAGACTTGAATATGAAAAGGAGAGGTCTGAAAAGTAAGATAAAAAAATAATCCGCAATAACTACATTGTAACCTTAGAGCATTTGTTTTTAGACTGGGTCATCGGAACTAGAGTAATACTTTATTTCTTTTCATCCAGCTCTTTATGGTCCAACTGTAAGTTGCAACTAGTAAGTCCAACTAAAGTTTGGTGAGCTTTCAACAATTGTGAATTTTAACGTCAACTCTTTAAAGGGACACGGAGGTGTATTAAATTAATATTGCTAAGAACATTCATTAAGTGATTTTTTCATTAATAACTGTTATACTTAAACGCCTTCTTAACATTGGTTGCTCTCTTTGTAGCCAGCGTATCAAAATTTGCGTCAGCGAGTGGATAACTTTGTCGCCAGTCACTTAGCAAGCCATACATGGAGTCCTCATCTAAACAAGAACCAGCTGAGGAACAACATCAGGCAGCAGGTGCTTAAGTAAGTCCTCCATTTTAACAGTCGCAAGGCAAAGGTTCTCTGTAGGACTGACCCACTTAAAGGAGAACTAAACCCTACAATATGAATACGGCTAAAACTGCCATGTTTTATATACTGAACTTGTTGCACCAGCCTAAAGTTTCAGCTTGTCAATAGCAGCAATGATCCCGGACAGTGCTGTCCAACTTCTGTGGTACCGAGGGCCAAAATTTTACTGGCATATGTGGTGGAGGACCAATAATGGAAATCCGTGTTGGCCTCTCCCCCTTTTAAACCACAACCACTGTAAACTACAGCCATATTACCACAAAAACTTTTAAGATCATATCCACATTAACGGTGGTAGCACACCAAAAAACCAAATGGTTGGTGCTCACTGCAGGGAAATCCCTCATCACTCAATCCGTATACCTCATCCTCCCCTGCGGATAATACAGCAACCCCCCCGAACACTTGATTAAACACCTTAAGGGCCCTTAACAACAATTTCCAAATGCTAACAAATCCCAAGAACAAACTCATAACAGGCCACAGGTAGCGTATGGCACACCCAAGCAGTTCTGGGCAAGCAGACAATGGCACATCCAAGCAGCTCTGGCCAAGCAGAGAATGGCACACACAAGGAGGGAAGGCAGAACAGAGCAAGAGACAGGGAAAGCTATCATTCTCATATGTACTACATACAGTGACACAGTGCTGGTGCACCATTAGCATTTTGAATAAGGTGTGAACAGGTAAACAATGTGGGCAGTTTCAGTCTGGATCTCGAATGTGAACAGTACAGGGGATTAGAGTCTGAATTTGAGGTTTAAACAATGCAGGGGACAGTTAATCTCTGTAGTGATACCTGTTAAAGCTTACATATGGTAAACAGACACAGCATGTGGAGGGCCACAGAAGGGGGGGGGGTTGCGGGCTGCATGCGTGCCAGTTGGGACAGCCCTGATCCAGGACTTCAAACTTGTCACAGGGGGTCACCATCTTGGAAAGTGTCTGTGACACTCACATGCTCAATGGGCTCTGAGCAGCTGTTGAGAAGCTAAGCTTAGGGGTCGTCGCTAATTATCCATCAGAAAATGAGGTTGGCCTGTAAAATAAGATGATGATGATACAGGGCTGATTTTTAAATTCTGATGCTAATTGCACTGGTTTATGTGCTGCCATGTAGTAATTATCTGTATTAATTACTAATCAGCCTTATATTGTGATATTTCTATTCTATGTGTACTGTATATTGTGAGTGGGTCCCTAAGATCAATAAGTGACGGCAGCACAGAGCATGTGCAGTGAATCAGCAGAAAAGTAGATGGGGAGCTACTGGGGCATCTTTGGAGACACAGATCTTTACTGCTAAAGGGCTGTGGTTGCTTTGGGCTGATGCAGAAGCACAAAACATAATGTACAACATTTCTACCTACTTCTTTAGTAAAGGCCAGTTAGGTTAAATTTGGACTAAACCACTATCCTTGATTTTTGAGAGGTTCTTGAATAACCTAAATGCATACATTAAGGGTTATTCACTGGAGGGTTCCAATTTGTTAGACCACCCCCAGTGCGTTTAATTAGACCTGGAATTGGCACACCCCTTTGCTGACAAGTGCACTGGTCCCATGTTTAAGAATGCAGGGGATCACTGTTAGTTCAGTGGGAAAGTACCCCGAACTTGTACACTATTCAGTAAGGACTGCACCAATGTGCAGTGGACAACACACTGATTCATCTTTCAATTGATTGCCCGTATCCCTGAGAACCTTTGTATATTTTTAGTCAGACATTTGTTTGTGTCTATAGGTCACACATAATCAGACCAAATTTAATGACCCTTTCTTTACAAGCTGTCCCACAGCTCCTCAGGGGCCTTTCTATACACTGCTTATACATATTTTTATTCTTTATTTTATCGTATTCCAATTTGTCGAAAAACAAATCTTTTTCTTATTTACACATTTCTTTTGGTGCTCTTGACAGGTCTGGAATGCTAGAATCTGGCATTGACCGAATTATTTCACAGGTGGTTGACCCAAAGATAAACCACTTATTCAGGCCTCAGGTGGAAAAAGTCGTCAAAGAATATTTGGCCATGAAGAATAATAAAGAAGACGGAAATGTAAATACAGAGCAAAACGAGGAGAGATTGGAAACCTCAATCTCTGTTCCTGGTATGTATGTGTGTTTCATGATATGTGTATGTATGATATCAATTTAGTAGCTACATTTTTCTTTCTCAACCAGCCATAGTTTCCAGATGAAAAACAAAAAATGTATCTAAGGGGCAGATTTATCAAGGGTCCAACTGAAAATTAGAATTAGAATTTCATAATTTTTTTTTTTTTTTTGGTCAAAACTGTGAAATTCAACTAGGGAGTTATTTAAATTCCAGTTTTTCAAAAAATCCAAATTTTATTTTTATTTTTTTTTATTTTTTTGAGATTTATAATATTCTGGCCTTTTAAGGCCTCGAATTTGACTATTCACCACGTAAAAACTGCCAAATTTCTGTAAATCAATGGGAGATGTCCAGGGATCAATTTTGGAGTTGTTTGCAGCCTTGCTGAATTTTTTTTCAGAGAATAAAAACTTCAATGGAGTTTTTAAAAAGTTAAATACGATTTGAGTTTTCAGGTCGATCCTATTCACCCGAGTTTAATTTTTTTTTATTTTTATAATAAATTTCGATTGGTCGAATTTCGAGTTCGTAAGTAGTTTTGAAAAAAAAACTCATTAACTGCCTCTAACAGTATCTTACATTTTCTTCTCAAGGTTCTCTTCCAGCAGTTGGGCCTAGCACCAATGTAGCGAGTGATGCAATGTCCATTTTGGAAACAATTAGTTCACTGAATCAAGAAGCAACTTCTGCCCGTTCCCTGGTGGATACTACAAACCATAAAAACAGCGACAAAGGGGCCAAGAGAACAATACAACAAAGTGTTGATGTTACAGCAGAAAAGGATTGTACTTCAGAGGAAACTCCAGAATTGGAAAAATCTGTCCCTGACATGCTCGTGGCAGAAACAGAGCTTGATATAAAGACAGAAGATTCCATTGATATTTCCTCCACTGTAGAAGCTTTGAAACTGCCTGATACAGCTGGTGTCTCACAAAGCAAAGATGTTCCAAATATAAGTGAGGAACCCAAGCCTAAAGCTGTAGAGAGTGAAAAGAAAAATGAGGTCAGTGAAACAGAGAAGAAAGAGGAGAAGAAGGAAGCAAAGACTGAAAAAAGGAAAGAGTTCCCCAAAAAAGGTGATGATGCTGTAAAGGAGGAAAGGACTGCGAAGGAAAATGAACTAGACAAGAGCAGCTGTAAACAGAAGGCAACTAGTACCTTAAAAGAAGGTAGGGTTTTTCTGGGTATTTTTGAATTCTTCCCACACTCCAAGAGAATACAGGCAGTTTAACTGGCTTCTGATAAACCTGCCCATAGTTATTGTGATTATGATGTGTAAACTCTGTAAATAATATAAAGATATGCAAGATGGCTCAATTCAAGCGTTTTAGTCCAAAATAAACTGCAAACCACATCAAAAACATTGTATCAGATTACATTGGAACCTAGATTTTTTTTAAGTCCCCTGATTTTAGGTGTTCCTGCATTTTACATTTTTTATTTGTGGTCACACCAATTTATAATGCATTTCAATGTAAGCATTTCCCTAACTTTTTAAGTAACGTTTTCCCGAATTTTACATCCACATTTTTGTCCTGATGTTCCCAAAAACTGCTTTTTTCCTTTATGAATGTATTATTTGCGAGATAGAGGTTTAAAATACTAAACAGATGTATATTTTACCATGGTTCAGTCTGTAAATGGTCAATTCCAACTAGTCTGCACCTTATTCAGGCCTTGCACATGCCCCCCATATTAACACTAAATATTGTATATCAAAGTAAAACAGACTTATATCCTTTCAGTACTTGAAGAAAAAGCTACTTTAACACGTTTTTCCTGATTTTACGGTTTCCCAGATTAGTCATTTTACATAATTTTTTCCTGGTCCCCTGAAAAACTTAAAATGGGGGTTCTACTGTACATTAAAACACACCACAAGGCAATTTTCTAACAGCCACAACTCCTCCGATGAAGCACCCAATGGCTCGAGACACCTTAGGAGGGCGTGGCTGACATGAGGTATGCAGACAGAGGGAGGACATTGCCTTGTGGTATGTTTTTTAATATAATCTGATACAATGTTTTTGATGTGGTTTGCTGTGATTATTTTGCACTAAAATGTTTGAAGTGAGCCACCTTGCATATCATTTATACTTTGTACTATATGTTATTGGACCTTGTGTCAAGGGGTTTAAACAGTAAATATTCAATTTGTGTTTGCTTAATTGTAATCTCTGTAGAATATATAATGGAATTCTACATTTATGATTTTATCACATTCTCTGTTTTACATTGGCAGAGAAGAACACTTTCCTGCCTATTAATTTTAATTGCAACTGCCTGTCAATGTGTACATGGGGCAAATTTTGGTTTGAAAATGCTAAAAGGTACCTTTTTTGGACCAAAATCCATCGTATTTGAACAAAGACAGGTTGTTGTGTTATTAAAGTGATCGTCTGGTTGCATGGACTGTATCGTACAGTCGTGTACTGCCATGTGCACTGCTGAAATGATAATGGGGTTGATTTGGGGTTAATTACATAAAAGGGAGTCATTTACTTCATTTAATAAGGCTTGTGCTGAACATACTTTTTGTCTCTTGTGAAAATCTCTTATTTCTTGAGCTAAATGGCAAAGTGGAGTCAGAATGGGGTTGAATACTGGTAAGACACCTAGGAGCTATGGTATATTGGGTCTTCTTATTTGGTTAAAAATATAACAAAAACCATCGTTTTTGTTGTGAGTTAAACAGTAGGCAAATTGAATATCTTGTTTATGCCCTAGTGTTGGGAAATGGGGTATACTGCCCCTTTACGCTTCCTTCATTTTCAGTATTTAAAACGTACTTGTGTTTTTACTCGTTGCAGAGAATCTCTCTGTAGATTCAGATATTGATGATTATACAGATGTCACCGTCAGCTCTGTGCATACAAGTGACCTATCTTCGTTTGAAGAGGAAAGTGAGGAAGACGCAGTGGTTTCAGATAGTACTGAGGAGGGAGAAATTACCTCCGATGGTAAGTTTTTTTTTATGCAGTGCTTTTTCAGGCTAAAGTTCATGCCCCTTTATCAGTGCCCACATAGTACATAATACAGAGATATGTAAACTATAACAAGTGTACCATTGCTCCAGGAAGCATTAATCTCCTGTTTAAAATCACCCCATTGACTTTATGGGTTACTGTATGCAAGCTTTGTGCCTCTTTATTACATTACACCTATTTGAGTTAGTTACTTTTCTGTAGTTCCTGGATCATCATGAATCAATCGTAGATCTTCTCATTTTAATTAATTTTCTGTAGTTCCTGGATCATCATGAATCGTAGATCTTCTCATTTTAATTAACTATCTGAATGGTGCCTCTTTCCTCCCCCGAAATGTTAGCTCCCTTGGCACAAAATTCCCATAGTTCAGGGTCTATTGTGTAAATCCTATCATACTGTAAAGTGAAGATGGGCCTGGTGCTGTTTTTAAACGTGTTTTATCTTTATTTTTTAATTTCTAGGATTTGAAATAATATTAGTATTAGTAGTATTAGTATTAGTATTATTATTCTTGTGAGCAATCATGCATACTTAAAGGGGTGGTTCACCTTTAAGCTAACTTTTAGTATGCTATACAACGACCATTTCTAAGCAACTTCGATTGGCCTTCATTATTTTTTTTCTTTTATATAGTTTTTAAATGATTTGCCTTTTTACTTCTCTTCCAGTTTTCAAATGGGGGGGCTCTTATCTAGAAATCTAGAAAACAAATGCTATGTAAGGCTACACATGGATTGTTATTACTCCTCTTTCTATTCAGGTCTTCTATTTATTTACTTTTTACCCTAGCAACCAGATTCTATTCAAACCTGTATACAAATATTTCTTAGATGAAGAGGACAAAGTAGATGACAAGAATATTGCCAAGCCAGAAACTGAGCAAAACGAAGTAAAAACCAAGTCGAGTCGTCCGCTGTATGTGCACAAACCATACTTGTACTACAGTGATTCTGATGATGAACTGTCAGTGGAGCAACGTCGGCTGTCCGTTGTGAGTTTATTAGTGGGTGTTTCTATTTGCTTGCTGCACTATAAAAATCTCGCCCCCTGCTGTAATTTCTCTCCTCTTCCCTAAGCCTCCCATTAAGTGTAAAGGTGGCCATACACATTACAATTACAATCTTTCTTTTCAATACACATGTGTAGAGCTGAATCGTCAGATACACAGATAGAAACAATAGAATTCTACCTGTATCTGACAATTCAGCACTAACAATGGCTGATGTTTGGGTGCCTTCAAAGGCACCTGATCAAAATTTTCCGTCCAGCCCGATCTATCGTACGAAAATTTGTTTTGTATATTACCTGTGAGTCTATGGCCACCTTTAGTTGCTGTGAACAGGGCCGCCAATGAAAATCTTGGTGCCCCATACTACTTAGTAGGGCCCTCCCTGCTATCCCTTCCCCTCTGATGGAGGGATAGCAGCGAGGGACCTGTTAAATAGTATGGGGCACCAAGATTTTCATTGGCGGCCCTGTTCCCAGCAACAGTAACCAGAAAGTAAGTAAAAAAATGCAATGCATGGATTTAGCTTTACATTGTCACACTGATTATTACTTATGATGTGTCTAAAAGCTCACCAGTTAATTAATTCAAGAAGGGAAATTCATGGGGAGGGTATAGAAGCCCTTGTGCATTATAGTGGTGGACATGAATTCGTCAGTAGGGGCACCTATTTATTGTTACATAAACCTTTCAAACATGAGATTATGTCTTTAGGTATTCAGCTTCTTTAAAGAGGGGACCTAGATCTTCCGAGCACTTAGCAATAGATTTCTTTCATTTAATTTTCATCCATTTATAAGATACTAGCATTTTTAGATGCCTAATATATTGCTGTTGGCTCAGCAGCATTGTCACAGATGTGCTCAGTTTATTGAACATGCAAGCAGCATCTCCAGTGAGGTGATGCTCTCATGTTCTGACATTCGTATAGTGAGTAATAGCTGAAGCTGTGCATGTTTCTGGTACCACACAGTCTAAATGTTGGATTTTATTAATGATCTGACATGCTGAAATACACAGGCTGATTTTAACCCCTGCTGCAGGCAGTGTTTTTTTTCCTGTTCTCATCCAGAGCCATTCGGCATATTTCAACAAAGCAACGCCAGACTTTGCATCCCTGCGGTAGGGACTGGAATTGGCCTACATATTTCAGGTCCCATGTGGGCCAAAATAATTGAGTGCATCAGTTTCATATAAGGTCACTGACTGAACCCATTGGGTTTAGAAACCTATTCTTATCTGGAGGGAAACACAAGCATAACACAAGGCAGCTTTGCCAGCTAAAGGAACTGTAACGTCAAAAAAATGAATGTGGTTTAAAGGGGACCTGTCACCCTAAGAAATAATTCCAAATTATTTTCTATCATTAGTTGAGCAAAATAGAAGTCACTTAGATTACATTTATTATTTACATTTTGTTTCCTTCGGTCTTGGAATTGCACAATTACAGCACGCAGGCAGGAGCCATTTTGTGGACACTGTTATTAAGACAAGTTGTATATCACCCCAAAATCTTGGGTATGTGCCCGAATGGGGGACCTAATGCCCTACACAATTATAGACTGTAAGGAGGCAGGGGGAATGTGCGCAGAACAGTGATAATGCAGGAAGTGCTGAATGGAAAGTAAAAGTAATTGACTGCACCACCTCTATGCCTCAGGCATAAAGACGGGGCAGGTAATCTATGATTGACAGCTCAGATATTTAAACCCCTTTTATAATGGGTATGGATGTTTTAATGAAAAATAATTTGGATTCCGTCTTTAGTTTGCAAATGACTTTAATTATACCACTTATGTGTTTGCTTTAGGAAGTCCACTATAATTTATATAAACAAGCTGCTGTGTGGCCAATGGGGCCGGCCATTCAAAGCTGAAAAAGGAGAAAAGGCACTGGATACACATCCAATAATATATAAGCTTTGTATTATACAATGGGATTCTTCTGAACTTATCTACGGTGTATAATGTGCTTGAATGGCTGCCCCCATGGCTACACAACAGCTTGTTTATATAAACGATATTTGTTTTTCCGTAGCAAACACAATCAGTTTTACCAGAGCAGGCAACAGTAAATTATATTGTCATTCGTTTTAAAACACTTCCAATGGTTTTGGTGTTACTGTTCCTTTAAATCTCAATAAGCGCCATGATGGTTAGAAATCAAATTAATTGCATAGCTGTAACAATTCCCAATTCCCATTAGTGTAAGCTTCCCACGCCTTTGCTTTTGACACAGTTTCTACTTATAGGCTATGGAAAAAGAAGAGAGACTGCTGAAAAGACGAATGAAAAGGGAGAAATTGGAAGAAAAGCGTAAGCAGAAAGCAGCTGAGAAAACAAAGCACTCGAAAATCAGCCAGGGTAAGTGTACCGTTCTGATGCAAGATTGTAATATTGACCTTTTGCTTGATTGACATTTGCTTGTGAGCTTAAACTTTAATCTGCCATTGTTTAATGGTACATGTATCGGATCCGTTATCCGGAAAGCCATTATTCAGAAAGCTCCGAATTATGGAATCCTATGGACTTATTTTATCCGACTAATCCACGTTTTGAAAAATTATTTCCTTTTTCTCTCTAATAATAAAACCGTACCTTGTACTTGATCCAAACTAAGATCTAATTAATCATTGGATTGGGATGAAAAACTATTCTATTGGATTTATTTAAGGTTTACATGATTTTCTGGTAGATTTAAGGGATGAAGATCCAAATTTCACAAAGATCTGTTGTCTGGAAAACCCCAGGTCCCGAGCACTCTGGATAATAGGTCCCATACCTGTACCTCTCAAAAGGATTTGAAAATACTTCTACTCACTATAGCTGAGCAAGAATGAGGTGCATGTCATAGAGCTCACACTCGCACCAGAAAATGCTCCTAGCAAGCAATAAGAATCTCTTGGTTTTGGCACGAGTGACCCAGTGCGCTTCTTATGTGCATGCGTGTGATGCAGCATCGATCAAAAGAAACTAAAAAACACCCAAACTATTGATTGATTCTGTTTTGCACCCCTGAATAGTTATGGCTGGGTTCTTCGTGATTGCTCATTTTCAAGCAGGTTGAAGAATTGTGACTTGTACAAAATAGGGGAGTTAGATGCCATTTTGTAATTTTTTTTTATTTATTTTTTTATTTTTTGTAAATTTACATTTGTATTTTTTTTGTAATTGCTTTTTTTTTCCTTTTGTAAGTTGTTCAAAATCGTTGGCTTACCAGAGATGCATGGGTGTTTGACTCAAACTAGGGTGTCGCAGGATTATATAATGAATTGCAACATCACTTGGATTTAGCAACTTTTTGTGCAGCATAAACTCCTTTTTCAAGACACATTTTTAACTTGTGTAAATAATAAGCTAAATTTTGGGTTTTTTAGGGAAAGCTGGAGCTTCCAAACACATCAAGGCAAAATCGACCAGCATAAAGGAGGTGCTAAAAGAACAAATGTTTTTAGAAAAAAAAGTAGCAAGGAGCAAGAAGAAAATAAGAGAGTCACGGTAATCCATCATTTTTGCAGTGTACAAAATAAATAAATCTATATATCTCTAGATAGATAGATAGATATCTATATAGATAGATATCTATAGAGATATATAGATATCTGTATAGATATCTATATAGATAGATATCTATAGAGATATATAGATATCTGTATAGATATCTATATAGATATATATATATATATATCTCCAAAGGAATGGTGCACTCCGTAGACAAAATTAATACCTGGGTGCCAGCATGGGAAATAAGCAGTGAAAAAGGATTGCGGCACTCACAGGGTTTTAGTGAAAAAAAAAAATGTTTTATTATTAAGCCTCAACGTTTCGATCCCCCACAGGGCTCTTCGTTTTTGCTCCTGACGAAGATCCCTGTGGGGGATCGAAACGTTGAGGCTTAATAATAAAACATTTTTTGTGTTTTCACTAAAACCCTGTGAGTGCCGCAATCCCTTTTCACTATCTGTATTAAAAAATGTTTTATTTTTTTTTATTTCAAAGCACTGGAATTCAATTCTTTTTGTTTTTAATGTGACTTTTTTTGCAAGGAAAATCTTTTGTGAATGCTAACTCACAATATGTGGTTTATACAAGTGTTCAGTATCTTTGTGCTGATAGCTCTAAGTTTGCACTTGTGAGAAATCACTGTGCGTTTGCCTTTTGTTCTGATTGGCCTCCACTGGTTATTGAGGAAACATAGCTGACACATTGTCTGAATAAAGTGAAGAGATTCTTTTTAAGGTGAATCTGAAGGGTAACTGCAGGCAATGGAAAGACTGAGGGGCGGTTTTATCAAAAAGTGAGAGAGTATACCACAGGGGAAAAAAACTTTCTATTCATGAAAGTGAGTATTCTATTAATCAAATGGTGAACTCTACCTTTCACTCATTGATAAATACACTTCTAAAAATGAATAAAGGTGGATGCATTTTTCTGTGGTAAACGATAATCTCACCTTTTGATAAATTTACCCCTTAGAGAAAGTATGACCAGTACAAAGAGAGAGGATTCAATATTCAAGTGTTTACTGAGGCTACTGAAACCCTAGCACTGATACAATCTTATTCATTATGGGCCAATGCCCCAACCAATGTCAGACCTTCTCCTATTTGTTCCTGTAGGATATCTAGCCACTTAAATTGTTGGTTTTATAGGGTAAGGGCCTCCTGTTTTCCTATTTCTTAACACATAATCTTTGTAAGTTTTCGTTATTTACTAAACCTTGGATCTGTCATCACCCTTTTTTTTTTTTTTATTAAAATAAAGTCTACCTAACCCCCATCCATGAATTGAACTCATTTATCAAGAAATCAGCTCAAAAAGTTGGTGCAGGAAAAGTCTTTAAAAAATTGTGTGACGATTCAAAAGGTGCGAATTCATGCCTGAATCACTCAGTTTTTTTGTTTTTTTTTGAGTTGTCGACAACCCCCCCCCCCCCAACTTTTTTGGATTATCGTACAAAAACCTCTAAAAATGAGTTTTCCCCTTTAAAAACTCTTATCACAAAAAAATCTAATTTAATAAATAGACCCCTTAAAGCGGTACTGACGCGTTACTATTTTCTACTATTCATAGGAATGGGTTAGTATCCAGTAACAATAGTTCCCCTCAAAGCTGCCCCCGGCCCTGCAAACCCTTGCGAAGCCGCTGACACAGCCAACTGACCTTCTGCCTTGCTTCTGTGTCGCTGGGCTGGGGGCTGAGCGATCCTTCCATAGGCTGAAGTCCTGTTTTCATTCGTAATTAGAATATGGAAGGATCGCGCCCAGTGTCACTGAACAGCAAAGAAGATCTTTTAGCAGTGTCGGGTCAGCGCAGGTTCGCGGGGCTGTGGGCGGCTTTGAGGGGAATTATTCCAGGTGCAGCAACGACTTGATACTGACACGTTCCTATGATTTTTATAAGAACATGTCCATATCGCTTTAATATTTGTGTTGTCAATATTTTTATTTATTTTTTTTTCCCCCCCTACTGGTCTAGCTACTACATATCTGCAATTATATACATTGTCCTCATTTATTTTTCTGTTTAACTTTACAGGAATGAAAAAAATACCCTGAAACCAAAATGTGACCTTTTGGAAGACGATATGAAGGATTTCATGAAAAATGAGGTAGTAGTTATGGTATGTGTGTGTGTGTGTGTGTGTGTGTGTGTGTGTGTGTGTGTGTGTATATATATATATATATACGTTTTAGAAAAACTAATTCCTGATGACAGCTTCGATGTAGGGGCCTAAAGGTTGAATAAATCCACTTCTCATTTTTTACAAGACCTGTGAGTGCGGTTGTTTTTCTAAAACTCGATATGTTGTAACAATTTTATCAGCACCAGCACCCAGGCATTTTTCCTTCTGTTCTTTGAGTGAACAGAACTATGTGAACAAGTGTTCAGTGAGATTTAGATTTCACTTGTTGCTGGCCACTTTAAAACAGTCTAGCATTTTGTGTTTAATCAGAACAAACATAAAAATGTTATATATTTTTTTACACACCTATAGATTGAAAGGAGACCTTCAGTCTGTTTGTGTAATCACAAGTATCAGTTCCCCAGTCCCATTAGGTATGCAGTATAATGCAGCCCCTCATTGCTTTGTTCCTTTGTGATGTGGTTGATTCTGGGACTTGGAATCCCTCTTTCCATAGTTTGTGGTGCACGGATTCTCTGGAAAGCAGAGGGACTCCGGGTTAGGGAGTCTATGCATTTAATGCTTAGCCTATGAGGGGGTTGGACTGGTCCCTGTGATCTCATAAATGTATGGTCAGAACTGGAAGTTTTTTCTGAAAAGTTAAAAATCTGGAGAAAAAAATGCAGATTTTGGGTATGTGTTTTTGCAAAATATGGCAAAAGTATTAAGTTATTCAAGCCCATAGGTTTTGTTGTGTTTTTTTAACTTATTTTTTACCTTCTCTTTCTGTGGGTGGGGGGAAATGCTAACAATGATTTTGGGACATTGTTGTAATGCTGAGTCTTTTTCTCGTTTAAATTCCACACTCAAAATCTTGAGTACAGGTATAACATTTATTCAACAACTAAAAGAACAAACCATTGCAAACTGTCACTTAATATCTGTTAGTCTTACTGTTGATGCAAGGTTTTCACTGAATTGTTTTTGGCAGTGCTAATTATGAATTTGTCATATTAATTTCCTTTTTCTTTTTCTTTTTTTTTTTTTTTTTTTTTTTTTTTTTTAGTCACACGACAAACCATTACTTGCCAAAGAAGCAAAATCTAATATTGGATGGAGTGAAAAGCCTTTTAAAGTAATGGCAGAATCAGCAGAAGAATGTAAAACTGACATTCGAATAGAAAAGGAATATAAGAAAAAAACACCACTTGAAAAGAACGAGACGAATGTTGAAGAGCCACAAAGACAGGAAAGTGCACATAAAACAGAAAAAATTGTAAAGAAGGATGGCCATGATTGTGAATCACCCAGCATGAAAGTGGAACAGAAAAAGGAGAGGTCGTCCTCCAAAGACGACAAGTCGTCCTCCAAATATAGATCTAAAACAGACAATATACATAAAACAAAAGATGATTCTGACCCTCAAAAATTCAAGAAAAATTCAAAAGATGATGATACCTTACATAAGCGTAGTCAAAGCAAATCCAGCTCTGAAGAAAGATCTGATCGAAAAAGTAAGCATAAACATGAAAGCAAATCTTCCTCCTATAGTAAAGAGGAGAAAATCTCAGCGACTGAGAATATTAGCAAAACAGGTGAAAGTGTTCTCCGGGAGAGTAAACGAGAAAGATGCCAGTCGGAGGAAAAATCAAGATCCGAGCACAAGTATAAGCGATCCCTTAGTGATTCCAGAACACACAGAGACTCGCAGAATGATTCAAGACAACATAGTAGTAATTCTCAGAAAAAGTCAAAGCTTTCTTCTGATGATAAAAGTGAGTCGGATATAGCACGCACAAATTATGCAAAGCAAGAGGAAAGCACAAATAGAGATAAAAGATCATACAGCTGCTCAGAAGAACGTGTTTCATCAAAGGCAAAATCAAAAAGTAGCAGCAAATTGTCAAAACTTGGTGACCAGGAAGAACCAGCACAAAAGAATGGCAATGAAGAAGCAAAAGATGCAGTCACTGCTCAAACATCAAGTACAGTATCAAAAGATGCCAGTTCTAAATCCAAACATTCAGGAGACAAGGAAAAGGTGAAATCTCGAAGTGACAATAGAGAACATTCCACTTCAAAACTGGATAAGAAGCATGTGGGAGAAAATACAAAAAGTACAAGCTCAAAGCACAGCCATAAGGATTCAAAACGGAAGGGGGAGAGCAGTAAGTCTGACAAAATAGGTTCCAGAAGCACTGATGAAAAAAGGGCACAAGAAAGAAGCAGTTTGGATAGAAAATCAAGTAAAAAAACCACAATGGAATTTAAAGGTGAAAGCTCTAAAAGTGGTATGCCTTCTAAAAATGGTTCAAAACTAGAAAGTGATGGATGTGATAATGCCGGGAGAAAAAGAAAGCTTTCTTCATGTTCTTATGACACCAAAGACATCCTAGCTATAACGAATGAAGAACTTTCTTGTGAGAGTGTAAAAACAGGAGGAAAGGAGAGAGAATCTAAATCTGCTGAAACAGTAGCCGCCTCAGAGGCTTTGGTTGAATTAAGCAACTTTTGTCTTAATGTAGATGCCACTAGCACAGAGAGTGAATATGGAAAGGAGAACCGACTAATGCAAACGTCTAACGTTCGCGATCTAAATGCTGCATCAGCATTTTCAAATAATTCTTCAGGTGAACACCGTGAACATGATACCAGACAATATTCAGAGACTGCTGCTGCTGCTGCAACTACAGTAGACAGTGGAAGATGTTTAGAAAGGTCCCATGTATCAAATGCTGAAAGTACTTCTATTAGCCATGTTGTAGATCTTCATCATGAAAGTGGAGGTGAACATTTTGGTCTTGAACAGACAAGTCCTATGCCGGAATCACATGTTAACATTAATTCCCGCATTTCTCCTCTTGATGTATCCTCTGAAATAACAGAGGCAAACAATGTGATTTCAACAACTGCAGTCTGTGACACTCATGTGAATCAAGACGCATTTAAAATAGAGCATGTCGGCTCTAACTGTGATGCTTTGGTAGTAGACAACATTGTAACTGGAAATGATGTTGAAGACCACATGCAGATGGCCATTGATAAAGATTTGGCAGAGAATAATTCTGAATCGACTTTTGGGACTTGTATGATTTCTTGTACCGAAAGCAGTGCAGAAAGTACAATTGTACAAACAAGTTCTGAAAGAAATAGCGATGCCTCCTTTTCAACTCGTGCACAGGACAGAAAAACATCGGAGTGCGAGGATACTGCCACATCATCCTGCTCCACAATTGAACATACAGAGAACGTGTTCCTCAGAGGAACCATTATTTATACGAACAGTTCAAGTGAAAATGCTGCAACATCAACAAACATACAGCTGGATAATGTTATGGCCACAAACAGTAGTGACAATGCTGTGGGTGCTGGTAATAATGGGGAGTGCACTGCCACCACTTCTGCTGAATTTGGAAACTTAAGTGAAGCAGATGTTACAATGTTTTCTGAAAATAGCTTTGAAGTTGCAACAACTTCCAGCACTCGTGTAGTATGCTCTCCAGAAAAAAGCATGGAAAGTGCAGCAACTTCATCTCAGGGAGAAATCTGTGTTGTACCAAAAGTAGAAGCTATTTGTGATATAATATTGAAACCTGCCACTTCTTCAGATGGTAATATGTCCTCTTCAGCAGGCACCCCTATAAATGCAGCAACATCTTCTAACAATCAGGAAAGTTATACAGAGAATAGTGACTTTAGTGAAGTTATTGAAAATTCCTCAAGACATGCAGCATCCTCTTCTGTCAGCATAGAAGAGAATGATGATAGGCTATTGAGCTCTGAAAATATCCTTACTCATGCAGCGACTTTTTCTGACCATGCAGCTAAAAATAAAGCTGCTCATTTGGTTTCTGATAATGACTCCACGAATGCAGCAACATCCTCATACAATGATTTGGGGAGAGATTCACTTTCAATTCCAGAAAATGTACGAATGCTTGCGGCGACATCTTCTGACAATGTGGAGGTGCATGATGATTGTTTTGTTGTTAGTAAAAAAGGGGGGTTAGTTGCAGCAACTTCATCTGACATTGGAGTGCCACACTCCAACCCAAATGGGTTTTCTGATGGTATTGGTATATTCACACATGCATCAACCTCTTCGGACGTCCATGTAGATAACAAGGTTCTTCGGGGGTCTGACATTTTTTTGGTAAATGCAGCAACCTCTTCAGACAGCACTGGAGAAAACTATGGTGTTCCTCAGGGCTCTGAAAATGTTCATGAACATGCAGCAACCTCTTCAGATATCTGTGTAGATAATGGCAACACTCTTGAGGGATCTGAAAATGTTCATGAGCATGCAGCAACCTCGTCCAATATCAGTGTAGATAATAGCGGCAGTCTTCAGACATCTGAAAATGTTCTGGCAAATGCAGCAACCTCCTCGGACAGTTTAGCAGAAAATGTTGTTCTTGGAGTATCCGAAAATGTCCTGTCAGCAGCTTCTTCAAGTAGTACAATTGACAGCAGCAGAGTATTACATCTTGAGGGTTCTAGAATATCTTCAGAAATTGGCAATGAAAATATAGCAGCATCATCCAGCAACATAATGGAGAGCAGTTTGGCAGATGCTTCTGGTGTATGGTTGCAACATCCTAATGGAGACAATACAGCAAGCTCTTCAAGTTACTTAGACAGAGACTCCAAATTTCAGCATCAAACCACACAGTTGGGTAGTGCTGAGGAAAGCAAAAATGCTAGAGCAACTTCGACTACTCAGAAGGATGTTGCCGTTAATGACAGATGTTCAAATATTATATCTTCAGGGACTCATGTTGTAAACTCCGCTGATATGGACCGTAGTCAAATGGATGGGGGCAATGCAGCAAGCTGTTCAAGTAGTGGTACAGAACAAGGTTACAAAGACCATAAACATACAGATCACCCAAGAGAGAATACAGCCTCATCAAGCTGTGCATTCGATAACGGTATAGAAGATATATGTGTTGATCCTGAAATTCCAAGCCAGAATGGAAGTGATGAAGCTGCATCATCCTCCAGTTCTTTAAATAGTAGCAGCAGTGTTCAACATCTAGTCCATAAAGCCTCATTAAGTCCCAACAATGCAAACATTGCAGAATCTTCAAGTGTTGCAATGAACAGCAGTAGTGATGGCCTGAATTTTTCTGTACGATGCCCTGGAAACAGTACTGATGATGCTGCCACCTCATCAAGCAACATAACAGTTAGAGGAGCAGACTATGTCATTGGCAACAATACACAAGCTACAACCTCTTCAAATATTTCCATGGACAGCAGTACTGGGGAAGACATAGAGCTGGATACCGAAAAAGCAAGTACTTTGACATCTTCAAGCACTTTATTGAACAATGAGAATAGAGCACAAGCTCTTGAGACTGAAAAAGACAGTGTTACTGCTTCTTCTAGTACTGCGATAGAAAACTGCACAAATGCAAATGAAGAGACTACAGGTAGCTCCGATAAAGTCAGTGGGAATGCAGCCACTTCTAGTAATCTTACTTATAGTAGTAACGAGAAAAATACTAGTTGCAATGCGATTTCTGATATTAATACTGCTACTACCTCCACAGCTATTGAAGAAAGATTTACTGCAGATGAGCGAACTGAAAACCTAAACATTTGTTGTGACATCAACAGTGAAGCTACAGCAGCTTCTTCAAGCAATGCCACGGAATCCTCCTCCGATAGTGGTGGAGGAAATGCAACATCCTCAGATTGTGTGATGGATTGTAGCTTAGAAGGAGAAAATGTGTCTCAGACCACACATCAGGATAAAAATGAGGAGGCTGCTAGTTCTTCCAGTCTATCTACTAATATGAGGCTGCAGGAGATCCAGACTGAGACAGTGGGCAGCCAAAATCTTGAAGATGCAACTACTTCATCCAGCACAGAAAGAGCAAATACTTCATTTGTCTATAGCAGCAACACTAGTGAATGTAATGGTCGTTTTCACAATGTCGAGGCAGCAGTTGAGTCAAGCTTAACATCAAGAAGTGACATTGACGCATCTGGTACTCCAGGAGAGACTATGGCTTTGTTGCCAAGTGCCATGAATGCAGCTATGCATCCTGAACTAGACCATGTAAATCTGGATTATGAAAGGGCCAATGAAAAGGAGGATGCTGTGAGTAGCGCGAGCTCTCAAGAACATAAGATACCCAGCAATGGTTGTAGGCAAATTGAAATGCTAACAAGAGATGGAGAAGTCGATGGAGCTGTTACCAGCGGTGGAGCAGAAGTGAGTGAATCCTCTATGGTTTCTGAAAATTCTGAGACATTTGGTCTTGTGACTTTTGCAAAAGCAGGGGTAATTGTTGATGATGGCAATGTACTCCATGTCCCAGTGGAGGAAGCGCCTGTCTCTAACAGAACTGACGCTAGTGATGAAAGCTTGGTTATAGAGGATACAGAAAACAATCCTTCTTTTGAGAGTGGAAATTGTGAGACTGCAAGTATAGGTGATACCAATGAAGCCGAACCCCCAAACCGGCAACTTTCATTAGAGGAAGGGGAAGGTGCTGTCACCAGCACTGGGATAACAGAAGAAAGTGATAGAGCAAAAGTGAGGCAGGACATAAGAAAAAGTGACAGTTCTTGCACTGGGGCTGAAATTGAGCCTGGTGGCCATGCCATGAGCAGGCAAGAGGTGACTGATTCAAATGCAATTATAGAAGATGATGAGAGTGCTATCACAAGTACAGGTGCAAAAGAAGAGGAAGAGGAAGGTGAGGGATTTGTAACTAGCACTGGAACTGCAAGTGAAGATTCTTCCTTATCAGCCAGCGATGAGAATTCTAATTGTGCTCAAACTTTTAATTCTAATAGCAAGACTCGACATACAGCTGTTCGTTGTGAACATGAGAGCGAGTGGAAAAGGAACCACGAACTTACTGAAGAAATGACTCTGAGCGTAATTATTGCAAATCCAGCAGGTAGTGCCCAGAGCATGGCAGGCGTAAGTACAGAACAGAGTGATCTGCACACAGCAGATCAAAATGCATCAGCCTTAACTACTGATAGTACATCTATACCAGCAAAAAATCCACTTCTCGATCAGCTGGAGAATAGTTCAGCTGAAATGGAAATGGGTACATCTCCACATACTGAAGTGATATTTGGAGGGGAGAGGAGTGTGTCAATACAGCCTGCTGCAGATGACCTGACGACTGCATTAAATGTTCAGGGGCAAAATCTATTGGAAATGAATGAAGAGGACCCGAGCACCTCAGCCGGTGAAAGTGGTTCAGTGAGCATGGCTTTTCATTTACAAGATAAATCTGCAATACATGATCAAAATGACCCCAACCTTTATACATCTTCCAAACAAGTCCCTTCAAATGATGAGCAAACTGTTGCAGACCACACGGATCCCAATCCTACTGTTAAAAATAAAGATTCGCCTTTGGCATCTGAATCTGTACCGAGTAACACCGCGGCTGCTGATGGCCTGTCCAATGAGCATGGCCACTCTTTCGCTGAACATGATTCCGTAAACAGTGAGGTAGTAGAAGAAACCGAATGTTCCAAAGTTCCTGGTGACGGAAGTGTTGTCTTTGCAGGTAATTTTAATCCATGTTGTATTCATGTACTGCTGTTGACACTTAACATCTCAGAATGTGCCGGAGTTAATAATTACTACTGAAAATGTGTTGCCCATCTTTATTTCCTTTAGAGCAAATTTGCTTTAAACATAAGGTCAGCTACAGGGAGCCAGCATAGCCTCTGGCTGAGAGTTAAGGGGCAGCAACCATGCACAATCCTGCTGGGCTAGCTACAACTGTAGTGCAGAAGTCCCATTCCCCTTATCCCAAACCAGTCAGTCTGGAGGAAGGGTTGTCCCTTTTTTTTTCTGCACATTTATTCTAGGGCTGTCCCAACAAGCAAGCCAATCGCAGCTCCTGTCTGCAGCTTTGTGTTTATCAGGAATAAAATCTACCCTTATTGCACATATACTTCTAGCAGCAATGTCGTAATGTGAGTCTTATGGTGCATACGTTCTTTTTTCTGGCATGCTTTTCTTATTTTAAAATGCAATCTTGTTGTCCAGGTCACTGACCTTGGCAACCAAGAACTGTGGGGCTACAGTTTTATTGTTCATTTTTATTCTCTTTGGCCACTCTCCTATACAACTTCCAGTCTATCATTCAGCTTAAATTGAACCCTAGCCACCAAAGAGCTGCTGAACAAAAAGTTTGAAAACTACAAACCATAAAGAAGACCATGCAGCTGTCATTGAATATGTATAGTAACATTTTGAGTTTATGGTGACTACCTAATTTTTTAGTCTGGTGTTTTTTTTTTGTTATTTAGCTTTTTATTCAGCAGCTCTGCAGTTTGTAATTTCAGCAGTCTGGTTGCTAGGCTCTAAATTCTAGCAACCATGCATTGATTTGAATAAGACTGCAATATGAATAAGAGAATCTGACTACAAAGATGGGTAATAAAAAAAGTAGCAATAACAATAAATGTGAAGCCTTACAGAGCATTTGTTTTTTAGATGAGTCATTGACCCCCATTTGAAAGCTGGAAATAGTCCGAAGAATTGGCCATTCTATACTATACTAAAAGTTAAACTTAAAGGTCAACACCCCCTTACTGGTAAAACCGTCCATTAGAAGCTGGCCAAACCTTAATGCGTTGTTGACATTATTGCTGCTCATTTGTATGTGCATACACAATTTAAGCTGGCAAAATCCAGTGCAAGTACAGATATGGGATCCGTTATGCAGAAAGCTCTGAATTACAGGAACCATGTCTCTCATATACTCCCATTTTATTTTTTTCTCTGTAATAATAAAACCGTACCTTGTACTTGATCCAAACTAATATCTTCTTATTGGAGACAAAACCAGCCTATTGGGTTTATTTAATGTATAGATTATTTTCTAGGTACCTAAATTTGCTGGAAACGGAATATCCATTTCGGCTGATGATCCGTTCTAGTCTGTGCTATCTGGTCTGCTAAACGTGTGGCCAAATTTCTGGTTCTTGGCAGGTTGTTTAATTCAGGACATTTCAAGGCAGTTTTGTGCCTTATATCATTGTTGTTAGACTTAAAGGGATACTGTCATGGGAAAAAAATTTTTTTTCAAAATGAATCAGTTAATAGTGCTGCTCCAGCAGAATTCTGCACTGAAATCCATTTCTCAAAAGCGCAAACAGATTTTTTTATATTCAATTTTGAAATCTGACATGGGGCTAGACATTTTGTCATTTCCCAGCTGCCCCTGGTCATGTGACTTGTGCCTGCACTTTAAGAGAGAAATGCTTTTTGGCATGCTGCTGTTTTTCCTTCTCAATGTAACTGAATGTGTCTCAGTGGGACATGGGTTTTTACTATTGAGTGTTGTTCTTAGATCTACCAGGGAGCTGTTATCTTGTGTTAGGGAGCTGTTATCTGGTTACCTTCCCATTGTTCTTTTGTTTGGCTGCTGGAGGAAAAAAGGGAGGGGGGTGATATCACTCCAACTTGCAGTAAAAAAGTGAAGATTATCAGAGCACAAGTCACATGACTGGGGGCAGCTGGGAAACTGACAATATGTCTAGCCCCATGTCAGATTTCAAAATTGAATATAAAAAAATCTGTTTGCTCTTTTGAAAAATGAATTTCAGTGCAGAATTCTGCTGGAGCAGCACTATTAACTGATTCATTTTGAAAAACATCTTCATGTGACTACTTCTAACTCTGAATTTAATTGTAATTGAAACAGATGAACCTGCAGCTGTTTCTGAGACTGGTGTGTTACAGGTAAACCTTCATAATCTGTTGTTTATATTTTATGCTCGACTCTACCACAGATACGGTGACAGTTTTGGTGCTATATACTTACTTTCTCTATCCTCTCAGACACATCTAAAAGTGACAATATACTACATTTTTTTCAACTGTGATGAGATAACTGTTCAGCACGCAGGCAGTACATGAATGCTGATTCCATTAATGACTGTTGTATAGTGGATAGAAAAAGAGTAATTAGTTAGTATTAACCAGCCTTTTAAACTATACACTCCTCTGTAGTGCCCAAAAATAACCTTCTGTCCTCACTGTAGTATCCTGTGGCTTTTCTGCTAGTGTGCTAGTCATCAAGAATGCACCTATGGAAGCCTCTATGAGACAAAACACTTCCCATGCGTGTTCCTTGTAGATTTGTGGTGTTTGTCTGACATCCTAGAGGAATAAAAACAATAAATTAGTATCCGTATTTTATAAGGGGAAAGAGATTACTGTAGTTTGTTTATACACTCAAAACATCCAGGTTTGTAGGGTGATCATGCAATAACAAATGTGCAGAGTTCACTCCAATAACTCATAGCAGTGATTCAGCAGGCAACATTTTTTTTGGTCAACTGTTTAAAAGTGGATATCCGGTTGGTTGCTGTGGAATACAAGAACTAAAGCAAACTGCCCCTTTTACACTGCCCCTTTTACACTGCCCCATACATCTACACCTCAAAATTTTTTTTTTTTTTTTTTATGGTTTAGAATGAGCAAAAGGAAATATCTTGCGATGCAAAGGAGGAATGTTTGGAAACCACAAGTGGTGATGCAGTCTTGGAGACAAAGGGTCAAGGCAAGTATCCAGGATGAATGTGGGCAAAGTAAGACAATTCTCTCTCTCTCTCTCTCTCTCTCTCTCTCTCTCTCTCTCTCTCTCTCTCTCTCTCTCTCTCTCTCTCTCTCTCTCTCTCTCTCTCTCTCTCTCTCTCTCTCTCTCTCTCTCTCTCTCTCTCTCTCTCTCTCTCTCTCTCTCTCTCTCTCTCTCTCTCTCTCTCTCTCTCTCTCTCTCTCTCATATTCTGCTGTAACGCTGAATATGTTTTTTGTTTTAGTAGATGAGGATCTAGCTGAAACCAAAAATTATTTGAATCTGACAAACGGTCAAGAGGTAAGGGAGAGATTAAAACAGATCTTTCAGGCTAACGCAACACCCACCATCACACCCATACAGCTGCTGTAAATGTAGAGTTAAAAAAAAATGCCTTGATGATGAGCTCCTGCGTACTGCCAAACAATCGCTGCGATGTGCCTCATACAGCACGGGCTTACTATCATTTAAATCTGTTTTCATTAGAGTGAAGTAATTAAGCTAAAGATATTTTATTTGTCTGGTCAGAGTTTACTAATAGATGCTGCCCCACGAACATAAAGCCAGTGACTGTACTGTAGCATTTTCCAATTTTTATGTATTTCGAAATGTATTTTTTAGAAACAAAGTAAGTAGATATGCAATGGGTCTAGCGTCCCATTATTTTTTGCCTGGTATCGGAAGACTCGTGGAAAATATTTAATGCTGGGGTTACCACAGCGGAAGTTCTTTCAACTTTGGGGGTTCTTTCTGCTAAATAATAAAGGGTTAAATATTTTTTATTCTTTAATGATGTTTTTTGTAATTTGGTTATTTTACAGGAAGAAGTTGAGATTCCCACAATCCAACAACCTAAAACAGGTACCTAGCAATTTTAATTAATTAATACAGTACTTGCTTTGGGAGTTATGGGTCCAATTTATTTCCTAGTAAATTTTAAAATTGTTAAATGAGAACTAAAGCCTTACTAAAGAAGTCGCTTTAGCAGTAAAGATCTGTCTCTCCAAAGATGCCCCAGTAGCTCCCCATCTTCTTTTCTGCTGATTCACTGCACATGCTCTGTGCTGCTGTCACTTACTGAGCTTAGGGACCCACTCACAATATACAGTACACATAGAATAGAAATGTCACAATATAAGGCTGATTAGTAATTAATACAGATAATTACTACATGGCAGCACAGAAACCAGTGCAATTAGCATCAGAATTTAATAATTAGCCCTGTAGCATCAGCTTATATTACAGACCAACCTCATTTTCTGCTGGATAATTAGTGATGACCCCTAAGCTTAGCTTCTCAACAGCTGCTCAGAGCCCACTGAGCATGTGAGTGTCACACACTTTCCAAGATGGTGACCCCCTGTGACAAGTTTGAAGTCCTGGATCATTGCTGCTATTGACAAGCTGAAACTTTAGGCTGGTGCAATAAGTTCACTATATAAAATGACATTTTTAGCCCTATTCATTTTTAGGGTTTACTTTTCCTTTAATGTGGGATAAAAAGTTACAGGTCATTTTAAGATTTAACAATTTGTTTTTTTGCTATGGAAAAAAGGGATAAAGGACTATTCCATGTTGGTTCACAGTGTTGCTGCTGAACTTGAATGCCCCAAAGAAAATAAATGTGTAATGACTGCTCAAAGCTGCTGGTCATTGGCAAATAATGTAAGCAAATGTGTCACTAGGGGAAGCTTTTGAAATGTTTTCTAAAGTCTTATTGTCAAAGTATATGAGTGGGTGTTGGCATCATTTCTGTTTCCTGTAGATACCAACTGATACCAACCATAGTCAAATTAGAATAACACACTCTATATATTGGCGGTGCAAAATTCCAGACTTTGACAATAGGTGCCATTTATTTCTTTAGTATGGGTTTCTATGTTAAAAGCAATAGTTTTCCTTGTAGTTAAAGTTTTAGTGCCTTATACCTCTGTACAAGTAGCCAGAATTAGTCATAATCCCAGGCATGTCCTACCTGTGCCACTGCAGCTGTTGTGGAATCACAGTTTGATTTAAAGGGACAAGTGTTCTCTTCAGGATACTGGGCATTATTCTGTAGCATCGGGGAGATTATGAAATCACGATGGTGATAATAAAATGATCGATATTTTGGATCTAATTCAGGCTTTTTTTTTTTTTTCTTTTCTAGGGAGGTCTGAAAGGGATCCAGAATTAGGGCAACCGCTGGAATCTTCTGATCTTGGGAAGGTAATTGCACTTTTATATTTTTATTTTTTTTTTTCTCATAAATGTTAAACCTAAGTACGGTGTTTGAGCTGGTATGGCTAAAATGAATCTCGTATTCTGTAGAAGAGTTCTCACATAATGCACATTAGTATTGTATTAATAGAAATATGTCCATATCCAATTTCTGAAAAAGCAAAATATTGTTTGTGTTGAGTTATTTTATGAATTGCTAACCACTCGTCTGCCTAGATACCCTATAAAAATGTATCTTTTTATTAGAACACCTTTTCACAGGCAGCAAAACTAATCTGGACTGCACTCCACCATTAAAATGCCATTATTGTTACATCCTGGCACAAACCATGGTGTTTCAGGTCTTTTTGGGCCTTTTTTTCAAGTTTGATTGGTCCTAGATACCTCTATCTAACTGATTTTCACGTGGGACCATCTACCAGGCATACGTGCAGTTTACCAATAATTGCAGTGATTGCTTTGGAAGTGCAGATTAAGGTCAGGAGATTTACCCACACAAAGGGATTCTACATTGAATTTTATGATGTCATTTTATTACACTGTTTGCACTGCAAATAATTCACTGTACAATATAAAGTTTAATTTCTGAACCAGCAAGTGTGTGTGTTTTTTTTTTTAAGTTGTAATATAGGTCTGTAGGTGCTTTCAGAAAGAGCCAGCACATTAGGATGGAACTGCTTTCTGGCAGGCGGTTGTTTCTCCTACTCAATGTAACTGAATGCGTCGCAGTGGGACCTGGATTTTACTATTTAGTGCTGCTCTTGGCTCTGAGCTGTTATCTTCTGTTAGGGAGCTGTTATCTGGTTACCTTCCTTTTGTTCTGTTATTAGAATTCTGGGTGGAGGGTGATATCACTCCAACTTGCGGTAAAGAGTGACTGAAGTTTATCAGAGCACAACTGACAATATGTCTAGCCCAGGGGTCAGCAACCTTTACTATCAAAAGAGCCATTTTGCCCCTCTTCCACTAAAGAAAAATAGTCTGGAGCCGCAAAACATAACACAGATTATAAACTTTTAAAAGTTTTAAAACAAACAGAAGTGCAGTGTGCATGTGTAGGACTACTTTGAAATAAATAAAACACTGAATAGCCCTATTAAATGCTAGTGTTCTCATCTGTTTAATGTAAATTCTGTTTCTGAAGTTCAATGCTGATCTTCCCTATATTGTCTTGAGTTTGTGACCGCGTTAAGGACCATGATGAATCATATTGCTGCTGCTCAGTCTTGCCTGTCACTCCTGGGACGTCTATACAGCCCTCACAACTGGCAGCTTCCTGAGTGTGCGACTGCAGTAATCTTACCGTTAACTTACCCCGGTCACACACTCAAGCAGCCGCCAGCAGGTGCGACGGCAGTATAGAGGTATAGCCAACCTGATAGGCAAAGCCACAAGACCGAGCCGCAGCAAGCAGGATAAAGAGCCGCATGAGGCTCCGGAGCCTCAGGTTGCCTACCCCTGGTCTAGCCCCATGTCAGATTTCAAAATTGAATATAAAAAAATCTTTTTGCTCTTTTGAGAAATAGATTTTAATGCAGAATTCTGCTGGAGCAGCACTATTAACTGATGTGTTTTGGGGGGGAAAAACATTTTTCTCATGACAGTATCCCTTTGTCACGTGCCTGCCATTTTGTTGGTTTGGTCACTCTAGGTTTTGGTGCAGCGAAGTCATTCAGAGATGCTTGTACAGTTAGGACAGACTTTTTCACATGATATATTTAATCGGTTGGCTTTTTATAAAACATTTTTTTTTTTTGTTTTCTGTAGTCCCAATATTCTTCTTATAACATGTATTTCATGTTTCTGCTTAGGGCCAAAGCTTTGGAGAGGCAACTGAATCAAATACTTCAGAAGAACCGCAATCTACAAAACAAAAGAACCTAGAAACAATCAAAGGTATTTCCTTGTTTTAAGTAATTGTGAGGCTGTGAATAAAGCAATCTGCAATTCATAATGTAAATGTTGGGCTGTAAGATTTTAGATTAGATTAAGCACTGGTCTGCAAAGCGTCTTTACTTTGTAACTCGTAATGCCTTGCTAATAATTTCTACACAATATATTTTTGACTTGGTAAATGCATGCTTTAAATGTTCTCTGATAAGGCTATTTCTGCCAAAAATTTCCACAGACAGGCTAAATAATAAAGCCACTTATTTGAGAAACTGAACTAATACTGTCGTGGCTTAGCAGGCCCTGAGATGTGCACATACTCTAAGCTGTATTGGTCTAATGATAATGACTTTCAATATTAATGCCCTGTTTATCTGTACAGTTAAGTATGTAATGTACAGGGTTTTATATGTCATATTTATAGATGTAGATGCACCGAAAGAAAGTGCTACCTGTGAAACTTCAGGTCCAGAAGCACGAGAGGTAAGTTGAATCGAATATTTTTTTCCCCTTGTACTGTTTTTCTCATGTACGCATATTTCAACATACAAAATAACTATTAAAGGGATACTGTCATGGAAAAACATGTTTTTTTCAAAACGCATCAGTTAATAGTGCTGCTCCAGCAGAATTCTGCACTGAAATCCATTTTTCAAACGAGCAAACAGATTTAGTTTTTGAAATCTGACATGGGGGCTAGACATATTGTCAATTTCCCAGCTGCCCCCAGTCATCATCATCATCATTTATTTATAAATGATGTCATGTGACAGTCATGTGACTTGTGCTCAGATAAACTTCAATCACTGTTTACTGCTGTATTGCAAGTTGGAGTGACATTACCCCCTACCTCCCCCCCCCCAGCAGCCAAACAAAAGAACAATGGGAAGGTAACCAGATAGCAGCTCCCTAACACAAGATAACAGCTGCCTGGTAGATCTAAGAACAGCACTTAATAGTAAAAGCCAAGTCCCACTGAGACTGATTCAGTTACATTAAGTAGGAGAAATAACAGCCTGCCAGAAAGTAGTTCCATCCTAAAGTGCAGGCACAAGTCACATGACTAGGGCAGCCGGGAAACTGTCAAAATGTCTAGCCCCATGTCAGATTTCAAAATTGAATATAAAAAAATCTGTTTTCTCTTTTGAGAAATGGATTTCAGTGCAGAATTATGCTGGAGCAGCACTATTAACTGATGCGTTTTGGAAAAAACATGTTTTTCCATGACAGTATCCCTTTAAAATCCCCTACAGTTTGAATGCATGTTTATATCCACTTCAATTTCCTGCAAACTGATTGCAATACAGGTGTATTTTCATGAGCTTTGTTGGAATTTTGCATGAATTGTAAAATTATTTTGTTACACGCCTGTGAAATTTTGTTTGTGGGTTCTTTATTTCTGATGTTGAGGGATGCATCCCTTTGAGTGCAACTGAATCAGTGTTTTTCACTTTGCATTGCTTAGGAGCCTTGTTTAGAAGAATCCACTCCAAAGGTGAAAAAGCCCAGTGGCCATAAAAGTCTTGAAAACCTGAAAGGTATATTGACATATGGGGTGTAACGCCAACGCTTCGGGCATATTTATTGTGTGGTGTAAAAAAGGGCAGAATAATTTGGCACACATTGCCAGGCATCACCATGTAAAAATGGCGTTTTTTTTTTTTTTTGTACCTGTTTTTTATTTTTTGGAGCAACTTCTGCAGGAACTTACAAAGGTCTGAAGATGTTTAAATTAACGGCAGAAAATCTGGCGTTCACATGTTGTAAAATAAAACACATCTTGATTTCCCATTTATTTTACACACCTTTTTTCCTTTTTTTTTTTTTTTTGTGTGAATTTCGTTTTACACAGCATAATGAATGGGCCTGTGAGTGTATGTGTCACACACATACAGTCATATGAAAAAGTTTGTAAACCCCTCTTAATTCTTTGAAGTTTTGTTTATCATTGGCTGAGCTTTCAAAGTAGCAACTTCTTTTTAATATATAACATGCCTTATGGAAACCGTAGTATTTCAGCAGTGACATAAAGTTTATTGGATTAACAGAAAATATGCAATATGCATCATAACAAAATTAGACAGGAGCATAAATGTGGGCACCCCAACAGAGATATTACATCAATACTTAGTTGAGCTCCTTTTGCAAATGTAACAGCCTCTAGACGCCTCCTATAGCCTATGATGAGTGTCTGGATTCTGGATGGTGGTATTTTTGACCATTCGTCCATACAAAATCTCTCCAGTTCAGTTAAATTTGATGGCTGCCGAGCATGGGACAGTCTGCTTCAAATCATCCCATAGATTTTCCATGATATTCAAGTCGGGGGACTGTGACGGCCATTCCAGAATATTGTACTTCTCCCTCTGCATAAATGCCTTTGTAAATTTCCAAGTGTGTTTAGGGTCATTGTCTTGTTGGAATATCCAACCCCTGTGTAACTTCAACTTTGTGACTGATGCTTGAACATTATCCTGAAGAATTTGTTGATATTGGGGTGAATTAATCCGACCCTCAACTTTTTAACAAGGGCCCCAGTCCCTGAACTAGCCCCACAGCATGATGGAACCTCCACCAAATAGGTAGCAGGTGTTTTTATTTGAATACAGTGTTCTTCGTCCGCCATGCAAATCTTTTTGTTATGACCAAATATCTCATATTTTTGTCTCATCAGTCCAAAGCACTTTGTTCCAAAATGACTGTGGCTTGTCTAAATGAGCTTTTACATACAACAAGTGACTATTTGTGGCGTGAGTGCAGAAAGGGCTTCTTTCTCACCACCCTGACTGATGTTCTTTGTGCAAATTGCACTGAATTGTAGAATGATGTACAGATACACCATCTGCAGCAAGATGTTCTTGCAGGTCTTTGTTGGTGATCTTTGGGTTGTCTATAACCATTCTCACAATCCTCAACATATGCCGCTCCTGTATTTTTCTTGGCCTGCCAGACCTGGGTTTTACAGCAACTGTGCCTGTGGCCTTCCATTTCCTGATTACATTCCTTACAGTTGCAACTGACAGTTTAAACCTCTGAGATAGCTTTTTGTAGCCTTCCCATAAACCATGATACTGAACAAACTTTGTTTTCAGATCTTTTGAGTGTTGCTTTGAGGATCCCATGCTGTCACTCTTCAGAGGAGAGTCAAACAGAAGCACAACTTGCAATTGGCCACCTTTTAATAGCTTTTTTCATGATTGGACACACCTGCCTATGAAGTTCAAGGCTTAATGCGCTAATCCATCCAATTTGGTGTTGCCAGTGATCAGAATTGAGCAGTTACATGCATTCAAATTAGCAAAATTACAAGGGTACCCAAATCTTTGCACAGCCAGTTTTGCACATTTGACTTACTTAAATACAACTGAATACTGCTTCACTAAAACGCTTTGTTCCTGGGAAAAAGACATACCACTATTATCTTTTTTTTTTGTTGAAAGTGGAGTCAATTATTATGCAGGCTGTGAGGGGTTCCCAAACTTTTTCATAAGCTTGAATATGAAAATACTCCATCTAAAACACGTTAATTTCCCCTTGAACCATTTGAAGATGCTGACAGCCTTCATGATATTTGAGTTGGTTTTTTTATTTTTTTGGTTTTTTTTCAATCTATTCGAGTTTTTCACCCAGACTACATCTATTTGAGTTTTTTTACATTCAGGTTTTTTCTTATCTTTTTTTAATTTATCTGGTAATGCGCGGCACAAGAATTAAAGCCTAACTAAAGTAGCTAGAAATGTTGTACATTGTTTTGTGCTTCTGTACCAGCCCAACCACAGTCATTTAGCAGTAAAGATCTGTTTCTCCAAAGATGCCCCAGTAGCTCCCCATCTTCTTTTCTGCTGATTCACTGCACATGCTCTGTGCTACTGTCACTTACTGTGCTTAGGGACCCACTCACAATATACAGTACAGATAGAATAGAAATGTCACAATATAAGGTTGATTAGTAATTAATACAGATCATTACTACATGGTAGCACAGAAACCAGTGCAATTAGCATCAGAATTTAATAATCAGCCCTGTAGCATCAGCTTATATAACAGACCAACCTCATTTTCTGTTGGATAATTATTGACGACCCCTAAGCTTAGCTTCTCAACAGCTGCTCAGAGCCCACTGAGCATGTGAGTGTCACAGACACTTTCCAAGATGGTGACCCCCTGTGACTAGTCTGAAGTCCTGGATCATTGCTGCAATTGACAAGCTGAAACTTTAGGCTGGTGCAATAAGGTCATTATACAAAATATGGCATTTCTAGCCATACTTATTTTTAGGCTTTATTTCTCTTTTAAGTACAGGGAAGAATGAATAACCTCAACTATTTCTTGCTCCTTTTCTGTTTTCTCCACTGACAGACCAGCGCTGACTGAGAAAATATCAACCCTGCCTCTTATTTCCAGCTGCGCTGGCGTTTTTCCTGCTGGTGGAGAAAATATATATGTGTAACATTAGCCTGAATAGCATTCAGTAGAACTCTGTGGTACAGTCATCTCTAATTACCCTTCTCCCTGCATATTTGAAACAGGAATTTAATTTCTCTGTGGTCTTAGGGGGACACAGGGACCGATGGGGTTAAGCTCCATCCTCCGGAGGCAGGACACTTGAATAATAATTAATTAAGTGGGTGTGTCTAGGGGCTTAACCCCGCACACTGTGCCATATCATTCAGTTTTTTAAGTGTCCTTGCTTCCGGGAGGATGGACCTCACACAGAGGAGTGAATACTACGGTCAGCTTGCTGACACCCGGGGTGATACCTGAAACAGGATTACCTGTTTCTTTGCTGTTAGCCCCCAACGCTAAGGACGCCACCGGGGTCAAACTCCTAGCCATGAGGCTATAACGACCACCCAGATTCATTCCTACATTTCTGTCAAGAATGGAGAAGGTCTGGCCGGTGTGACACGTGAGTTATTTGCTTACCGGCATAGTGGCTATTGTGGCACCCTGTCTGGTTGATTAGTGGCTGGTAACACTCCTATTCAATAGGACTGGAGTGATCCTCTCCCTCCCCTCTCCCCGTGAGTCTGCTTCGCTCGGTATTACTGAGCTGGACAGAGTGGGCACGCAAAGCATTCAGCTTTCCTACCTCGCAGTGACTGGGAGAACATAGGCGCTAAGTGAGCACAAGTTATTTCGCTCAGTCGGGAGGAACGCAGGCTGAAGCGCATGGGTTTTTTCCTCCATAGCCGGTCATTATGCGCCATCTTGTTTATTCGCGCGCCCGGTGGAACGCAAAGTGCGTTCCAGCGGCCATTTTGACTGCATTACAGGACGCGACGGATGAAGCGCACGGTCCTGCAGCCTGCATAACTATTGAAGCAGCCTACAAACCAGTGGGAACTACCAACTATAGGTTTTATCCCACACACTTGCCTATCTAGCTGAGCGACCTAGGTTCAACATGGCAGAAGGTAGGCAACGGGGATTATTCACGAGGGCGGGGGGAAAAGCCCCCACAACAGCACTGGTAAAATATTTTGCCTGCACTAAGTGCAAAGCTAAACTACCAGCTGGCCAGAGTGAGTCGCTCTGTGGTACCTGTTCCACTGAGCAGGGTCAGTCAAACTCCCCAGGTGGTGACCATCCCTTACCTCCAGTCCTCACAGAAAGTATTCAAGAGGGTACATCCCAAGGAATAAGAGAATGCCCGTCCAGCTCCCTTATGGGCAATTCAATTGTCTCAGTCCCTTGCGTCTTTGCAAGGATTGCCATCTATTGCAGATAACCTGGGGAGGGCCCTAGAAAAATTTACTCACAAGAGAAGTGTTAAACGTAAACGCCTAGATGATTCTAGATGTGATACTGTTACACACTCACCATCTGAGGGGTCGTCAATAGACCAAGATTCATCGCAGTCTGAAGGCGAAATTCCCCTGTCAGAGGCTTTATCTGACGATGAAGAGGAAAACCGAGAAAAAGAACGAGATATACAGCACGACGTTGATAGCATTATTAGGGGAGTGCTGGAGGTTTTGAATATTTCACAAACACAAAAACAAGAGTCAACAACTCTGTTCAAAAGGCAGCACAAGTCCACCATCTGTTTTCCACAGCATGAGCAACTGCTGAATATTATTCAAGATGAATGGAATTCTCCTGAGAGAAAGTTTCAGGCGACAAAGAAATTTACTAAGTCTTATCCTTTTCCTAAGGACATTGTTGATACATGGTCTAATCCCCCAGCAGTGGACGCGCCAGTTTCAAGATTGTCAAAATCGACCACCCTGCCGGTCACTGATGCAGCAGCATTCAAGGATCCATCTGACCGTAGGTTGGAAGGTTTTTTAAGGGCTACATATTCCTCTTCAGGTTCTGCAATTCGTCCCTGCCTGGCCTCCGCTTGGGTATCCAGGGCAATTCAAGCCTGGTCGGAAACTCTCTGCAAAGACATACAAGATGGAGTACCCCGAACACAGCTTATGGCATCCGCACAAGCAATCAGGGAAGCATCCGCTTACCTGTGTGATGCTACACTCGATTCAGCTCAGATAATTACTCGTACTTCAGCACTGTCCATAGCAGCGCGAAGAACACTGTGGTTTAAAAATTGGTCAGCGGATCTTAGCTCCAAAAAGACACTAACTTCATTACCCTTCAAGGGACAACGGCTGTTTGTAGAAGAACTGGAGAAAATAATTTCCCAGGCAACAGGTGGAAAAAGCACCTTTCTCCCCCAGAATAGAAATAGATCTTCCACATCACATAAACGGGGAAGGTTTTTTCGAGGCCAAAGTGGACGTTTCCAGCGGCGAAGCAATTCGCCACAGCGCTCTCATTTTCGCAACAAAACTAACGACAAAGGCCGAGCCACATGGAAGACCAACAAGCCCCATACAAAGCCCTCAACAGACAAGTCCGTATCTGTTTGACGAGGCAGTCCCTCCGGAATCGTTGGAACTGATAGGGGGCAAGTTACTACGATTCCGGGAGGTGTGGACCCACCACTCTTCGGATGCATGGGTCAAAGAAATCATTTCAGAAGGCTATCATCTGGATTTTACAGCCAATCCACCAAGGCAATTTCTAATGTCCAGGGTTCCCTCAAATCCCAGAAAAGCACAAGCCTTCCTGGACTGTATATCCAAGATGGAAAGGACCGGAGTGATTATACCAGTACCTCACCAAGAGAGATTCTGGGGGTTTTACTCCAATTTGTTCATAGTTCCCAAGAAGGACGGGTCCTTCAGACCAGTACTCGACCTCAAGCGATTGAACAAGTTCATCCGATCAGTTCATTTCAAAATGGAAACATTACGTTCAGTCATTCGAGGAATGGAACAGGAGCAGTTAATGATGTCACTAGATATCAAGGACGCGTATCTCCATGTCCCAATATGGCTGCCTCACCACCGTTACCTACGATTTGCCTTCACAAATCGACTATCAATTTGTGGCACTACCATTCGGCCTATCATCAGCTCCCAGGGTGTTTACCAAACTGATGGCGGTCACAGCAGCAACGTTACGCCTGAAGGGTATTTCGGTGATGCCCTACCTGGACGATCTCTTAATCAAAGCAAGGTCAGAGCAGAAGGCCATGGAGGACTTACAGCAGGCATCCCAGCTTCTGCAGAGCTTTGGCTGGACCATCAACTGGTCGAAATCCAACATACGCCCCAGCAAACAAATGACATTTCTGGGCCTCCACTTCAATACTGCCACGCAGATAGTATCCCTTCCACAGGACAAGCAGATCAAGCAATGCAGGTGCTGGGACTGATGGTGTCAGCCATAGAAGCAGTCCCATTTGCACAAATACAATTACGTCCTCTACAAGCCAACATTCTTGCTACGTGGAAGGGAGGCTCATTGACGCAACCTCTGTTTCTGTCTCAATCGACGACCGAAGCTCACCAATGGTGGTTACAACCACACAACTTGGCAACGGGGCAATCATGGGCAACCCCGGAATGGAATGTGATAGCCACAGATGCCAGTTTACAAGGCTGGGGAGCAACATGGGACATCCTGTCTGTACAAGGTCGATGGTCTCTAGAGGAATCCAAACTGCCAATAAACATTCTCGAACTCAGAGCCGTAAAGATAAGTTTACTACAATGGACACAGTCACTACAACAAAAGCCAGTTCGAATACAGAGCGACAACGCCACCACAGTGGCATACATAAATCGGCAGGGCGGAACCTGCAGCAAAAAGGCGCTAGCGGAAGCCAGACAAATTCTGAGCTGGGCAGAGAACAACTCCGTGAGACTTTCGGCCATGCACATACCCGGAATAACCAACACGAAAGCGGATTTTCTCAGTCGAAACCAGTTGGATCCAGGGGAATGGGAACTCCATCCCGAGGTATTCAAGAAGCTCGTAGACCACTGGGGATTACCACAAATAGATCTGATGGCGTCCAGAATCAACCGGAAGGTGCCAAGCTTCTTCGCACGGTACAGAGACAATATGGCAACAGGAGTGGATGCAATGACACAGAGGTGGCGCTTCGATCTAGCATATGTGTTTCCACCTCTTCCCATGCTACCTCGAGTTCTAAAAAAGATAAGACAATCTCACATCACAGTAATTGTAGTGGCGCCATTCTGGCCTTGGAGGACTTGGTTCTTCGATCTTCAAGAACTGTCAGTCGCACGACCGATCAGACTCGAAGCCAGACCAGATCTTCTACTACAGGGTCCAATAGCCCATCACAATCCCGGCCTGTTCGCTTTGACGGGATGGCTGTTGAGGCATCCATTTGGCGGAGCCAAGGACTAGCTGAAGACGTCATTCCGACAATGATGAGGGCACGCAAACTGTCATCATCCAAATCCTATCACAGGGTGTGGCGTTCCTATTTCAACTGAGTTTCCGAGTTGAGTGCACTTTCATGTGATCCTGCGTTTCTGGTCTTTCACAAGGATAAGGCAGTACTACGTACCGTTCCATCTTTCCTACCCAAAGTTGTATCTTCCTTCCACGTGAATCAGGAAATTGTAGTGCCATCCCTCTGTCCTAACCCTAAGAATGTAAAGGAACGCCGACTACACAATCTGGATGTAGTTAGATCACTTAAGTGGTACTTAGAACGATCAAAACCTTTCCGTCGTTCTAATTCTCTGTTCATTCTTCCATCTGGACCCCGCAGAGGGCAGGCGGCACCAAAGACATCCATCGCAAGGTGGATCAGAGAAACGATCAGACAAGCTTATCTTTCCAAGGGAAGAACACCACCAGAAGGGATCCGAGCTCATTCTACAAGGGCAATGGGAGCCTCCTGGGCGTGGCGCAACTCTGCCTCATTGGAGCAGATCTGCAAAGCGGCTACCTGGTCATCAGTACATACTTTCACCAAATTCTATAAAGTTGACACATTTTCCTCAGCAGAGGCATCTCTGGGGCGAAAGGTGTTACAATCAGTACTAAAATAAAGGAATTATTGATCTAGCTCGTTCCCACCCTGCTGTTATGGGACTGCTTTGTTAAGTCCCCATCGGTCCCTGTGTCCCCCTAAGACCACAGAGAAAACGGGATTTTTTAATACTTACCGTTAAATCCGTTTCTCTGTAGTCGAAAGGGGGACACAGGGCTTCCCGCCCATCGGACGAGCTGTTGATCTTTTGGTCAGGCCAGAATAGTTCCTGGCTTAGCATTCTGCCTGTTAAACATATGGTTTTGTTACATAGTTAAAGGTTATTATCGTTAGCAAGTCTATCTTTGGACAAACTGAATGATATGGCACAGTGTGCGGGGTTAAGCCCCTAGACACACCCACTTAATTAATTATTATTCAAGTGTCCTGCCTCCGGAGGATGGAGCTTAACCCCATTGGTCCCTGTGCCCCCCTTTCGACTACAGAGAAACGGATTTAACGGTAAGTATTAAAAAATCCCGTTATTTGTTATTAATATGATTGCAGCTTTATAACTTTTTTTTTTTCTCCCCTTTCCTTTAAAAGAGAGCCTCCCTAAGGATAACAATACAGAGGAAATCCCAGAGGTAGTTTTGTTTCTTTACCCTTTATTGTTGTCCAACTGGTTTAACACTCACTTCTGTTTAACAAAATAAATGGCTGCATACCTTAGATCTTGCAGAATGCTAGAAGCTGGAGTTTAGTTTGGATACAACCCTATGTAAACATGCAAATATGCGATGAAGTAACGTTCTGGCTGATTGTTGCATATTATGAGTCTGTGACTGCTTTGTTCATGTCTGCTTCAAGAAGGGTATTAACGATTTTTAAAATAAAGGGGGGAGGGATATTAATGAACTTTAAGTAACATTGCTTGTAATGTTCATGTACTGTACCCCCCATGCCCTGTTTACTAAGCCCACTGGTTTTTATTGACAACTAGGATTGCCACCTGGCCGCTATTTTAGGCCCAACCGGTAAAAATGTTGCTTGATCCCAATGTTATTTATAGGGAAAATCCATAAAATTATAGGAAGGCCGGTATTTTTTTCCAGAAAGGTGACAACCCTAGTGACCGTACAGATTTGCTTGAGTAAGTCTTTTTGACCCAGCCAAGGTTCTCGCTTCATTTGCATTCAATGCAATCAATTTGTACTATATTTTTTTTAATGCTTTTCCACTTTATTGCTATTTTTACTTTAAGAAAACTAAATATTTTGATTGTGTTGTAATACAACAATATATGTGTGTGTGTATTAGGGATGCACCAAATCCAGGATTCAGTTCGGTATTCTGCCAGGATTCAGGCTTTTTCAGCAGGGTTCGGCCGAATCCTTCTGCCCGACAAAAACAAATCTGAAACTTAATTTGCATATGCATATTAGGGTTGGGGAGAAAAATTGCGTGACTTTTTGTCAAAAAATAATGAAGTAAAAAAAACATTTTCCCTTCCCACCCCTAATTTGCATATAAAAATTAGGATACAAACACATACACAAACACACAAAAAATGTATTTCGTACAAATTCAGCCAGGCCCGGATTTCCCTTTGCGGATCTCTGAGACCGCATGGTCCTAGCTCCCGACCGCTTCACACTTCAGAGATGAAGTTTAAACTTCACTGTAAACATGCATGAAGCTTTGAATGTGCCACTGATGCATCTTATATTAGTGATGATAATGTGTGGTGATAACAGCAACTTCGTTCCTTGTTTTAGGAAGCCAAGCCGCCAGTTGAGACAGAAAAGCGGAAAAGAGGGCGGCCTCCAAAGAAACTGAATTTGCCTCCAGTTCCTGATACAGGTTGGTTTACACTTATTAATACCTAATATTCATTCTATAGTCTTAGCAGTGGCAGCATGAAAGCTAAACGTAAATTGTTTGTTTTCGCTTTTTCAGAATCGTTGCTAAAGGAGAGTTCAGAAGAAGGAAAAACATCAAATGTAGGTTAATGAAATACAGCATTTGTTGTTTCCGTAGTGTATCTGTGTTATGTCTTACCCTATCAATCACTTGTGATACTGCAGCTATATAATAATAAAATCTAAGGCTAAAATCAGCCTACTTAAATATGTTGGCTAAGTTTAATCCCCTATGCGGGCAGTAGCCTCCTTTTCCATTGTGTTTGCTCCTGTGTGAACACACTCGCCTGATTTTGGTTCGAAATGCAAAGTTTCATGTTTCGTTGCCGAAATCTACCGAGTGTGTTTTGTGTCGAAGCGGTTCCGGATACGAAAAGTAGAGGAGGCTACTGTCTCCTTTGGGGCTAAAATTGGCCTGCACATTTCATCCCGCGTGTGGCACTCGCCTAAACTGCCATTAAAGATCTAGTCCAAAGATCCCCACTACCCATTACCATTCCAGGACCTATTATGATTAAAAAAAAAAATTCTGAGAAACCTATGTGATGTGAAGTTGTTTATATTGATTCAGGGAAAACCCTAATAGGACTGTGTAGCTTAAAATTAAAATTTCCATCAGCATTACAATGCACAAATTTACTTCCTGTAATATGTTTTCTTATGCATTTCTTTATAGGCATGCCATCGGCAGGAAGAAAGTGTTCATATAAAGAAAGGTTTGTTTATTCTTATTCTCTGGGGAAGGCAGTGAAACAATAACTGCTTGTGCTTTTTATGTTGGACTTATTTCAACTCATTGACTCGTGTGGGGCAGATTTGACCCATCTCCCCTAAATGGCCACCACTAGGGCAGGCTAGCATTCTTGTGGTCTCGTTTAAACTGAGCAGCGTGTGATGGTTATAGCCGAAAACAACACTTGGATTTGTTCACATAGAAACCTCTTTCTGGAACACTAAAAATAAATCATTGTGATGCGTTAAATTATTCTTCTTTATGAGGAAATGTCACACAGCCTAAAGCTTTTCTTGCTTTGGCTCTGACAACTCTGTCTGCTATAAGCCCAGTCATTGTCATCTTATTCTATTCGAAGCAGTGCAGTTTCAGATGGTCCTTGAGAACTGGAGAAAATGCTCTTTGTTCTCTAGTCCTAAAATACTAAATCCTATTGTGCTTTATGCAAAGTTCTCCCTTCAACTGTATTCTATTTTGATATTGAGGCAGCCCCTACTAGCTGGGAGTGAAGTAGTGTGCACGTTCCATGTTGTGTTCAGACAGTTGATCAACAACTTTCTCTTCCGTTGACCAATAGAGATGGCAAAGAGAAATCAATATTGCTCAGACACTTTCCCTTTTCCCCCCTAACAATGCTGAAAATGCAACAGACAGACCATACCCAAGTTTGACAGCATACCGTACTTTCTTATTCTGTTATGTATCTCAGAATTGCTTAACTAAAAACTGTTTTGTTTATCTAATAGATGTGCATACCTTGGAGAAGGCTGAGCATTGTCCGAAACATTCTGACGTAAGTAATTCACGGTAACTTAATAATCATGCTGAATCAGAAGGTTTCAGTAGCTAATATTTAATTTATCATGTAGGAAAGGCCAGAAGAAAAAAGCGTGGAGACTGTTCACCGCAGAGGAAGAAAACCGAAACGTTCCCTCAGCTCTTCAGAGAGTGGTAACTTTAAATAAAGCCTTACTAAAAAGGATATTCTTTCAGTAGTAGTGTGCATTATATTTAGGCTTTTTAAAGATATACTGCTGGAATAAATCCCATGATTTGGTTTTAAAGGGAATATTTGAGTAATTTTTTAGTATTATGTACAGATTGATATTCTGAGACCATTTGCACTTGGTTTTCATTTTTTATTATTCGTGGTTTTAGGGTTATTTAACTTTTTATTAAGCCGCTCTCCAGTTTGCTATTCAGCAATCTGGTTGCTAGGGTCCAAATTACCCTAGCAACCATGCATTGATTTGAATAAAAGACTGGAATTGGCCATTCTATAACATACTTAGTTAACTTAAAGGTGAGCCATCTCATTTTTACTTTCTTTAATGAAATAGAAACCTATCTCCAATATACTTTAATTAAAAAATGTGTACCGTTTTTATAAGAAACCTGACTGTATGCTGTGAAATTCGCCCTTCATTTACTGCTGTGGATAGGAATTGTCAGACGGTCCCTAACTGCTCTGCAAGGGAAACAATCATACTTATGAACAGCAGGGGGAGCCCTCTGCCTTCCCAGCCATGCAGAACTCAAGCAGCTTTGTTTGTTTCCCTGTAGAGCAGTCGCGACTGTGTAGAGATTTGTATTGGATTTTACTTTTGGCTTTACATCCCCTTTACTGTTTCCAACTCCAGCTGCAGGGACAAAGATCATGGAGACCGATTTAAACTGATAAACTGGGATTCTATTTGCAGGATTATTTTGCTGCAGCCACTGGTTCTGCAGAGTTGGAGAAAGTTTTGTTAAACAATACAAAAAACTAAAAAAATCCACATTAGAATATATGACAACACAGGACCCAGTGCAGTCTGTATATTCTGATTATTAATCAGTCTTGCTGTATCGGCTTCTGGCAAACATTATTGGACTTGTGCTGTTTTGATCATTTATGACGATCCCTAAGCAGTCCAGACCACACTGAGCATGTGCACAGTCTTAGTCTTGCAAAGATGTTTAACAAAGTTACAGGATGGTGACCCCTGTGGCCAACGTTGAAAGCGTAAATCATTTAACTAAACTTGGCTCTTTTTGGCTGCTGGTAGACAGCCTGTTGACTTTTGTATGGGACCACAGACGAGGACCCCTATGTTAATCGGTTATTGCCAAATCAAGGCAAGATTTGGTCATCTGGCAACCTTAAGCATATATTACTGTGTATAGACAGACCTAATAAGGGGAGGGGAAGACCCTTAGGATTAAGGGGCACAAGGAGCTTTGTCTTGGTAGACAGAACCCTTGAGTTTTCTCTGATGAAAGTTTAATGAAGGCCATGAATTCACAGACAAAAGCATTGCAAGAAAACAGGAGGCTGCTGAACCCAAGGCAGTGAATCTTGGGTTCATTAGCCTCCTGTTTTCTTGCAGCTCTTTTGTCAGTGACTTCATGATCTTCATTAAAAGAGCATTTTAAGTGGTTGTCTTTTATAAGCAACTGTGTCTTACATATTGTTTTTAATGTTCCTAGAACCAGAAAAAAAGCGCAAGAAGTCTGTCTCGGAAGAGGAGGAGCAGGAGAATGCTGAACATACAGACGACAATGAAGATGATCCTAAAGGTGCCACAACACGAGCAGCCTCTCGACTGGAAGCAGAGAGGTAATTCTTGACTTAGTGATTTGTCTTCCTAAATTACTCTCTGCTTAAGTATGTGGGCCATGACCTTAACTCATTGTGTCTTCTGCTATTTTAACCCTTCAGTGAACTCCTGTGAATTCATTTGACTTGGGTTTCTAATTAATCGACTCATATATTGATACAACTTTGGTCTCTTTGTACCTGTTCCATAAAACAACATCCGATATTTGTGTGGAATAAATTGCTCTGAAACCTTCAAATGTTGCTTTAGCCTCATGTCTAAGTGTAGAGATTTCTGACTTGAAGCATCTTTATTGGGTGATCGAAATAATATGCTCAAAAGCCATTTACCGTATATACTCAGCCGAGTTTTTCAGCCCCCAAAATATGCTGAAAAACTCTACCTCGGCTTATACTCTGGTCAAGCGCAAAAACGGTGGCCGGCGCCTTAGAATATTCGCCGGCGCCTTAGAATATTCGCCGGCGCCTTAAAATATTCGCCGGCGCCTAAGAATATTCGCCGGCGCCTTAGAATAGTAGCCGGCGCCTTAGAATAGGAGCCGGCGCCTAAGAATAGTCATCCAAAAACGAGATTGAAACTTACCAGAAGCTGCTGCATTTCTCACCCTCGGCTTATACTCGAGTCAATAAGCTTTCCCAGTTTTTGGAGGTAAAATTAGGTACCTCGGCTTATACTCGGGACGGCTTATACTCGAGTATATACGGTATAAAGGTATTTTTGAGCCGTTTCTGTACAGTGCCATGAGGTCCCGAGTTAAATTTGCTACTGGTTTCCCCGCCTATTTAAAATGCTACAGTGACCGTTTCCTTTGGTGCACCATAGCATAACTACAAGTCTCACACAAGCAGTGTCCTCTCATATCATAAAGCTGCAGGCATCCTTTTTAATATTAGTGTATTCTCAGGATAGTAACTTGGTATCGTATTGATCTTTCTGAAGGAATACAGGCATGTTTACAATATGTAATGTTAATAAACAGGTGTGGCATCTGTAATCCAGAACATTCAGAAAACCTGATGAATATGATTTAAACATTAAACAAACCGATTTAGGATTGTTTTGCCACCGCCATGAATTCAAATTTAAGCCTATTATTTGTTCAAAATGGACTCTGTGGGAGATGGCCTTCCAGTAATTTGAATCTTTATGGATAAGGCATTAGTCAATATTCCATTAGGTGTAGCTGAATAAGTGGAACAGTTGACTTTATTTACAGTGTTCAGTTCTGGGTTAGGAAGATCTACAATTAGGAAATGTACAAAATGCCAACAGCCTTTCGAAACCTCCAAGGAGATAATCTAGAGATTAATATAAATCTATAAGGACTCTTCAACCTTTATGTGGATAAATTGTTGTAGTTATCCAAATTTAAAAAGACTACTAGTCAAGCTCTTTTTGAGGTTTCATCAATTAAATGGACACTTGACCCAGCACCTGCTCTTTTGGTAGTCAAATGCTAAGGGTTTTTATATCATATTTCTGAATTTTTTTTCGTGGAGGGGGTCTAGATTCTCCCACCTTTTCCTAACGGGTTACTGCAGCATTGGAATAAAATGTACTGGATATTTTATTTTCAGAAACCTGCCTCACAAGCCCACTACCCGCGCTGCCTCAAAGTTACGTAGCCCAGAGCCTTCTTCCCGTAAGAAGCGCAAAGATAAAAATCCAGCAGAATCGAAATCGCTCAAAAACACACACACGAGGTGAGTGTAAAGCCCTACAATGCTGGGACATTCAGAGCCCTTAACTCTTTGAGATAGACAAATAACTTATGCTCTACAGAAAGCTGGCCAATATCAAGTCTAATTAGCATATTAGAAATGTACCCGATTTGTTTGTTTGTTTTTTTTTTTTGTTTTTTTTATCTTTCTGAATCCTAAACTATATCTTGGATTTGGTGCATCTGAACAAAACATGCTTGGTGGTAGTTAAGATGAATTGCAGTAGCAATTATTTTAAAATACTTAATTTATACAAAAGAATTTAAATCTTTAACAAAATTGCATCATCTGGAAAAAAAAATGGTCCCTTCAATTGTACAGCACTTTAAGGAAAGAGACACACGGTCCGATTCGGGGAGATTAGTTGCCCGGCAACTTATCTCCCCCGAACTGCCGTCCTGCTGACTAGAACGGAAATCGCTGGCGGAATAGCACTATGAGTGCTTTGTTTTCCGAAGTCGCCCGAAGTTTCCTCACAAGGCGACTTTGGAAAACGAAGAGCTCCAAGTGCCATCCCGTCGGAGATTTACATTCTAGCCAGCGGGAAGGCACTTCGGGGAGATTAGTCGCCCCGAAGAAGAAGAGATCTCCCCGAATCTGACAGTGTGTCTCTGTCTTGGGGTCAGTCCACACAAGCAGATTCAGGGAGATGTCGCCCCAGCGACAAATCGACTCTTCTTCGTGACGACAATCTCCCTGAACTTGCCTCACGAAACTTCAGGCGACTTCGGAAAATGAAGCACCGCTTGTGAATTGCTGCAGGCGATTTTTCATTTTAGCCAGCGGAGGGCAGGGGGAAGGCAGTTCGGGGAGATTGTCGCCCCCAAGAAGAAGAGGCGATTTGTCGCTTTGGCGACTAATCTCCCCGAATCTGCTCATTTGGCCTGCCGCTTAAAACCTCAAGATAAGAGTCCTGATTAAGTTTGGCTGAAAACAAAAAGCTCATCCAAATCTGAAACGTTCAAAACTGCTGAGAATATACCAATTCCCTGATCCAGTGCAGTGTATCTTTACGTACAGGTGGAGAAGATACAATTATTGCCAAGTACATAGAAGACCCGATGCCAGACTTAAAATTTCTGAGGGCTGTACACATACATTGATTTATTATCAAGCATGCTTGGGACCTTATACCAGTGAGCACCACGAAGAGAATAATTATTTATTCGTAAATAGTGATGGGCGAATCTGTCCTGAAAAATTTGTGAAACGCATTGAAGTCAATGGGAATCAAAATTATTTTGACGTGCAACAATTTTGGGGCGAGCGACAATTCTGATGCAAATAAATTCGCCCGTCACTAGAAACTGGTTTTTATCACTTTCTGTGCTTGGAAGTCAGAAAAATGGGGAGAAAAATTAAAATATCAGCCACCCATATTTAATTTTCCTTTTTCCATATAAAAGGATGAAAACACAATCGTCTGGCACAAAGCGGCGTCGAGAACCAAGTCCTCCTCCGGCGAAGTCTCGCGGGCAGCAAACATCAGAAGAAATCACACCGAAAAGGACAAAGCGTCAGTGATTTGGCTCTCGGCTGGATACAAAATATGACGAAATTTATTTATATGACTACAATCTTTTTATTCTAATTTAATACTCTGTATAAAATATACTTTCATGAAGTGTTCATGATGTATTATAAGATACCCCAAAAAAGCAACAATGTTGTATTTAGTTGAATAGATTTTTTTTTTTTTAGGATGGTTTGTTTGGAGCAGTGATCCCCAACCAGTAGCTTCCCTTGGATGTTGCTCCCAGTAGCCTCAAAGCAGGAGCTTATTTTTAAATCCTGGCTTAGAGGCAAGTTTTGGTTGTATAAAAACCAGATGTACTGCCAAACAGATCCTCAATGTAGGCTACCGGTCCATATAGGGGCTACCAAACAGCCAATCACAGCCCTTATTTGACATGGACTTGTGTTGCTCTCCAACTCTTTTTACATTTAAATGTGGCTCACGAGTAAAAAAGGTTGGGGACCCCTGGTTTAGAGTGTAGGTACTACACTGTATATAGTCTTGTAATATAGTAGTTTAATTTAAGAGTAGTCCTCGTTCTATTCTTTTTGGGGATGCACCGAATCCACTATTTTGGATTCGGCTGGACCACCGAACCCTGAATCCTTCTGCTCGACTGAACCAAATCCTAATTTGCATTTGTAAATTCGGACTGGGAAGGGGGGAAAACATTTTTTACTTCCTTGTTTTGTGACAGTCACAGGATTTCCCTCCACATATGCAAATTAGGATTCAGATTAGGTCCGGCCGAGCAGAAGGATTTGTCCGAATCCTGCTGAAAAAGGCTGAATCCCGGATTCGGTGCATCTCTAATTCTATTTGACCTGGGTGACTATTGTTATGCATTCACCACCATTGACTGTTTATACGTCGCAACAAACCGCTTTGAGCTGAGTGTCTGTTAGGTCTTCTCCCCAATACAGAACCTGTGGGCGGGGCTTAGCGGAGCAGGCTGGAAGCTTTGCTGTAGGAATATATCAATACCTCTTGCTTGTCGGTTGTACTTTATCAACAGCCTTGGTGAAGGAGACAAGTCCCCATTCCCCTGAAATGAACCTGAACAAATTGAACTCATTCTACAGTATGTCTATTGCAAAGATGCTTCTAATTATGTTTTCTGCTATTAGCTAAATGTTTATTTTAGGGTTGACTTGCCCTTTAATTTAATGGGTGAAGTCTAACCTGTCTGTCTGGCCGCATAGCAATAGCTGCCCGAGACTTGTAGCTGGACGGTACAGACCGGGTTCTCCATAATTAAATTATGGTACTTTATTGAAATATCGAAGTTTAAGAGTGAATATATTTTCGCAAATTCCTTAAAGGATAAAATATTTCTGGGAAAAAAAATAGATTTTTTTTAATTTAAATGCAGTTGCAAATTACACGTCGTGAAAGAACCAGTCGTTTATTCTAGATTTATAATCTGTTCTGTTCTTGTCTAATTCATTCAAAAGTGCTTTGTACATACACCCCCCCCCCCCCGTAAATAAATACTTGTATAGATTTTGTTATGTACATTTATTGCAGCCTATAACTGAGCTATGGATACTCCTAAGGAACATATTCTAGTATTCTGTTTTGCTCTGCCTCCTGCTTTAATGTTGCCCAATCATAAATGTCTTTCTGCTGTTGCATTTCATACTGTTTTTTTATAATTTATAATCCACATTATGTATTTTTATTATCATTTGTTGCACATTGGATATTTTGTTGATACATTACTTAGTTTCTTACATGTTTTCTACTTTAAAATATAAATACTGGTTCCAGAATTGCATTGGGACGTGTGGTTATTATATGGTGTAACTGTTTCTCTAAATCAGGACTGCCCAACTCAATGCCCGTTGGCTCGACGTGGCCTTCCAAGATTTTTATAGCCCCCAGGGAGCGGTTATATGTATGACATATTCATTATAGTGTGTTCTGGCCATGGAACTCGCAACACTGCATTATAATATAGGTATGGGACCTGTTATTCAGAATGCTCCGGATCTGCTGTTTCCAGGTAAAGGATCTTTCCAGAATTTGGATCTCCATACCCTTTAAAAGAACAGTTCAGTGTAAAAATAAAAACTGGGTAAATAGATAGGCTGTGTGAAATAAACAATGTTTCTAATATAGTTAGTTTGGCAAAAATGTAATGTATAAAGGCTGGAGTGACAGGATGTGTAACATAATAGCTAGAGCACTACTTCCTGCTTTTCAGCTCTCTAACTCTGAGTTAGTCAGCGACTATAAGGGGGCCACATGGGACATAACTGTTCGGTGAGTTTGCAATTGATCCTCCGCATTCAGCTCAGATTCAAAAGCAACCGATATGACCCATGTGACCCCCCTCAAGTCACTGATTGGTTACTGCCTGGTAACCAAGAAAGCTGCAAAGCAGGAAGTAGTGTTCTGGCTATTATGTTACACATCCAGTCACTCCAGACTTTATACATTACATTTTTGGCTAACTAACTATATTAGAAACATTTTTTATTCTGTACAGCCTATCTATTTACCCAGTTTTTATTTTTATACTGAACAATTCTTTTGTCTACTAGAAAATCATGTAAACATTAAATAAACCCAATAGACTGGTTTTGCCTCCAATAAGGATTAATTATATCTTGGTTGGGATCAAGTACAAGCTACTGTTTTATTAATACAGAGAAAAACTAAATCATTTTTAAAAACTGGAATTATTTGATGAAATAATTGGGAGCTTTCTGGATAACGGGTTTCCAGATAACTGATCCCATACCAGCACCATTTACAATCATGAAACTGATTTGCATTGAAGAATTTCTTTCTCGTCATAGTTCCATTTTTTTTTTTTTTTTTTTTAAATTACGGTAGTGTTTGTTTGGCATAAATGGAAAAGGACGGCCAAGTCGAATAGACAATGTCAAAGAGAAGATATAGAGTTTGCAGAATGCAATGCAGACCCCGTATCCAATGAAAAGTATCATAGTCTGCATGTGTTACAATTTATTGCTTACAGTAGAGAGGAGGGGGCCTACATCTAACCATTGTCCCCAGATTTTATGGAATTCCCCCGGCTCCCATTACTGAGGTAGACTAGTTTCCATCATTAGTTTTTTTTTTTCCCAATCTTGAAGCTCTAGGGAATGCTTCTTCTCCAGTTTTGTGTTGTAGGTATTTTTTGGCAAGGAACGACACTCGTTGGACAAACACTATGATTGGTAACAGCATGGCCAAGTACAGTCATATTAAAAAAGTTTGGGAACCCCTCTCAGCCTGCATAATAGTTTACTCCACTCTCAACGAAAAATATAACCGTGGTATGTCTTTCATTTCCCAGGAACATCTGAGTACTGGGGTGTTTTCTGAATAAAGATTTTTAGTGATGCAGTCTTCAGTGGAATTAAATCAAATGTTAAAAACTGGCTGTGCAAAAATCTGGGTACCCTTGTAATTTTGCTAAGGGTGCTAATGCATGTAACTGCTCAATACTGATTACTGGCAACACCAAATTGGTTGGATTATCTTGTTAAGCCTTGAACTTCATAGGCAGGTGTGTCCAATCACGAGAAAATGTATTTAAAGGGATCCTGTCATCGGAAAACATGTTTTTTTCAAAACGCATCAGTTAATAGTGCTACTCCAGCAGACTTCTGCACTGAAATCCATTTCTCAATAGAGCAAACAGATTTTTTTATATTCAAATTTGAAATCTGACATGGGGCTAGACATTTTGTCAAGTTCCCAGCTGCCCCTGGTCATGTGACTTGTGCCTGCACTTTAGGAGAGAAATGCTTTCTGGCAGGCTGCTGTTTTTCCTTCTCAATGTAACTGAATGTGTCTCAGTGGGACATGGGTTTTACTATTGAGTGTTGTTCTTAGATCTACCAGGCAGCGGGAGCTGCTATCTGGTTACCTTCCCATTGTTCTTTTGTTTGGCTGCTGGGGGGGGGGGGAAAGGGAGGGGGTGATATCACTCCAACTTGCAGTACAGCAGTAAAGAGTGATTGAAGTTTATCAGAGCACAAGTCACATGACTTGGGGCAAGATAGAATTGCAATCTGTTTACAGCAACAACGGTTATTACCTCTTCTTTTTTAACTTAATACATTACTTATTAGAGCTAATGTGTGAGACTTTTGTTTTGTTTTTTTGAAGCTGCCTCAATGAGCAAATACCATCCCCTCTCCATATATACCCTATGGTGCAAATATCGACTTCACCAACTCAGACAACACAATAATTCACTATCTGTCTTTACAAGTTGAGAGGGTAGGACCTTCCTTCCAATGCCATTTTTGCTTGAGATTGTAGCAGAGCATGGATGGGAAGGGTTACCAGTAGCACAACTAGAAACCCATGGGCCCTTCACCACTGCATCTTCCACAACCAGTAAAGGGTTCCCCTCTGTGCATCAAACTTTATGCTTTTGTGCCACTACTAATTCCCAAGTGGAAGGTAGTTGAATCCTATATAGGCCGTTTTAATTGTGGTTCTACGAGTCTCTCGGAAGTGATTCAAACACACCAGTTACGTATAAGCAAGGGTTTATTACATACATAGAATGAAGAAGATATACATTACTGAGTGAGTAAAAGAGCAAAGCAAACAATCTGCAACAAAGACTGGGAGATCCCGGAACAGTCGGCAGATAGAATCCCTCAAACGATTCACGGAAGGTCCTGTGGCTGTCCGCGGTAACCCCACAAGTGAGATCTCAACGGACCAGACGGAGACCCTCAGTTTTATATGTGACTATACACAATGAGCTCATATAGTAGTTTAATCAATACCTCATTTAACTCATATAATGGTTTGGCTTCCCATGCGCTCCTCTGAAGCTGGCCAGACTCCCAACAAGCGCATCTAAAGCCTCCATCCCATTTCTTTTATCACTTCAGTTACACAAATCCCATGAGTCAAGATCATTATCCAACGTCCACTGGTCACTGTAAACTTATTCATAGACCCCAAAAACTTCTGCCAACTGATTTGAGAACATTAGTGGCATTTAGCCATCGTGCACGTGATTTCCTTGCTTTACTATAGAGTAAGAGAGATCATCTCAACCATTTTTTGTCTACTGCAACAAAGTCTATAGCAGGGCCCCCAACCTTTTTTACCCTTGAGCCACACTCAAATATAAAAAGAGTTGGGGAGCAACACAAGCATGAAAAAGTCCATTGGGGTGCCAAATAAGGGCTGTGATTGGCGACTTGGTAGCCCCTAAATGAACTGGCAGCCTACAGGAGACTCTAATTGGCACCATACTTAGTTTTTATGCAAACAAAACTTGCTTCCAAGCCTGGAATTCAAAAATTAGCACCCACTTTGAGGACATGGAGAGCAATATCTAAGGGGTTGAAGAGCAACATGTTGCTCACGAGCTACTGGTTGGGGATCACTGGTCTATAGGAACATTATAGCATCAGGGTGGGGCACGGTCAAATAATGACACTATGGGGTAAATTTATCAAAGAGTGAAGTTCCGCCACTAGAGTGAAATTCCGCAGCTCTCCATTCATTCCTATGGGATTTTGAAAGGCGTATTTATCAATGGGCGAAAGTGAGATTTCACCCTTTGATAAATACGCCTTTAAAAACCCCATAGAAATGAATGGGAAGTGGCGGAATTTCACTATTAACTGCACTCTTTGATAAATATACCCCAATATATTTTCTTGATAAGGTGTCAAGAAATGCTCTCAAATTCTGCAAAGAAATCATTTGAAGGCGTGAGAAAATTCATCTGTGTCTATCTGAGTTTTGGTTAGAGCTTTAAGAGCCAAAGGATAGTGAGAAAAAACATCATGAGTTGACTAATAGAGGTCCCCTCAGACTTGTGAAATCAGCCAGACAAAATGAGATGAGAATGAGGCAGCTCCTGCCTCTGATACTTCATCCTAAAAGAGAACCAAACCCTTTTTATTAAAAAAACCCTACCCTACATAGATCCCCCTCCCTGCTCCCCTCAAGCCTAGATGTTACCCTGGGTAAATGCCCCTAACTCTTTACTTACCCCTTGTTGCAGATTCAGCGCATCTGAGTTCACAGGCACCATCTTCCTTTCTTCTGTAATCTTTGGGTCTTCTTCCAGCGCTTCTGCAATTTTCGTGGCTTTCAGCACACGCACAGTTGTTCGGGACCAGAAGATTGCTCCAACTGCGCATGCGCCGATACACCGCTCCCTTCCCGAAGATTAACGAAGAGAAGAAGATGGCGCCCGTGAACTCTGATGCGCTGAATCTGCAACAAGGGGTAAGTAAAGAGTTAGAGCAATTTACCCAGGGTAACACCTAGGCTGGGGGGGAGCAGGGAGGGGGTTTGTGTAAGGTAAGGGGTTTTAATAAAAAAGGGTTTGGTTCTCCTTTAAAGGGGTGGCTCATCTATAAGTTAACTTTTAGTATGTTATAGAATTGCTAATTCAATTGCTCTTCATTATTTATTTTTTATAGTTTTTGAATTATTTGCCTTCTCTTTCCAGCTTTCAAATGGGGGTCACTGACCCCATCTAAAAAAACAAATGCTCTGTAAGGCTACAAATGTATTGTTATTGCTACTTTTTATTACTCCTCTTTCTATTCAGGCCTTTCCTATTCATATTCCAGTCTCTTATTCAAATCAATGCATGGTTGCTAGGGGAATTTGGACCCTAACCACCCATTTGCTGAAATTGCAAACTGGAGAGCGGCTGAATAAAAAGCGAAATAACTCAAAAACCACAAATAGTAAAAAACGAAAACCCACTGCAAATTGTCTCAGAATATCACTCTACTAAAAGTGAACTCAAAGATGAACAACCCCTTTAAGAGAATATAAGTACCGTATATACTCGAGTATAAGCCGTCCCGAGTATAAGGCGAGGTACCTAATTTTACCTCCAAAAACTGGATTAAAGATTATTGACTCGAGTATAAGCCTAGGGTGAGAAATGCAGCAGCTTCTGGTAAGTTTCAATCAAAAAATTGAGGGTTTCTGCTCCCATTGGAGGTGCCAGCGTCTCGTTTTTGGATGCCGGCGAATATTCTTGGAGACTATTCTTGGATGCCGGCGATTATTCTTAGAAGCCTGCGACTATTCTTAGGCGCCGGCGACCGTTTTTGCGCTTGACCCGAGCATAAGCCGAGGTTGAGTTTTTCAGCATATTTTGGGGGCTGAAAAACTCGGCTTATACTCGAGTATATACGGTATGTTATTTCCTTTTCTTCCTGGTAGTGTTATTTAATCTTCTTTGTTTTCAATAAATGCTGCAAAATCCACTCTGCGTCTGCATGGATTTCTGGTAATTGCTTTAAAGTGGTTCCAGTGCACGGGAGGAAGGTGCCGTATAAATGTTCCCCTTTAAAAGAGACTCTGAATTAAGAGAGGAGTGATTGGGGGTGTTAAATCCAGTAATGCAGTTCTTTTATTAAATAAAGAATACACGGAATAGAGTTACTTACCCTATCAGTGCTCAAAACATTGCTGGAAAATAAACACAATAAGCAGTTACCTGACTGTACTGAAGGGAAAATGAAAATACTGACATGGCATGTATTAGGAAAATTATAACTAGAACAGGTATGGGGCCTGTTATCCAGAATGCTCGGGACCTGGGGTTTTCCGGATAACGGATCTTTCCGTAATTTGGATCTCCATCATTTAAATCTACTAAAAAATCATGTATACATTAAATAAACTGAAAAGATTGTTTTGCTTCCAATAAGGATTAATTAAATCTTGGTTTAGATCAAGTACAAGCTACTGTTTTATTATAACAGAGAAAAAGGAAACCTTTTTTTTTTTTAAGAAATTTGGATTACAGGTATGAGATCCGTAATCTGGAAACCTGTTATCCAGAAAGATCCGAATTACGGGATGACCATCTCCCATAGACTCCCATTTTATCCAAAAAAAATCCAAATTTTTTTAAAATAATTTCATTTTTCTCTGTAATGGGTTTATTTAGGGGCCGATTCACTAATTTCGAGTGAAGGATTCGAAGTAAAAAAACTTCGAATTTCGAAGTGTTTTTTTGGCTACTTCGACCATCGAATGGGCTACTACGACCTTCGACTACGACTTCGAATCGAAGGAATCGAGCTAAAAATCGTTCGACTATTCGACCATTCGATAGTCGAAGTACTGTCTCTTTAAGAAAAATCTTCGACCCCCTAGTTCGCCATCTAAAATCTACCAAACTCAATGTTAGCCTATGGGGGAAGGTCCCCATAGGCTTTCCTAAGTTTTTTTGATCGAATGATATTCCTTCGATCGTTGGATTTAAATCCTTCGAATCGTTCGATTCGAAGGATTTAATCGTTCGATCGAAGGAATATTAAATCGATCGCAAAATCCTTCGACTTCGATATTCGAATTCGAGGATTTTAATTCCCAGTCGAATATCGAGGGTTAGTTAACCCTCGATATTCGACCCTTTGTGAATCGGCCCCCTAATGTTTACATGATTTTCTAGTAGACTTAAGGTATGAAGATCCAAATAACAGAAAGACCCGTTATCTGGAAAGCCCCAGGTCCCGAGCATTTTGAATAGCAGGTCCCATACCTGAATATACTTAATATGCATGGATACTTGAAACAGGCTTACGACAGGCACAGGACCTATAATCCAGAATGCTTCAGGTTCTCCAAGTAAAGGGATGTTTCTGTAATTTAGATCTCCATATGTTAAGTTTACTAAAAAAAAAAATATTTACCCAATAGGCTGGTTTTGCTTCCAATAAGGATTAATTATATCTTAGTTGGGATCAAGTACAAGCTACTGTTTTATTATTACAGAGAAAAAGGAAATCATTTTTAAAAATTTGGATTATTTGATTATAATCTATGGGAGAGGGGCTTCCGTAATTCAGAGCTTTCTGGATAACGGGTTTCATGATACCTGTATATACAGCAGATACAGAGGGAACTTTGTCTATTGGACGCTGCATGGTCAGGTGACCCACAACCCTCTAGTTCCAAACTTCTTTGTCCGCCAATAACAACTTACCTGATGCACATTTACATTCAGGGTTCTTGCACAGCAAATTGGTGTTGCGCCTTAATTCCTCTGCATTTGATTCACATTTCAGTATTTCCAGTGTGTCTATTAAATCCTTTATTAATTCGTGTTTCTTCCGATTTCGATTTCCAGCCAGCCATTTTGTAAGGATTTGGTAGAAGTTTTCTGTTTCATCACCGTCGGCCAGACTTTTGCACTTATCAATGTCTGTGTCGGCGAGTCCCAGAAGCCTTGCAATGTGGGTGCTTTCGTTTTTTGGTAGTATGCCGATAATTGTATAGATCTGAGGCTTGGAGAATGCTAGACAAAATACAGACAATTACGGGATTAACGGCAAAATCAATTCATTGCTTGTGGATGCTGGATGGCAATATATATTAAAGAGGTGGGTCCCCTTTATGTTAACTTTTAGAGGCCCGTTTATCAAATGTCGAATTTCGAATTCATGTGAATTTTTTTTAAATTCCAATATACTCACAATTCGACTGGGAGGTTATTTGAGAAAAAAGTCATTGGGCTGATATTTGATCGAATGGTTCCGACCAGAAAATTCAAATCGTATTAGATTCGTAAGAATCAATTTTTTCTCCCAGAAAAATTTTTTTCTCCCAGAAAAAAATAATTTGAATGCCAGGAAGGCTATTGACATCTCCAAATGGCTCAACGGACCTCTGCCATTGACTTGTACATGCACTCGGCAGGTTTTAGGTGGTGAATATTCGAATTACGCGGTGTGATAAATCTCACATTCCAATTTACATTCGAATAGGGGGATTAAAGGAGAACCAAACCCTTTATATTAAAATCCCTTACCCTACATAGATCCCCCTCCCTGCTTCCCCCCAGCCTAGGTGTTACCCTGGGTAAATGCCCCTAACTCTTTACTTACCCCTCGTTGCAGATTCCGCGCATCAAAGTTCACAGGCTGCATCTTCTCTTCAGTAATCTTTGGGTCTTCTTCCAGCGCTTCAGCAATTTCCATGACTTTCTCGCATGCGCAGCTGTTAAAAAAATGGAAGACTGGTCCAACTGCGCATGGGCCGATACGGCACTTACTGCACGAAGATTACTGAAGAGAAGAAGATGGCGCCCATGAACTTCAATGCCTGAATCTGCAATGAGGGGTAAGTAAAGAGTTAGGGCATTTACCCAGGGTAACACCTAGGCTGGGGGTGAGCAGGGAGGGGGTCTATGTAGTGTAGGGGATTTTAATATAAAGGGTTTGGTTCTCCATTAAAACTCAAAAAAATTCTCATTGACTATTCGATCCTTGATAAATCTGCCGCTTAGTATGTTATAGAATGACTCATTCTATCAACTTTTCAACTGGCCTTCCTGATTTCTTTTTTTTATAGTTTTTAAATGATTTGCCTTCTTCTTCTGACTCTTTCCAGCTTTCATATGGGGGTCACTGACCCCATCTATAAAACAAATGCTCTGTAAGGCTACACATTTATATTTTTATTACTCGTCTTTCTAGTCAGGCCTCTCCTATTCATATTCCAGTCTCTTATTCAAATCAATGCATGGTTGTTAGGGTAATTTGGACCCTAGCAACCAGATTGCTGAAATTGCAAACTGAAGAGCTGCTGAATAAAAAGCAAAACAACTCAACAACCACAAATAATAAAAAATGAAAACCAATTGCAAATTGTCCCGGTAATATCACTCTCTACGTGATACTACGGGGCCCATTTACTTAGTTCGAGTGAAGGAATCGAATAAAAAAAACTTCAAATTTCTAATTTTTTTTGGGCTACTTCGACCATCGAATTGGCTACTTCGACTATGACTTCGACTCGAACGATTCGAACTAAAAATCATTTGACTATTCGACCATTCGATAGTCGAAGTACTGTCTCTTTAAAAAAAAACTTTGACCCCCTACTTCGCCACCTAAAACCTACCGAAGTCAATGTTAGCCTATGGGGAAGGTCCCCATAGGCTTTGCAATCTTTTTTTGGGTTGAAGAAAAATCGTTTGATCGATGGATTAAAATCCTTCGAAGTGAACGAATTGCGGTAAATCCTTCGACTTCGATATTCGAAGTCGAAGGATTTAACTTCGACAGTCGAATATCAAGGGTTAATTAACCCTCCATATTCGACCATAAGTAAATTTTCCCCTAAATGTAAACTCAAAGGTGAACAACCTTTTTAATCCCATAGAAATGTTGTACAAGGATTTGAAACTGGCAGTTTATAAGGAAGTCCAACAATATCCCTGGGGTGAAGCTGTTCTGTAAGGACGAATGGGCTACAATTCCTTGAAGCTACTGTGCAGGACTCATCAACAGTTATGGAAGGAAATATTTTGCTTTCGGTAACATCACGGTTCACATACTTTTGCTGTAGACAAATGTGTAACTTCGGATCATTTCCTCGGTAAATAAATGGACAAGTATTATGTTTCTGACTCATTCAGTAAATTGGGATCTAGTTTTGGGACTTGGGTGACAAACAAATCAAGTCTTAGCTCATGTTTATGGAGAAACACTGAAAGTTGTAGACATCTCGCTGATTCTTTAATCAAACAGAGAAGAACGTTGTACAAACCTGGTGCAGAGTCTTGTCTCCTGCAGCGTGAGCACATTGCACTTCTGTCATCACCATTTCTTTCTGATGGGGGAGTCACTAAAAATTACAAAGAAAATCCCAAAATGTACTTAATACAACAGATGCAATAAGCACAAACAAATCTAGGTCCTAGTCATTGTTTTGTACACAAGAGGCACGTGAGCTTTATTATAGTAATATAAATAAATAAATGGGCCAAGTAAGACCAAGATGGCGGCTTTTATTGGCCATGTATGGCCACCTTTATACTTTGTTGTTCCCCAACTCCTCATTCTGGCCAAAGCTTGAAGACTGTCGGCTGAAGATGACTTGCTGTATGAAAGGAACGACTGATAAATCAATGGCAATCACTGATATGATATGGGCTACTTGTTGCCACCGCTCACCCTGTAACTGGGTGGGCCCAGGTGCAGATGCCCCGGACCTTTTGCTTATTCAATTAATGTTCACAGGCATTCAATTCATATGCAGGTCACTCACCGCTTGAAGTCCCTGGCCCGGGTGCAGCACCTGAACCCGCAGATTTGGGAGACACGACTATGAGTATGTGCAATTATCCCTGATAGGGTTAAGAGTTGGAGGAAATACGTCGAGTGTGAGTTCTGCTCCCAGTATCTTTTTAATAGAGGATTTGTATGTTTTAATTATGCCTATGAGTATGTGTGATGACTCACGAAAAGCGTTAGGTGATCTATTGGGAAAATAAAGCCTTTTAAAACCACCGCTGTCTGTTGATCCGTGAAAGTGCACGCGATATTGGATTCTATGATATACAAGCCACTCTTATGGCAGTGACACATGCTAAGATTTGGGGAGATTAGTCGCCCAGCGACAAATCTCCTCTTCTTCGGCTGACTAATCTCCCTAAAATGCCTTCCCGCTGGCTAGAGTGTAAATCGCCGACGGTATGGCACTCGGGTCGATTCGTTTTCTGAAGTCGTCTGAAGTTTCCTCGTGAGGCGACTTTGGAAAACGAAGTGTTCTGAGTGCCATCCCTCTGGCAATTTACATTCTAGCCGACGGGAAGGCATTTTGCAGAGATTAGTCACCTGCAGACGAGACGATTTGTCTATGGAGCGACTAATCTCCCCAGAATCTTAGGGGCAAATTTACTTACCTCCGAAAATTCCCCAGCGCTGGCTTTGCGCACATCGCAACACGTCGCCAGGTGTAAATTCGCCTGGACTACGCTAATTCACGAAGATCCGAAGTTGAGCACAGGGTACCGAACGCTTGCGAAGTTGTGCTAGCAATAATACGATCAGTAGTTCGAAGTTGCGCTAGTGATGCCTAATTAGCATACGGCTTGCGGTTAAAGTAAAATGGACGTATATGTTGCAGCAAATACATTACACTAAACAAGTCCAGGGAACCTTAATAAAATAAAATAAAGTTGTTATATTGCCCTACACATGAGCCCAGTGTATAGTTTATGTGCCATATGTTAGGAAATGTAGGGGGGAAGCTGGGTACCCAAAAAAAATTTACGCACTTTTGCAGCCTATCACCCTAAAAAAAAAGGAAAAGACGGCAGCGTTTTTTGGGACTTAAAAAAATTAGCGCCGACGAGGTTTCCTTCCCCTTTAAAGGCATTAACTGAATCAGCATCACAACATCACCCGGCAGTGCATTCCACAACCTCACTGTCCTCACTGTGAAGAACCCTCTACGTTGCTTCAAATGAAAGTTCTTTTCTTCTAGTCTAAAGGGGTGGCCTCTGGTACGGTGATCCACTTTATGGGTAAAAAGGTCCCCTGCCATTTGTCTATAATGTCCTCTAATGTACTTGTAAAGTGTAATCATGTCCCCTCGCAAAAATCCCCAGATACTTCTAAATTAAGGGAACCCCCAACACACTGCCATTCAGTGTATAACTCACATTTATACCCTGCTCTCCTGTACCAGATCATATAAAGTAGGTTTGTGGTTCCCTGGAGCAGTGTGTAGTGGAGACCAGTCTTGCCATGGCTTCCCACACTTCTGGTTGTCAATCAGAGCTAAGAAGGTATGTGCTTAATGTGGATCATTCTTCTCATCTCAGAGAGGTTCCAGTGGACAGTACACAGCGGTTGCACTTTTTTTCACCCTCTTTGATCCAAGCTAGTTGCCATAATTACTATGAAGAGTAAGCTGGTATTAAAGCACTCTACCTTGAGTTGCAAGGATCGACAGACTTTTCATTTCAGATTCCAGTTTGTGCAAAGAACATTTCAGGTCATCGAATGAATCGATCTTTGTTTCTTTGTTGTTGTTGTTTTCTAGAGAAAAGGTACCAATGTGAATATAATTTGTCAGAGTAACTAAGCGAGGGATATTTTTCCAACCATACAAATGTTAACACTCTTACCTTCCTCCACAGACACCATCATGTGATGGGACAGAGCTGCCTTACATGTATTAAGTGTCCTGTGACATGATTCCATGGTCTTGGAAAAGTCTTCATTAAGGACTATTGGAGAGAAGAGAATTATTACGATTCTGCTGATGCACCTTAACCAGACCAGGGAAGGGATTGGAAATTCTGTAGGTTGTCTTCATTTTTTTCATGAAATTTGGCACAGTGAGCACAGCACAGTGTTTGGTAATGATGGGCGAATTTGCGCCGTTTCGCTTCGCCGAAAAATTCGCGAATTTCACGAAACGGCGAAAAAATCGCGAAATGAATTTTTTGGCGCCGGCGTCCGTTTTTCCGGAAAAAATTTTTTTGACGCCGGCGAATTTTTGCCGCAAATTTATTAATAAATTCACCCATCACTAGTGTTTGGGAAAAATCTACAACTTGCCACATAACATGGAATAGAAATCTGCTCCCTCCTTACCAAACCTATCATTATGCACATTAGCCCTGACAGTTCACTCAGCCCCTGCTGAAGCTGGCCAATCCTTACAGAGTAACAGCAAAGTGGTGCACAACGAGGAGAAATATTACTGCAGAGAGGTGAAGTAACACTGCAGAGAGGAGGAGTAACACTGCAGAGAGGAGGTTTAACACTGCAGAGAGGTGAAGTAACACTGCAGAGAGGTGGAGTAACACTGCAGAGAGGAGGTGTAACACTGCAGAGAGGAGGTGTAACACTGCAGAGAGGAGGAATTACACTGCAGAGAGGTGGAGTAACACTGCAGAGAGGAGGTGTAACACTGCAGAGAGGAGGAGTTACACTGCAGATAGGAGGAATTACATTGCAGAGAGGTGGAGTAACACTGCAGAGAGGAGGTGTAACACTGCAGAGAGGAGGAGTTACATTGCAGAGAGCAGAAATTACACTGCAGAGAGGTGGAGTAACACTGCAGAGAGGAGGTGTTACACCACAGAGAGGAGGCATAACACTGCAGAGAGGAGGATGGAGGATTTACACTGCAGAGAGGAGGAGTCACACTGCAGAGAGGTGGAGTAACACTACAGAGAGGTGGAGTAACACTGCAGATAGGTGGAGTAACACTGTAGAGAGGAGGAGTTACAGAGCAGAGAGGAGGAGTAACACTGCAGAGAGGAGGAGTTACACTGCAGGGGGTGGAGTAACGCTGCAGAGAGGTGGGGTTACACTGCAGAGAGGTGGAGTAACACTGTAGAGAGGAGGAGTTACAGAGCAGAGAGGAGGAGTAACACTGCAGACAGGAGGAGTTACACTGCAGGGGGTGGAGTAACACTGCAGAGAGGAATAGTAACACTGCAGAGATGAGGAGTTACAATGCAAAAAGGAGGAGTAGCAGTGCAGAGAGGAGTAGTAACACTGCAGAAAGCAACAGAAAACATGGAAAGATACATACATAGTAGAAAAGGGAGTAACACTGCAAATAAGGAGGGTAACATACTGTAGCAGAGGAGAAACATAATGCAGAAGAGGAGTAATACAGAAACGATTGACGAACAGTAGCAGAGAAGTGGAGCACAAGCTGGGTTTGTATGTGGGGGGGGGGGCAAATAGAATTAGCAGCCACGGAATAACCTGGAACTCGTAAGAAAACACACACTTACCAGCACTTAATTCCCCTGCATCACAGACATATTCAGCTGTGTGAGCTGCTCAAGAAAAAGTAATAGAATTCAGGCAAATTTCAGTTTTAGTGAGTAACACAGTTGATAAGGGAAGTAACACAGCAGATAAAGGGAGTAACATAGCAGATAAGGGGAGTTTATTAATAGGAGTTTTTTCAATAATGGCTCAATACTCTGATTAAACCCAATAGCTCATCGCATTAATTTGATAAAGAACTGTATAAAAATATAACACAAAGAACTGTTCTATTGTTGAACCCGATGTCGTATGTTGAGCCCAATATAGTGTAAAAAGACAGCTTTATAACGTATAATTGTGTATAACAAGGCAGCCTTATAATCTATAATTCTGTATAATGAAGCTTTGTATAAGAGAAATCATGGGAAGTAATCAACTCGATGACCTCATACTTGTTCTTTCATATGTATTATCTAATATGCTTATGATTTCTGAAACCCTTATCTGACTCTTCTTTATTATAGCTAGGGGCACAATATGCTATTCAGTCTGGCCAGATCCTGATGAGCGCATGGGAAGCAAGGTCTGTTATTTACCAAATCATTCTTCTTTATTGACTAAATCACTAAATGAGCTTACTGTATTTAAGCATTTATAAACTGGGGGTCTCCATCCGGTCAGTTGAGATCTCACTTGTGGGATTAATGCGTGTTGCCACATGACCTTCCGTGCTCCGTTTGAGAAACTCGATCTGTGGGCTGTTAGGGATCTCCCAGCCTTGGTTTCAGATTGATTGTGCTTTGCTCTTACACTCATTCGGTAATGTATATCTTATTTATCTATTGTATGTAATACGTATGTAATAAAACCTTTGCTTATATGTAGCCGGTGTGTTTGAATTACTTCCGAGAGACTCATTGAACCACAATTAAAACAGGGAGTAATACAGCAGAGAAAGGCAGTAATACAGCAGATAAGGGGAGTAACACAGCAGAGAAGGGGAGTAACACAGTAGATAAGGGGAGTAACAAGAAAAGGGGAGTAACACAGCAGATAAGGGGAGTTAAACAGCATATAAGGTGAGTAACACAGTAGATAATGAGAGTAACACAGTAGAGAAGGGGAGTAACACAGCAATAAGGGGAGTAACACAGCAGATAAGGGGGGTAACACAACAGATAATGGGAGTAACACAGCAGAGAAGGGGAGTAACACAGTAGCCTTAAACCAATAGAATGAGCAGAAAGTACTTTTAACAACTGTTGCTCTGCAAGTTTGCAAAAATGTAGTACTTAAAATTGCAGATGGAGGAGTTACACTATAGATAGGTGGAGTAACACTGCAGAAAGGAGAAGTTACAATGCAGATAGGTAGAGGAACACTAAAGAGAAGAGGATTAACACTGCAAAGAGGTGGAGTAACACTGCAAAGAGGAGGAGTAATACTGCAGAAAGCAACGGAATTGGCAGCCACGGAATAACCTGGAACTTGTAAGAAAACACACACTTACCAGCACTTAATTCCCCTGCATCAGAGACATCTTCAGCTGTGTGAGCTGCTCAAGAAAAAGTAATAGAATTCAGGCAAATTTTAGTTTTAGTGACTGTTTCATTACTTAATGGAACAAAAAAATATAGTACCAGCAGAGGGGGAATAAAAAATTAGAAAATAGGAGTAACATAGCAGAGAACACATCAGATAAGGGGAGTGACACAGCAGAGAATGGGAGTAAAACATCAGATAAGGGGAGTAACATAGCAGAGAAGGGGAGTAAAACAGCAGAGATGGTGAGTGACACATCAGATAAGGGGAGTAACACAGCAAATAAGGGGAGTAACAGCAGATAAGGAGAGTAACACAGTAGATAAAGGTATTAACACAGTAGAGAGGGGGAGGAACACAGCACATAAGGGGAGTAACAGCAGAGAAGGGGAGTAACACAGTAGATAAAGGTAGTAACACAGTAGAGAGGGGAGTAACACAGCAGATAAGGGGAGTAACACAGTATAGAAGTAGCACAGTACAGAAGGGGAGTAACACAGCTAACACATCAGATAAGGGGAGTAACACAGCAGATAAGGGGAGTAACACAGTAGATAAGGGGAGTCACACAGCAGAAAATGGGCATAACAGAGCAGAAAAGGGGAGTAACAGTAGAGAAGGGGAGTAACACAGCAGATAAGGAGAGTAACAGCAGAAAAGGGGAGCAACACAGTAGATAAGTGGAGTAACAGTAGATAAGGGGAGCAGCACAGTAGATAAGGAGAGTAACACAGCAGATAAGGAGAGTAACAGCAGAAAAGGGGAGCAACACAGTAGATAAGTGGAGTAACAGTAGATAAGGGGAGCAGCACAGTAGATAAGGAGAGTAACAGCAGAAAAGGGGAGTAACACAGTAGATAAGAGGAGTAACACAGTAGATAAGGGGAGAAGAAAAGACCTACCTCCATTCCAGAACGCCATTGCTGTGCCCCAAAATCCTGTAAAAGAGCAAATATTTCACTGTAGAAATATGAATAGAAAGAAAGAAGATTTGGGCTCCGTACAGAAGAGAAATTGATTGTTCTAATTTGTTCTTCCAACATATCGTAACAACAGGAAACATAAATAATAATACAAATTTCCTGAATGACTTTTGTCATGTTTTGGTTGCTGTAGTGCATTTCAAATTTGGAATAATGAAGACTTCCTTTTAAACCCACCCAATTTAAAAAGCTGTATAATAAAAGATTTTATCAAATTAAACATGAAATCCAATTTCTGTATGTTATTAAAGCATTCATAGCTGTTGTAAGCTAATTTACAAATCTCAGCTGTCATTCAAATATTGTCTGCCCCTCCTCTATGCCTTAGGCTGGCAGAAGTTCAAAAGGTACTAGAATATGTAATTTTTTCTGGATTCCTTAAGGTCTGACTTGGGGCCAAGGAGTTGGTGAATTGATAATCTGGTGCTGCTATTCAAAAATGGATCCTGTTCTCAGCCTGAAAACTATAGGCCTGTTAGCCTGACATCAGTGGTAGATAAGCTTTTGAAATGGATAATAAAGGATAAGATACTTGAATACATTGCAAATCACAATGCCATGATTTTGTGCCAGCATGATTTTATGTATAATAAGTCTTGCCAAACTCATTTTATTTACTTATGAGGAGGTGAGTAGGAATCTTCACTCTGGGATGGCAGTGGATGTAATCTACTTATAGTTTGCTAAAGCATTTGATACAGTGCCACACAAAGTTTACTGATTTAATATTGGCCTAGCCCTAGAACATAGTAGAGATCATTTATAAATAATGGCCACATTTGCATCTGGGCAGTAACCCATAGCAACCAATCAGTGGCTGGCTTTTCTCAGACAGCTGCAGGTGGAGCAATGAAAGCAAACTTTTGTAATTGGATAGAGAACTTGCTGAATGATAGATTACAAATTGTGGTGGCAAATGGAACATTTTCTAATTTGACCTGTGTTGTTAGTGGAGTAGCATGAAGCCTGTCTTTTTTAATGTGTTCATATGATGGTGGTATTGATGGTACTATCTGTATTTTTGCTGATGATTCAAAATTTTGCAGATCTATAAGTTCCACGCAGGATGCTGCTGCTTTGCAGAGCGATTTGATTGAATTGGAAAACTGGGCAGCAAACTGGCAAATGTGGTTCAATGTTGATAAGTGCAGGTTATGCAGTTTGGCAGAAATAATATAAATATGAGTTATAAACTAAATGGCACTGTGTGTTGGTATCCTTAATTGAGAAGGATCTGAGGATTTTTGTGGATAATAAACTATGCAGCACTAGGCAGTATCAGTAGTTACTTAAGGAAATAAAGTTCTGTCTTGCATAAAAAACTGTATATTTAAGGGGTTCAAACCTAATTTTGCCTCTTTATAGGTCCCTGGCAAGGCCTCACCAGGAGTGTGTAGTGCAATTTTGAGACCCAGTCTGTAAGAAGGATGTTAATGAGCAGGAGAGAGTGCAGACATGTGCAAATAAACTGGTAGAAAATTTTTAGCCAGAAAAAAACAAAAATTAGAAAATGCCACAAAGCTCCCACTTTCTAGGAAAAAAGTTGCAAGGAAAAAATGCAGCAATAATATTTTATTCTGAATTGAACGTTTACTAAATAGAAAACATTTACTATTACACAAATATGTTTTACTTGTGTTTGTGAGCAGATATCTAGGTTAGTTAAAAAGGCAGCGGCAAGACCACTGATCGTGGGAATTGCTGTAAGATGTCCTTAAATGTGAAGGTCAGTGTTTTCCATCATAAGAGCTTCCATAAAGTATGGGTAATTTTGTGTAGTGATTTTTAGATTCTTGTCACAAATGGCACCCTAAACTCAGAACTAAAGTCAAGTTCCTGGTCTCGGCTCACTTTTCTGCCTATAGCATAGTTACATAGTTACATAGTTACATAGTTAAATTGGGTTGAAAAAAGACAAAGTCCATCAAGTTCACCCCCTCCAAATGAAAACCCAGCATCCATACACACACCCCTCCCTACTTTTACATAAATTCTATATACCCATACCTATACTAACTATAGAGCTTAGTATCACAATAGCCTTTGATATTATGTCTGTCCAGGAAATCATCCAAGTCATTCTTAAAGGCATTAACTGAATCATCCATCACATCACCCGGCAGTGCATTCCACAACCTCACTGTCCTCACTGTGAAGAACCCCCTACGTTGCTTCAAATGAAAGTTCTTTTCTTCTAGTCTAAAGGGGAGGCCTCTGGTACGGTGATCCTCTTTATGGGTAAAAATGTCCCCTGCTATTTGTCTATAATGTCCTCTAATGTACTTGTAAAGTGTAATCATGTCCCCTCGCATGCGCCTTTTTTTCAGAGAAAACAACCCCAACCTTGACAGTCTACCCTCATAATTTAAGTCTTCCATCCCTCTAACCAATTTAGTTGCACTTAGTCTCTGCACTTTCTCCAGCTCATTTATATCCCTCTTAAGGACTGGAGTCCAAAACTGCACTGCATACTCCAGATGAGGTCTTACCATATAGCATATAGAAAAAACTAATGTTCCTGCACACGTTTGGAATTTGACTGCAGGCGTCCCTGTTGCTGCCCCACAGAACCAACAGGTAACCTTACAATTCTTTTCATTTCCTGAATCAGCACTTGACTCGTGTGGTACATTTCTGGGATTCTATCTGTTTTAAACCTGTTATACCAGAATATCATCTTACTGGATTTCTTCTAATGTTCTCAATGCTACTGTTATCTGATTGTGGCATCTTTTGCATGCTGTCCATAAGTGTGTACACAAAAACAATTTTTCTTAGTTTCGGAACCCATGGTCGAAACCATTTAAAAAAGCTGTTCCCATGCCAAATAGATTAAAAATGGATTTGATTAAGTATATGGTGAGCCCTTTGTAGAAGCCTTTGTGAAGCAGTAGATGTGATCTATTAGGCTTTTGCCAAAGCGTTTGATATTGTGCCCCACAAAGAACTGCTTTCTAAACTAAGGTCTGTTGGGCCTAATGAAGTCGTTTGCACATGGATAGGAAACTGGCTACAGGATCGGGTACAGAGGGTGGTTGTTAATGGGACATTCTCTACTTGGAGTAAGGTTCTTAATGGGGTCCCTCAGGGCTCAGTATTGGTTCCACTTTTATTGAACTTGTTCATTAATGACTTAGGGGAGGGTATTGTAAGTAATGTATCAGTGTTTGCAGATGACACAAAATTATCCAGCCTAATTAATTCCATCCAGGATGTGGCATCCTTGCAACATGATCTTGACAAACTGGCAATCTGGGCAGCTAAGTGGCAAATGAGATTAAGGGGCATAATTACTTAAACTAAAATGTATCTCATTTTATTAAACCAAGCTCAACCAAACTCCCATCCACAATTTTATCTTATTTATCAATAAAATAACTCAAAAAAGTTAAGTCGGGTAAAAACTCGATAAAATTGAGTGAAAACCTGAATCGTATGATTTTTTTGGATTTGAAAAATTTTCAGCTTATCGCCCGAAAACCCTGAATTTTTTTTTACAGCTTTGGGGTATAATAAATCTCGAAAAAATTTATTTTTTTTAACTAAAAATTAGAATTTTTGCCAAAAAGACCTCAACCAGATAAAATGATGGTTCACTAAATAACCCCCTCAATGTTGATAAATGTAAAGTCATGCACCTGAGATGTAAAAAATATCCACTTATACCCTTAATGGGACTGCACTAAGCAAATCCATAATGGAAAAGGACCTTGGAGTCCTTGTACATGATAAACTTGGCTGTAGCAAGCAATGCCAGTCAGCAGCATCAAGGGCAAATAAGGTCTTGAGCTGTATTAAAAGGGGCATAGAGTCACGGGAGGAGGGGCTCATTCTTCCACTGTATAGAGCACTTGTAAGGCCCCATCTAGAATATGCCGTACAGTTTTGGTCTCCATCACTCAAAAAGGACATTATTGTATTAGAGATGGTTCTGTTGAAATATTGGGAAGGGTTTTTTTACAGTGAGAGCTGTAAAGATGTGGAATTCTCTCCCTGAATCAGTTGTACAGGTTGATACATTAGATAGCTTTAAAGGGCATGTAAAGGCAAAAAAATAAAATCCCATTTTTACTTTCTTTAATGAAAAAGAAACCTATCTCCAATACACTTAAATGTGTTCTTTTTATAAGAAACCTGACTGTATGCAGTGAAATTCTCCCTTTATTTACTGCTGTGGATAGGAATTGTCAGACGGTCCCTAACTGCTGAGCAGGGAAACAATCATACTTATGAACAGCAGGGGGAGCCCCCGCCTTACCAGTGCTCTATACAAAATACAGCATTTCTAGCCTTATTCTATTTTAGACTTTACATGCCCTTTAAGAAGGGGTTGGATGGTGTTTAGCAAGTGAGGGAATACAGGGTTATGGGAGATAGCTCAAGTTGATCCAGGGACTAGTCCGATTGCTATTTTGGGCAGGAATGTTTTTACCCCTCTGAGGCAAATTGGAGAGGCTTCAAATGTTTTTTTTGCCTTTCTCTGGATCAACTGGCAGTTAGGCAGGTTAAAAGGTTTAACTTGATGGATGTGTGTCTTTTTTCAACCTAACTTGTTACTATGTATGAGCCATGTTTCTAAGCAACAAAGCTCACACTTATGTATCTTGCTTAGAAGGCATCTGTGGGCGTCTGGCTTCAATTGTTGGAAGATATTTTTGTTATTGTTTTTCTAGAATGGTCACGGTTTAATCTGGCACTTTCAAGTCATGCCCTTTTTATTTTTCTTTTGCAATATAACAATGAACCTACTGAAATCTGAACAGACTTCTGCACCCGTTATTCAGGTTATCTTCCCCCAACCTCTCTGTTTATGCTGCTGCAAAGAATCGCTTTGTCATCTCGCAGATGAAAACAATGTTAGCTGGATGACCTGCTTAGTTTAATTTCAAGGGGATATATACCCCAAAATACATTTTTTTATCTAATGAGGGAGGTTTAGATCCCCTTTAACCTACATGATTTCTACCGTGTTATTAAAAGCCTTCTCCCACCAGTGTGCAGTAAAGTAAAACTTAACATCAGATCTAATAACCAGTAGCAACAAATTAAAACATAGTTTTTACTCGCTGCTTAAAATCCAGCATCTGATCTGGTTGCTATTGGTTACTAGACCTGGAACAATGTTGGCACCTGTGAACCCCAGAAGTCCCTGTGATCATGGCACAAAATTAATGTTACATAGTAAGTTAGGTTAAAGAAAGACACACGTCCATCAAGTTCAACCTTTTTACTTTTTTTAACCTGCCTAACTGCCAGTTGATCCAGAGGAAGGCAAAAAAAAAACCCATCTGAAGCCTCTCCAATTGGAGGAAAGGTGGAAAAAATTCCATCCAGGATGTGGAATCCTTGCAACAGGATCTTGACAAACTGGCAATCTGGGCAGCTAAGTGGCAAATGAGATTCAATGTTGATAAATGTAAAGTCATGCACCTGGGATGTAAAAATATCCACTTATACCCTTAATGGGACTGCACTAGGCAAATCCATTATGGAAAAGGACCTTGGAGTCCTTGTAGATGATAAACGTGGCTGTAGCAAGCAATGCCAGTCAGCAGCATCAAGGGCAAATAAGGTCTTGAGCTGTATTAAATGGGGCATAGAGTCATGGGAGGAGGGGGTCATTCTTCCACTGTATAGAGCACTTGTAAGGCCCCAGTTATACAGTTTTGGTCTCCATCACTCAAACAGGACATTATTGTATTAGAGAGGGTACAGAGAAGGGCAACTAAGCTGGTAAAAGGTATTGAAAATCTTAGCTATGAGGAAAGACTGGCCAAATTGGGGATGTTCACGCTGGAGAAGAGGCGCTTAAGGGGTGATATGATAACTATGTATAAATATATAAGGGGATCATATAATAATCTCTCTAATGCTTTATTCACCAGTAGATCCTTCCAGCTGACACAAGGTCACCCATTCCGATTAGAAGAAAAGAGGTTCCGCCTAAACATTCAGAAGGGGTTTTTTACAGTGAGAGCTGTGAAGATGTCGAATTCTCTCCCTGAATCAGTGGTACAGGCTGATACATTAGATAGCTTTAAGAAGGGGTTGGATGGTGTTTAGCAAGTGAGGGAATACAGGGATATGGGAGATAGCTCAGTCAAGGGACTGGTCCCATTGCCATTATGGAGTTAGGAAGGAATTTTTTCCCCCTCTGAGGCAAATTGGAGAGGCTTCAGATGGGGTTTTTTTTTACCTTCCTCTGGATCAACTGGCAGTTAGGCAGATTTAAAAAAAATAAAATAAAATAAAAGGTTGAACTTGATGGACGTGTATCTTTTTTCAACCTTACTTACTATGTAACTATGTTACTATGTATATGTAATAAAAGTTTGCCCAGGAGTAGCAACCAATAACATGCTGGACCAGTACATTCAACCTGCTGATTGGTTGCTATTTGGAAAAATCCTATGTCTAGAAAGCGGATTGTAGCATTCTAGATAATAGACGCCATACCTGAAATTGTGGAGAATTGTGGAGTACTTATACTGGGAGATAAGGAAAACAGTTTTAAGCAAGAGTTTGATGCCTTACAGAAACAAATACAGGTATGGGACCTTTTATTCAGAATGCTCGGGACCTGGGGTTTCCGGATAAGGGATCTTTCTGTGGATTGGATTGGATCCCTATACTTTAAATCTGTTAAAAATCATTTAAACATTAAATAAAACCAACAGGCTGATTTTGCTTCCAATAAGGATTAATTATATCTTAGTTGGGATCAAGTACAAAGTACTGTTTTATTATTACAGAGAAAAAGGAAATCATTTTTAAAAATGTGAATTATTTGAATAAAATTAAGTCTATCGGAGACAGATTTTCCATAATTTTAGAGCTTTCTGGATAACGGATCTAGCTACTGATAAATATTATCAGTGTTTAGAGAAGCAGTCTATTTGCATAAATATTTGCTCTTTTAAAGGGGTGGTTCAACTTTAAGTTAATGTATGGATGTCATGGAATGACCAATTTTAAGCAATATTTCAAATGGTCTTCATTATTTATTTAGTATAATTTTTTTTTAAAGATATACCTTATTCTTCTGCCTCTTTCCAGCTTCAAATAAGGGTCCCATCAATAAACAAAGGCTACACATGTATTGTTATTGTTACTTTTTATTACTCGTCTTTCTATTCAGTCCTCTCCTATTCATATTACAGTCTCTTAATCAAATCAATACATGATTGCTAGAGTATTTTTGACCCTTGCAACCTAGATTGCTGAAATTGCTAACTAGAGAACTGGTGAATAAAAAGCTAAATAACTCAAAAGCCACAAATAATAAAAAAAGAAATCCAACTGCCCAGGGCATAGAGGAGGGGCAGACAATATTTGATTGACAGCTGAGATTTTTAAACGACCTTACAACAGCTATGAATGCTTATATAAAAAATAGAAATCGGATTTCATGTTTAATTTGAAAAGGACTTTTATTATACAGATTTTTATGTCTGGGTGACAGGTCCACTTTAACACCTCTTTTGAACCAGTTGCTCTCCTGGTCTAGAATCTGACTTCAGTTGCTGATTATAATAAACAGATTATGCTGATTGGAGCAACATTGCAGAGGATATATGTTAAAGAAAGATCCTATGTACAAGGTATTCTGAATTGAGAAAGCCAGTTGGATGGTGAAACATCTCCAAAGGTTGTTGTTCACCTTTCAAACACTTTTTTCTATTCAGTTGTTTTCAGATTGTTCCCCAGAAATGACTTTTTTTCAATGACTTTCCATTATTTATTTTTTACTGTTTTTCCAAAATCTAAGTTTATAGTTGAACGTTCATGTCTCTGGTGTTTCAGTCTGGCAGCTCAGTAATTCAGGTGCAGACCCTGAACTGTTACAATTTTGCAACATTTAGTTGATACATTTCTCAGCAGCATCTCTGGAGTATTAGCAACTAATGTATCAATTCTAACAGCTGCCTGTAATGAAATTCAGAAATTCTGTTCAGCAGGGACAAAGTTAAGAAATGTATCAACTAAATGTATCCATTTAGAACAGTTTACAGGGTCGGAGACCCCCACCCCTCCCAGGGCTGCTTCAGAAGGTGAAAAAAGACACTTGACACTTCAATATTAGAAAAACGGTGACGCGTAGAAAATAGAAAGTCATTGGAAAAAGTCATTATTTCTGGTGATCTATCTGAAAACAACTAGATGTTTGAAGGTGAACCACCCCTTTCAAGGAAAAAGTCCAGTTGATTTAACTTATTTCTACAACTATACCATCTCGTTATACTTCCAAGATGTAGAATCAACAGTAACCCTCATATGTCAGTCCTTGTTCACAGGGTCTACTTGACTTGATTTAGACTCTCTCTACTTTACTGAGGGTTCCAAGAGTAAACAATCGACTGATTTTATACACAACAGGGCATCACCAAAAACCTGAGGTTTGTCATTGTAATTCCACTCTTTTATCCTCAGAAATATGCTATCCTGGCAGTTACTGTAGGTTTCATCACATTATCGACAGTGAGTGTGCAAGGAGTGTATCTCAACATCTTTTGTACTTATTTGCGATGAACTGAACAGAGTGAAATAAGCAATATCTAAAGCACCATTTGGCATGGCTGGTTAGCTTTAGTCTGCTCCAAGGCATTTAACTAGACGGGAGAGATAAGAATGCCGAGAGGAATCTTAGTTTTCTATAAATTCTCCACCTTGTGGCAGAATACAGAATCTATTAATAAATACTGTAGTGATAAGCAATTGATTTGGCTACACTATATACATGAAGAAAGGAAATCACGAATAGTAGAAAAATAACAGTGATAACATTTGATAAAGTTTCATTAGTATAGTAATAAGGAAACATTTATCAGCTTTCAGCTCTTGCATCTATATCCTTATCTAGCATATAACAGCCTGCATTATTAATAACTTAATAAGTTTATAGAGTCAATAGAGCTCAGCTGTAAATTGTCCATATGAAAGGACGTACTTACCTTGGGCACCACTGCTCCTCCTGCCAATACAGAACTGTCAGTGATTTTAGACAACAGGAAATAGCCATGAAAATATTTACTGTACCTGCCTATGCTGCAGCCTATTCACCAAAGGAACTTGCCCGAGTTTTTTGTTTCATCTCAGGGGAAAAACCGGTGTCAGGAAAAAGCTAAGAAAAATAACACAGAAGGGAATTCACCTTGAAGCTAAATTGTTAGTTGATGGAGGTACCCATATTGCTCAGCAATAACATGCAGTGGAGTTTCAGTCTGGAGTTTGGCAATGGAAGTAATTGATTTTGACCTGCCCTGTTAGTCAGTACCTGTGGGATTTGACCAATGGTGAATGCAGGAAAAAAATAACTTCATCAATTATATCTGTGTCTTATTGACTTGCAGTTCCATATGCTGGAACACATACAAATCTAAGGCACATCAAATACATAGTGAATAAAGTACCCCCTCTTGTAAAATATATAGTGAATAAAGTACCCCCTCTTGTAAAATATAAGGATATTATAAGTTACCGAGGAGTTTCATGAACATATAAAAACACGAGGCCGAAGGCCGAGTGTTTTTATACAGGTCATTGAACTCCAAGGTAACTTCTAATATCCTCATATTTTGCAACTGGGGGTACTTTATTTATTATAATACACAAGTTTTATTGAGTCATGTGACAGAAATGACATCAGAACTCACCGTTTATAACTGATGACATCAGAACTCACCGTTTATAAGGATATAATGTACAGGATATTCATGGCTTTTGTGTATTATAAGGTTATTACAAGTTACCAAGGAGTTTCATGACTATATAAAAACACGAGGCCGAAGGCCGAGTGTTTTTATACAGGTCATGGAACTCCGAGGTAACTTCTAATATCCTCATATTTTATAACTGGGGGTACTTTATTTATTATAATACACAAATTTCAATGAGTCATGTGACTGAAATGACATCAGAACTCACCGTTTATAAGGATATAATTTACAAGATATTCTTGGCTTTTGTGTATTATAAGTAGATACATTCCTGGGTACCTACCCTAAATGCTAGTGTCACGTTCGGCACCCTAAATGCAGAACCGGTGCTAGGCTTGGCTGGTCTCGGCTCTTACTTCTGCCTTTAAAGGGCATGTAAAGGCAAAAAAATAAAATCCCATTTTTATTTTCTTTAATGAAAAAGAAACCTATCTCCAATATACTTTAATTAAAAAATGTGTATCGTTTTTATAAGAAACCTGACTGTATGCAGTGAAATTCTCCCTTCATTTACTGCTGTGGATAGGAATTGTCAGACGGTCTCTAACTGCTGAGCAGGGAAACAATCATACTTATGAACAGCAGGGGGGCCCCCGCCTTACTTCCCAGCCATGCAGAACTCAAGCAGCTTTGTTTATGCCGATCCCTAAGCAGCCCAGACCACACTGAGCATGTGCACAGTCTTAGTCTTGCAAAGATGTTTAACAAAGTTACAAGATGGTGACCCCCTGTAGCCAACTTTGAAAGCATAAATTATTTGTTTGATTAGGCTTGTAGTGCAGTAAGTTCATGTTTATATTTAGTATACAAAATACAGCATTTCTAGCCTTATTCTATTTTAGACTTTACATGCCCTTTAACAGCTGCCTTTAACCTCGGGAGGAGCCCTCAGCTAATTGGATGCTGCCAGGTCTTATTAAGAGAGGAGCAAAGCTACAGGTTCTGGATGAGCAAAGGGGCACGATAGTCTCACCAAGGATACTGGATGGAAGAATACAACTTGGAAGACAGGCCACACAACACAGCGTGGAACAGGCAGGCCGGGCCAACACGAGCAGAGTAGAATTAGTCAGACAGGCCAGAATCAGGATTGGAAAAGTCAGAATAAACAGGCAGGCAATGGTCAGGATATAGAGTTCAGAATAGTCAGGTAAGGCAATGGCTAGGGATGTCGCGGACTGTTCGCCCGCGAACTAATTCGCGCGAACATCGACCGTTCGCGTCCGCCGAATGTTCGCGAACGTCGCGCGACGTTCGCCAATTTGGGTTCGCCTTAGCTGGCACTTATTTTTGCCCTCTCACCCCAGAGCAGCAGATACATGGCAGCCAATCAGGAAGCTCTCCCTCCTGGACCACCCCCACACCCCCTGGACCACTCCCCTTCCATATATAAACTGAAGCCCTGCAGCGTTTTTTCATTCTGCCTGTGTGTGCTTGGAAGAGCTAGTGTAGGGAGAGAGCTGTTTAGTGATTTGAGGGACAGTTGATAGTAACTTTGCTGGCTAGTAATCTACTTGATACTGCTCTGTATTGTAGGGACAGAACTCTGCAGGGATTTGAGGGACATTTTAGGTTAGGTAGCTTTGCTGGCTAGTAATCTACCTTCTACTGCAGTGCTCTGTATGTAGCTGCTGTGGGCAGCTGTCCTGCTGCTGATCTCTCATCTGCTGACTGCTGCCTGTAACCCAATAGTCCTTGTAAGGACTGCTTTTATTTTCTTTTTTGTTTTTTTACTTTGCTACTGTAAGAGCCCAGTGCTATTAGTCTAGCTGTGTTGGGGAGTGGGACTGGTGTGCTGCTCCTCCTAGTAGTTCACCACTACCAGCACCAACCAGAGTCAAAATTGTTACAAAGTATCTTATTTGCACCTGTTAGCTGTTCTGAGCTCTCTGCCAAAAGCTAATTAAGTTAGAAACTGTTTTTTTTCTGGCTGTTCAGTTCAGAGAAAAGAGGGACTTTCTAGTACAAAAGAGGGACAGGGGGTTGAGTGGTCAAAAGAGGGACAGTTGGGAGGTATGCAAGTGCCACCTAGCTGTGTGAGCTTTTTCACATTCTGTCTAAATAACAATAATAATTCCGTGTCCGTAAACATCACCTGAGTGATGTTTTTACAGCAGCAATAATATATTCCGTATCCACTACTGTATACGTTGCCCTTGCAGGCATTGTTTGCCCAGTCTTTAACCAAGTGCCACCTAGCTGTGTGAGCTTTTTCACATTCCGTGTCCAGAAACATCACCTGAGTGACGTAGTGTGATTTCTGCCCTTTACAGCACAAAACGCAGCGCTGTGTCAACAATGTATTTTTCAGATACATTTTTGCCCTTGATCCCCCTCTGGCATGCCACTGTCCAGGTCGTTGCACCCTTTAAACAACTTTAAAATCATTTTTCTGGCCAGAAATGTCTTTTCTAGCTTTTAAAATTCGCCTTCCCATTGAAGTCTATGGGGTTCGCGACGTTCGCGAACCGTTCGCATTTTTGACGCAAGTTCGCGAATATGTTCGCGAACATTTTTTCCGCCGTTCGCTACATCCCTAGCAATGGCCAATAACCAGAAGATCAACAGGATTCACACAGGAAAAGCAACAGGAACAACCTAAATTGAACCTAACAACGGGCAGTGTTTCAACTACAGAGATTCCTTTAAATAGTTTGAATTTCACGCCATTGTGCCATGACGTCATTAACTTGGGAGCGTGTGGCCGCGCACGCCATAGGGAAACCTGCACTGAAGGGAACCGGCAGACACCCCCGCATGCAACAGGATAAGCCACTGGACCACCAGGATAAACGTTTGTTACAGCTAGCTACCCACAGTCTGTACAATGCAATTGTTTTATTGGCAGATTAATCTGCAAACACTATATTAATGATAGACAAAAATAGGTCCCTGGTAAGGCCTCATCTGGAGTATGCAGTGCAGTTTTGGACTCCAGTCCTTAAGAGGGATATAAATGAGCTGGAGAGAGTGCAGAGACTAAGTGCAACTAAACTGGTTAGAGGGATGGAAGACTTAAATTATGAGGGTAGACTGTCAAGGTTGGGGTTGTTTTCTCTGGAAAAAAGGCGCTTGCGAGGGGACATGATTACACTTTACAAGTACATTAGAGGACATTATAGACAAATGGCAGGGGACCTTTTTACCCATAAAGTGAATCACCGTACCAGAGGCCACCCCTTTAGACTAGAAGAAAAGAACTTTCATTTGAAGCAACGTAGGGGGTTCTTCACAGTCAGGACAGTGAGGTTGTGGAATGCACTGCCGGGTGATGTTGAGATGGCACACTTTGGGGCAAATTTACTATAGGGTGAAGTGGCGAATCCAATCCGCAGGGATAGCGCTAAATCACTAACAGGCATGGAGGACAATTCGCTAGCAAAATAGTACATCGCTAACAAATTTTCATGTCCTTTCGCCTGATGAATTTTTGCTCAGGTGATCGTTACTCCGCAAATTCACTAAAGTGCAAATTTTCCATTACGTTACCCCTTTCGCCAGAGTCTGCCTCGCCAGGTTATTCTTGGTGAACTGATAAGATGAAGTTACATCCTCCTCAATCTCATGTCAGTGACATCATATCCTGTATGTGGAAGTGTCATAAAAAAGGTAAAGCTGTTGTAACGGTTACATTTTTTTTAACCATTGGAAGTTTATGCCACATTTGTTTTAGGGTGGGCTCATGTCTAGGGCATTAGAGGATCTTTTGTCTTTATTTTGCTTCCTTGGACATGTGTAATAATAAGTGGCCACTTCAAGCATTTGCACCAACATCTTTAATTATATCTGCCTGCCCTATTCCAATTGACCTACAGTAAGTGTAAGTGTGTTAATGAAGTTTCGCCAGGCAGAAATGAACAGTAGCAAAATTTTGCTATGAAATGCTCACGCTGACAAAGTTTTTGCGAGCAAAGCTTCCCTAGCGTTCCTCTGCCGAGACCTAACTTTGCATTTTGATGATTTAGCATATGCGCTCCGCATCAACGTCTAATTAAGTTACCTTTGCCCTTAAGTGAATTTTCCCCTATATGAACACCTAAGTTAAGAGTGATTTCTTGGACAAGTATAATATCATAGGCTATTGTGATACTAAAATCTACAATTAGTATAGATATTGGTATATATAGTTAATGTGAGTGTATAAATAGGTTGGGGTGACTGTGTGTATATATGTGCACTGGGGTTGAGCTCAATGGACTTTTTTCAACCCAACGTAACTATGTAGAGAGTGCCTGCCGATTGCATACAGTCACCAAAACTCCAGTCACCTGGGGCGATCCTGCAGCCTTTGTTTTTGCCAACCCCCGTCTGCCCCACGGCACTCACCTTCAGTGCCGGATGGGGGTCGGGGGGGGTCCACTTCGCTAGTGCAGAGAGCGTAATTGCACTCTCTGCATTAGAAGAGCCAAATTTCCGGGTTGAAAACTGGAAATTCAGCTCTTAGTTACCAGGCGCAGCATTTTTGCCACCCCTGGCAACCAGGGGGGCACTGCGCCTGAGTCGAGTGCCTCAATTCGCCTCATTGGCGGAGCACCCCTGCCAGTCACAATGGCTCCATTGAACTTATTCAGGCAGGTGCCCCAAAACTTGATTAAATTAGTTCCCTTAGCTGGCAACATTGTGCACCGTATTTCTCAACAAAATTTGCGAGACGGTTGAGACCATGGTGTCGAATGAGGTTGCCTCATTATTCATGCACATAACTGAATACAGAGGCAACTGAAACAGTAAGAAAATGTCTGGAAGAAGATAAAATAAACCCTCAAAACAAGTTTGCTAGACCAATGTTTAAAAACAAACACAATTCAAGGCCACAGTCACGGTTACCCTGCCTGCCTCCATCTTTGTGGTGTCCCAGGGATATAGAAAACAATAGGCAGCAGCTTTAGGAACAACTCCACCATTCTCAATTTTTCCATTTTCTTCCCTTTTTCTGAACTGGAACAAGTGGCCTTTTTTAACTAATTCAATATTTTTTTAATTTTGGAATCCAGATTAATCATGTCTTACCACATTTTTGAATTTTTTGAGGAATCGTATTTATTCTATCTCCGCACTAACACTTTATATCAATCAATTTTTAATGAATTCATTGGTCACTCAATTTATTTTATGTAATGGTGTCTTACTCTAATTAACTTACGGAATGAATTGGGAATTGTAATTAATTTATAGATTATGCACAGCACTTTAGAATTCATATCACCTTATTAATTCATTTATGAAATACAATTGATTGGATTTTTAATTAATTGTGTTTTTATGGTTATAAATAACCTATTCTAAGTAATTAATCTGAGTAGTACCGTCTTTATTGGGTTGTTGGACCCCAAGCACTTGCACTTTATATACTTGATTAAGGGTTTAGTTGGTGATAAGTGGAGATTGTTGATTCCTCAACTATAGGTTATTATAGACTGATTATAATTCCTTTCTTTACCTCCTTACCGAGTATTATATCTATCAAAGTTACATCCCTGCCTTGACCTTGTGGTTATTAAATTAGACAACCAAGGTATCACATTTTTGTTTCATAAAAACAAACACAGAAATGTCTTGAATAGCTTTATTGTGAAAACAAGAAATAAATATGAAAAAAAAGGAAACAATAGCTTATCAAAGAGGCCATATGATAACAGTATTGGCTTGTCTAGTGCTAGAAATCTCTGGTGCTGCACACAGCACATCATAATACAGGTATAGGATCCTTTATCGGAAAACCCATTATCGAGAAAGCTCCACATTACAGAAAGAGAGGTCTCCCGTAGACTACATTATAATCAAATAATACAAATTCCCTTTTTCTCTGTAATAATAAAACAGTAGCTTGTACTTGATCCCAACCAAGATATAATTAATCTGTATTGGAGGGAAACAATCCTATTAGGTTTAATTCATGTTTAAATTATTTTTTTTATTAGACGTAAGGTATGGGGATCCTTTAGAAACAGTAGCCTTGTGAGTTGGTCCCTAAGCTCAGTAAGTGAAAATCGAAATAGAAGCTGATTTTTAAAGGACATGGGAATGAAAATTTGAAGTGATCCGTGGTATTTAGGGGGCCCTAAGTCTGGCACTCTCCCCTTCACTCCAGTCATCAACCTTGGAGGTTAATCATTTTTTTAAGGGAAAGGAAAGAGCTATAAACAAAAGTTCCTATTATCATGTGTTGAATAAAAGATAAGCCAAATTGTTAACAAATATTTGAGCAGGTGGTTCCAGAAACCTGTAACCGAGGGAGAGATAAAACTAATATAAGTCATGGTGCAATGTAATAAAAGTCACACGTGATCTGGTGACACATACTGATCAGTAAGTCGCATTTACTGGTCACCTGTTCAAAAGCAACAGGTTTGATTGGTTGCTAGACTTGGGGGCAGATGTATCAAGGGTCAAATATCGAGGGTTAATTAACCCTCGATATTCGACTGCCGAATTAAAATCCTTCGACTTCGAATATCGAAGTCGAAGGATTTTGCGCAATTCCTTCGATCGAACGATCGAAGGAATAATCGTTCGATCGAACGATTAAATCCTTCGAATCGAACGATACGAAGGATTTTAATCCATCGATCGAAGGATTATCCTTCAATCAGAAAATTGTTAGCAAGCCTATGGGGACCTTCCCCATAGGCTAACATTGGCCTTGGTAGGTTTTAGGTGGCGAACTAGGGGGTCGCAGAAATTTTTAAAGAGACAGTACTTTGATTATCGAATGGTCGAATATTCGAACGATTTTTAGTTCGAATCATTCGATTCGAAGTCAAAGGTCGTAGTCGAAGGTCGAAGTAGCCAATTCGATGGTCGAAGTAGAAAAAAAAAACATTTGAAAATCAAATTTTTTTTCCTCTATTCCTTCACTCGAGCTTAGTGAATGGGCCCCTTGGTGTAAACTTTGCAAGTTTTATTACAATGCGGTTGGAAATACTAATTTGGGGGAGTACCCTCAGCAAGACCCTAAAGAAACATTTAAGTCACCTCAAATTATCCTTAAAAGCTCTCCACTGTGCGGCTGCTGATCTTAGAGCAATCACAAAGGCAAGCAGAGATTCTGAATGTAGCTGGGAAAAGAGTGGAGCCAAGCAGTGTCAAGGAGAATAAATCTTTATATATATATATAATACACAAAAGCCATGAATATCTTTTAAATTATATCCTTATAAACGGTGAGTTCTGATGTCATCAGTTATAAACGGTGAGTAGTGATGTCATTTCTGTCACATGACTCACTAAAACTTGTGTATTATAATAAATAAAGTACCCCCTGTTATAAAATATAAGGATATTAGAAGTAACCTCGGAGTTTCATGCCCTGTATAAAAACATGAAAAAGTCATGAAACTCCTCAGTAACTTATAAAATCCTTATATTTTACAAAAGGGGGTACTTTATTCCCTATATATATATATATATATATATTATATATATATATATATATATATGTATATATATATATATATATGTATATATACACATACAAGTGACTACATTTCACAGTATCCTTACAAAGCATCTAATGTGTCCAGAGGCTAACATCCTTACTTCAATCTCATATGTATACAAGAAGTTGAGGCTTAAAAAGGTGTTGTCGGGTGACCAAACTGAGACTGGATACAGCACATGTTCATTTATTGTTGGGTCAGAGAGGACAGTCTACCTTGATCCCCGACAATAACAATTAATATTTCCTATTCCATGCGTTGCTCACAAGCCACTTTCTGGTAGTGGGATATTTTATGGCTGCAGAAATGTAACATCCTTGTAGCTAAGAGTCCTATAGAAACATGTGCAGAATTGTCAGACAGACCAACCATTATGATTCTCTATGATGTGCCCACTAGTGCCTACATAGGAGGGTCGCCTTATACACAATGGGCCAGATTCAATTCAGTGAGTAAAAGTTATCTCCTGGTTTATCACGTGAAGAGTAATGGATGAAATTCAATTCTAGGAGAAAAAAAACTTTCCTCCAAATTCAGTTCCAGTTTTCCCCATAGACTTCAATGGAGTTTTCATGTGATAAATCTCAAGATAAGTTTCTCTAAATTGAATTGCATCTCAAATTGAATCTTGTCCATGACTTTTCATGGCCCAATATCTGTTTAATCCATCAGTTCATGTGTATAGTAGGGAGAACAAGACTCATCTTTCATATCCGTGCTGTTCTTTCATTGTAAAGCAGTTTTTATTTCATCTTCTTCATTTACAGTAGTTATTTAGGGAGCCACGTCAAGCAATGCTTTGCTATTACATCCAAGGTGCTCTTGGACCACATACCAACCTGTTGCAAATGCTGCACATATTGTGGCTTTGTAGACTGACTTTATAACTTTTCATGTTTCTTGAAGAGTGGGAAGAGGAGAAAAATTCTCTCTTCTCCAAAACAGATTGAGTTCCGTGGTCTAGCCTGTGGTGCAAATGAAATAGAGTTACTGCTATAATATCATAGAGATTATGTTTTGGTACTTATACTGCTGGTGATAGATATAAATATGGCTATGGGATCTGTTATCAGGAATTCTGGGGACCCTACTGTTCAGATAGTGAATGACCCCCTTAAAGAAACTTCATACCCTAAGGGCAGAGACACACGCTCAGATTCAGGGAGATTAGTCGCCCAGTAACAAATCTCCTCTTCTTCGTGGTGACTAATTTCCCCAAACTAGGATGTAAATCGTTGGCGGGATTCATTTCTGAATTCGCCCAGAGTTTTCGCATAAGACAACTTGTCGCTGGGTGACTAATCTCTCCGAATCTGAGTGTGTGTCTCTGCAATAAAAATAACTGTGTATCAAACTAGTTCCACTAATCAGCAGACAACTTACTTGTTATTCGTCTGCAATTGTTGCAACATATCTGCCTTAATTTAATTAAACTGGTCTCGTGGTCCAGCCTCATCAACGCTTCTTCAATCTCGCCAACTATTTTCTGCTTTGTGGGATTTCCGTTATTTTCCCGCGCTCTTATAATTTTGTACAGTTTCTCCACTTCGTCGCCTTTTGCTTCTTTTATGCATTTTTCAACTTGATCATCGGTGAGCTTTAAGAGACGTCCAACGTGCACGGTCGCCTCCTTTGGGATCACCTTTATGATGTCGTAGATTTCACTCACTTTCAGTCCTAGAACGATGGACACAGTTGTTGTACATTGTATCATAGCAGTTAACAACATGACCTAAAGAAGTGGTCGTAGGGGTCATATATCATGCAGGTAAGTAGACTCTGGCTCCTATGCTTTATTTATATCTAAGGAGTATTTTCTGTAACTTAGAATCAAAGACAATACTCACTTGCTTGCATGGCAGTGTTTTCAGGAGCTGGAAATCAATTAAGAACAAAATAATATTAATATAAATGAAATGGGGTAGGTACATAATCAGACTTTAGAACAAGGGTCCCCAACTTTTACTTTTACCCACGTTGGGGAGCAACACAAGCATGGAAAAGGTTCCTGGGTGCCAAATTAGGGCTGTGATTGGTTATTTGGTAGCCCCTATGTGGACTGGCAGCCTACAGGAGGCTCTGTTTGGCAGTGCACCTGGTTTTTATACAACCAAAACTTGCCTCCAAGCCTGGAATTCACAAATAAGCACCTGCTTTGAGGCCACTGGAAGCAACATCCAAGGAGTTGGAACCCAATTCCAGGAAAAACCCAACCGAAAAAACGAGGACACAAATATACTCGACTACATTCTCCTGAACCTTGAATAGTCTGTAGTTAGAAAACCCGCAATAAATTGCCAGAATAAAAAGATGGCGAGGTTCAATATTAATGGGAATTCAATGGGAATTGTCTCTAGCAACTTTATTTATTTATTTTCAAAGTGAACTAAAACATTTGAGTTATTTAGCTTTATTGAAAACGGGACAATGTGATTCTCACTGGCATGCAACTTTTTTTTTCTGCGAAAAAAACATTTGCCTTTTTTTTTTTTTTTTTAAATAAGCTAGCGTTCGTCAAAAAAGTATTTTCCCCTCAACCTTGAAAATTAGTAAATAGGCCTCTTGGCCTACACAGAGTAATCCCACCACTTTTACCTCTCACCACCGTTGTGCAGTTAAGTTGCAATGGCAGGAACTAAAACCATTTAGCCCCAACCACCACAATTGCAATAACCTGCAGTGTTATTGTAAGGTTAGTAGATATAAATAATGTTACCCACAAAACATACGAACACACAAGATATCAGTAAAAGGAGTCAAAAACAATTACATACATTGTTGTGGAATGTGTTCTTTGGCCCAGCAAACCTGGCAATAGTATTGACCATTTTTCTTCATTCTTGCAATGTTCAGAGAAGCTAGGATTCAAAGTATAATAAACATAATTGTAACAGAGAATCATAATACATATTCATATACATGATACTTACTACCCCTTATGCACATGCCTTATTGAGCAACCCCATAGGAACAGCAGTCCCATGTGTCTGAAATTGCCCCTATAACTCTAGAGCTTTTCTGATTTGCTTTTAGTCTGGTGTCAGCGGCACTGCACATGCTCAGTCAGGTACAGGCTGTAATGGGCTGCTGTGACATCCAACTGGACATTTTTTAAAGGGGTGGTTCACTTTTAAGCTAACTTTTAGGATGTTATAGAACAGGGAATGCTGAGCAACTTTTCAATTGGTCCTGTTTTTTTTATATTTTATAGTTTTTGAATAATTTTGTCTGACTCTTCCCAGCTTTCAAATGGGGGTCACTGACCCCATCTAAAAATAAATGCACTGTAAGGCTACAAATGTATTGTTATTGCTACATTTTATTACTCAATTTTTGACCCTCTACGTCATAGAGGTTACTTTTAAGTGATCAGCACATTGTGTTTTTGCTTATGATGCCACCGTCATTGGGGGTTCTGTTTAAATATTCCATGAGGATATAAAGTGACATGGGACAATCCTGATGTTCTATAAATAGGGTACATAAAGTTTAGACAGTAGTGGCGTAACTAGACCCCTAAGGGCCCCGTTACAGAAATTTACAACTGGGCCCCCCTAAAGGGATTGTTCACCTATGAGTAACAGTATGATGTAGAGAGGGATATTCTGAGACAATTTGCAATTGGTTTTCATTTTATTTTATTTGTTAGTTTTTGAGTTATTTAGCTTTTTATTCAGCAGCTCTCCAGTTTGCAATTTCAGCAGTCTGGTTGCTAAGGTCCAAATTCCCCTAGCAACCATGCACTGATTTGAATAAGAGGCTTAAATATGAATAGAAGAGGGTCTAAATACACAAATGAGTCTTTAAAAAGTAGTATTTGTTTTTAGATGGGGTCAACTCCCATTTAAAAGCTGGAGAGATGTAGAAGAGGAAGGAAAATAATTCAAAAACAATAAAAATAAATAATGAAAACCCATTGAAAAGTTTCTTAGAATTTGCCATTATATAACATACTAAAAGTTACATGTAAAAAGGACATGTAAAGTTTAGGTTTCATTGTATTATAATGATTTGTATTATAATGATATACGGGATACTGTGCCCCCTACTGTAAATGATAAGGATATTAGAAGTCACTGTAGGGTTCTGTCCCCATATAAAGGCACAAGGCTGCAGGCTGAGTTATACAGGGAACTCTGAGTATCACTCATGTATTATAAGGGATAATGTACCCCCTGCTGTAAATTATAAGGATATTAGGAGTCACTGAGGAGTTCTGTGACCATATAAAGGCACAAGGCTGCAGGCTGAGATATATAGTATCAAATATATATATATGTAGTGGATAATGCCCATACTGTAATTTGTATAGATATTAGAAGTCACCGAGGAGTTACGCGACCATATAAAAACACGAGGCCGCAGGCCGAGTGCTTTTATACAGGTCACGCAACTCAGAGGTGACTTACAATATCTTAATAAATTTCAGTAGGGGGTGCATTACTCATTATAATTCGCAGTAAGAAGTTCTTTGCCTTTGCTTTATATTATTGTACCCAATGCCACACTTACCTTTATATTTACATAACTCTTGAGCATGTTGTTTTGCTGCAGGTTGTGGCATAGAGGGAAAGAAGACACCAGCGCCGGGCCAACCCGGGCAGGCACCCTAGGCTGCCTTGCCAGGCTTTGCGCCCACAGACACGCTTGCGTGGAAAGACCGAATATGCGCATCCGCGGAAATACCGAATGTGCGCATGCGAGAAAAAACTGAATACACGCATGCGCAAAAATCAAACACACTTATGCGCAAAAATAAAAAGTCGTAAGGAGCAGTGTACATATGCTAAAAAGTACACACACACGCCGGATACATCTGCAAGCAGGGACCAGACTAGGTGGTAGGAGAAGCAGAGAAGGCGCGTGCCTGGCGCCCCCCCAGCTTTGCACCCAAGGCACGTGCCTACTCTGCCTACCCCTAGTTCCGGCCTTGAAATACAGGGAGGATGGAAGATGCAGGGGGTGAGCAACACCTGAGATGAATGGAGAGGATTGAAACAGATTGGAGAATGAGGGCACAAGACTGGAGAGAGATGTAGGTGGGAGGGGCAGACAGAGCGAGACTGAAGAATGACAGGGTGTGGGAGGGACAGAAGGAGCGTGACTGGAGAAAGAGGGGGGAGCGGAACAGGGAGGAGAGAGACGCAGACAGATCGACAACGGAGATGGAGGGGTCAAGGAAGAGGGAGAGATACGCTGAGGCAGCAAAGGGCAGAGCAGCGACGTAACTAGAGGGGGTGGGCCCGGGACGCACAACCGCCATCCCCCGCCCCCTCCGTACGCCCGGGACTGGCCAGAATTTGGGGCGCAAGCTGCCAGGGGGCCCTGAGGGGGTCCGGGCCCTGGCCCAATCGCACCCCCTGCTCCCCCGGTAGTTACGCCCCTGTTAGACAGTATAGATCTTCTGTGTGGCCTTTAACAATGCAGTTTGCTGGAAGTCTATTATAACTACGTTTGGAAGGATCTTGTGAGATTTTGAAGGCTTGCATTTTGGTCCAGGAGGAAGGGTTGAATATTAGAAGAACTCTAGGTAAGGAAATCAGAAGAAAGGACACTGTTTGGGATTGTCTCACCACCATCTAGGGCTGAAAATAGACATCTACATTCACAAATTCCATCAAACCTGTTTTAAATTCTCTGAAATTTAGTTTCTCTATGGAGGGGGGGCATTCCAACAGTTTGGGAAACTTTGGTCTAATGACACGGCCTTATGAGAGTTAGGCAAGTGCCACTCTTTAAAGCCACATCCCAGTATCCCAGTCAATCTTGCTACACCAACAACTTACAGTCTGAGTCTGTTGCACATCTTGTACGACAAATGTTGTTGTCAAAACTGTTGTTGGTTCTGAGCATGAGTGGAGAATCTGGAATATCAAATACAAAATATAAGGTATGTCATCTGCAGTACATAGAGATCTCCTATGTCTGCAATGCATTTCATATTGATAATCGATTGTGTAAAGTGGTGCAGCTATTGCAAAGATCAAATTGTAAATGTATTATATTTTATTCCATGGCATTGAGAGGCGCTCATCTCTAGGAAGCCCTTTCCAAATGGTGCTCAATGCAGGAAAACACCCATGCTGAGATTCTGCTTTAAATTACTTTTATTATTTTTCCAAGTTAAACAAGCAGAAACTTTGACAAAAGATAAATGCTAAACAGTGTAGCTCATTCAGTTATAAAACTGTAGGTGGAGCCATCTTGATTGTTCAAGAGATTAATACACATGAGTTACACCAATCATACAACCAAACTACTAAACTACTAAACCTTAAAGTAACACATTTTCATTGAACCTTTTTGGATTATCTTACATAGTTACATAGTTACATAGTTAGTTAAATTGGGTTGAAAAAAGACAAAGTCCATCAAGTTCAACCCCTCCAAATGAAAACCCAGCATCCATACATACACCCCTCCCTACTTTTAATTAAATTCTATATACCCATACCTATACTAACTATAGAGCTTAGTATCACAATAGCCTTTGATATTATGTCTGTCCAAAAAATCATCCAAGCCATTCTTAAAGGCATTAACAGAATCAGCATCACAACATCACCCGGCAGTGCATTCCACAACCTCACTGTCCTGACTGTGAAGAACCCCCTACGTTGCTTCAAATGAAAGTTCTTTTCTTCTAGTCTAAAGGGGAGGCCTCTGGTACAGTGATCCACTTTATGGGTAAAAAGGTCCCCTGCTATTTGTCTATAATGTCCTCTAATGTACTTGTAAAGTGTAATCGTGTCCCCTCACAAGCGCCTTTTTTCCAGAGAAAACAACCCCAACCTTGACAGTCTACCCTCATAATTTAAGTCTTCCCTCCCTCTAACCAATTTAGTTGCACTTAGTCTCTGCACTCTCTTAATATTGTAGCAAGTCCAAAGTATGTGATTTGGCGCTAGTGTCAATTTGATCCCAGAATATTGACCACAATTCAGTAAATGATCTTTTAAGGTGTGGTTCTGCTGATTTTATCCTTATTGCTTCTTGACCACAAAGTTGGTTTAGAAGAGATCGGATGTCATTGAAGGATTGGACTCAGAAAGCCAATGTTGATTAAGTTTGACAATAAATCCTTCTGGGTATTAGGCTGCCTCTTCAGAGCTGGTCTTAGAGAGTCCAGATGTAATAGTGCAGATTTTATGCTTAGTTTAATTTTAAGCTTTAGTTTTAGAGACAAAAACTTTTCCAAGGATAACCACACCTTGTACACTTTTGGACAGTCCCATAAGTAGTGAAATAAGTTTACGTCTAGTTGGGTACATTTCGGGCAATAGGTCTGACAGCCCACGCACAAAGACTTTTATACAATTTCCCATAACCCAGATGAACCATTTTTAAGTGTTGAACGCTCCAATTTTCGGACCTGAGATTCTGTTACGCCCTTTAACTCTTCAAGAACTTATGTGCATACTTAGGCTCATGGCACATAGGCAGTTTCCATGTTTGGCAGCTGAGAATAAATCCCATGTGCCATGATATCTTATAGCTGCTATTCCTTTTGCCTTCAGTTTCTGGATGTTTTTAGCTAGCTACACCAATTCAAGAATGACAAGGAAGATAAGGCAAATTATAAGAGCCTCTTAATGACAAAACATTTGTTCTTTGTGTGTATAATCATGAACAGGATATACGACAAAAAGAGCAGGGCTTGTCCGGCACTCAAAGGGATCCACAGGACCAAAATATTTTAGCTAAAAAATGTCTTTATTAGTCAAAGTTAAAAAATGTATACTTGCATCTCCATCCCCCCTACGCGTTTCGTACCCACAAGGGAACTTAATCATGGGCTATGATGTCACCTGCAGGAAATTAGCATTTATATAAAAAAAACAACCATTCAAAAAATAATTAGAAAAAAATAGGAGAAAAAAGAAAAAAACAGTTCTTAAAGGGACAGCATTGCATATATGTCTTGAAAGAACTACATTAACATGTACAAAATATACAATGAACTTATACAATAAATATAATTTAAATGAACAAGGTGTGGACATGAACTTGTAGAACGTTTAGACATCATATTATTTAATAATAGCATGAAACATTGAATTCTGAATTCATGCCAAAAGGTATCCTGGTTTTGAGATTGAAAATCCAAAAGACTTCTCTTTTGGAAAGTATTTTAGAGTTGTCTAAAATACTTTCCAATTTTTTTTCAAATTATTTTTTGATTGGTTGTTTTTTGTACAAATGTTCATTTCCTGCGGGTGACATCATAGTCCATAAATAAGTGCCCTTGTGGGTACGAAATGCGTTGGGCGGATGGAGATGCAAGTATAGACTAATAAAGACATTTTTTAACTAAACGATTTTGGTCCTGTGGATCCCTTTGAATGCCGGACAGCCCATTTCTTTTTGTTGTATATCCTGATTTGCCGCTCCTTAAAGCTGGGGGTCTGGGGCTGATGCACCTGGACCACATCAGATATCTGGTGAGCTATCTATATTAAATTCTGGAGCACCTTGTTTCTCTTACCATTGTGATATAATCATGAACAACCAGTGTATAAGAACATAAAACAGTGCAAATGTAATTGGATCATATACAGGGATATACATAGTTATGCTTTCAGGGTTGAACTGGAGTAAAATATAAGGCTGTGGCACCTATGCAATAGAGATACCTCTGGGTGATTATCTTTAATGGAACTAAATTCCCATGTGCAGGATAATTTGGCTTTCTGAAGCATATCAAGTAATAATAATGCTATTAAGGCCCTACTGATTCTTATGGCTGACTTCTGGAGAACATGGGCTAATATTTACTGAGAACAAAAGCCACTGGATTTTAAACTGTTTGTCTGTTTACTGCAGGGGCCCCCCACCTTTTTTACCCGTAAGCCACATTCAAATATAAAAATAGTTGGGGAGCAACACAAACATGAAAAAGTACCTTGGAATGCCAAATAAGGGCTGTGATTGGCTATTTGGTAGCCCCTATGTGGACTGGCAGCCTACAGGAGGCTCTACTTGGCACTATACTTAGTTTTTATTCAATTAAAACTTGCTTTCACGCTTGGAATTCAAAAATTAGCACCTGCTTTGAGGACCCTGAGAGCAACATCCAAGGGTTTGGAGAGCAACATGTTGCTCACGAGCTACCGGTTGGGGATCGCTGGTTTACTGAATATGATCAGGGACAAGTCCTACCTTCAGTCTAAACCAGGGCCAGAACTAGGGGTCGGCAGAAGAGGCACATGCCTAGGGGGCAACAAAATGGGGGCACTAAGCACCTACCCCTGGCTTGGCCCAAGCCTGGTCTAAACACATGAATTCTTTCTACATTTTTATATATGGAGCCAACATATTCTGCAGCACTTTTTTTCTGAGATTATACATCATTTACACATGCCTACAGTCAAAGGTCCCTATCACATAGTCGACTTTATCAGGAGCCAAATAACCAACGTTGGAGAAAGTCCACGCAAGCACAGGAGAAACATACATACTCCTTGCAGACAATGTCCTGGTTGGAATTAACCCAGGATATCTGGTATCTGTATATATTTTGTTTTCATTTATATCCCAAATATTATGCGTTTTTTACAGGAATGCTAAATATTTCATTATATTTCCTCCACTAACAGATAGGAGGTGATTTTTCTTACCATCATTTCTTTGGAATGAGGGCATGATGTCAGGATTACATTCTGTTGTATTTTCTATAGAAAAAAATCAGAACATTAAAACTACTATATTTATCATCTGGGAGCCTGAATGTTTCCTAATCCCCATTGGTTTGAAAATAAAACACACAAAAATGTCTTGTAGAACCACTTCCAGCCCATGGGGGCCTCCAGCTGGAAAGTGTTGCCAAAACTTATTACACCTAAAGCTCAATATTCTTACCTTCAATAACAGAATGGAAATGATTCACCTTTTCTTCAAATGTTTGGATGAACTGACATAAATCCTCAACCGACCTTAGTTCCAGGTTAAGTTCTGGTGCCACTGCTATAGAAGAAGTTAGAATGTTAAAACTACACATATGGGACCTGTTATCCAGAATGCTCAGGACCTGGGGTTTTCTGGATAAGGGATCTTTCTGTAATTTGGATCTCCATACTTTACGTGTACTAAAGAAAATCATGTGAACATAAACAAACCACCCAGTAAGATTGTTTTGTCTCCAATAAGGTTTAATTATATCTTAGTTGAGATCAAGTACAAGCTACTGTTTTATTATTACAGAGAAAAAGGGAATCATTGTTAAGAATCTGGATTGTTTGGATAAAATAGAGTCTATGGGAGATGGTGCTTTCTGGATAACAGATTTCCGGATTATGGATCCAATACCGGTACTATATGTATATATGTAACTTTGGCTAAGAAGAACCCTACAATATTGCTTGCAAATATACAGCTTATTCTCTCACCTCCTTAGTCTAAAGATTTTAGTTGAACCAAGTCAGTTCCATTCATTTTGGTCTGAGCTGAGCAGATATATTACTAGCTGGCTCTACCCTAGTGGCTGGCAAATATATCACACAAAAAATATCTAAATTTAATAAAATTCCAAATTTCCGCACTTCGAAAAAAATGGATTCAAACAATCATGAATGTACTTTGAGTTTTTCATGAAAAAAATCTAGAGAATTATAATGAAAAAATGGGTCAGCTAAAACCTGGCAAGCTTCTGTTGAAACCCATGGGAGGTGTATTATCAACATTCGAGTCATTTTATAATTTGAGTTTTTTGGGGTTTTTTTTTGTTTTTTTAAATAAGCAGAATTGAACCCAATGGCGTTAACGGTTTTATTTATTAAATTTGAATGCAAAAAACTCGAAAAATTCAAGTTTTTTTTAAATTTAAAATCCGAATTTTTAGTGGAAAAAAACTCAAATTTTTCTGAATTTATTAAAACCTGTGGATGTTAAAAGTCCATTATAAAAAACTACTCCAAATCATGCCTGCCGAGTTCATGCAGAAGTCAATGGGAGAAGTCCTGAAGATATACGGATCTGCGCTGGGTTTCATGCAATAATCTGAAGATTTTTGGGGGTTAAGTATTTCTAACATAAAAATCCAATCAACTCCGACTGCCCAAATGGGCCTTATTTATCATTAAAAAAGTCTGAAAAAATTGGGTTGTGCAAAAATCCGATAACTTCGGAGCTTTGCCTGAAAAGTATGAATTTTTCATACTTTTCTACAAATACTGTGAATTTTCTTAGTTTTAAGACTTTTTCGTCCAAAATCCCCAAAATTATTGGATATCAGTACGGACAGCAGTGCAGACACTGGGACCTTCCCTATTGACTTATACAGGACCTCGAGAGCTTTCAGATGCTGGATTTTCTGAGTTTGACTTTTAATACCATCAGGCTTTAATAAACTCCGATAAATTCTGAAAACCACAAATCATTAGAATTTCAGATTTTCGGAGCATAATAAATAACCCTTTTATAATTTATGGGAATCAAATCCAAAAAATTCGCACAATTCAAAAGTCCGTTTTTGACTGCACACAAAATTGTTTCCGAAAAAATTGTATAAATAAGAGGGGAAACCCCATGCAGATTTGATCGGAGTAGCTTTCAGAAAATAATGAGATATTTTCGGATTTTGATAAATAACCCCATAAAAATCTAATTAAAAATGTTTAAATCTCCCTCCCAGTTTCCCATTAGCTTTGCTTGTAAAGAGCTAGAAGCAGTGAAATCTGTTTGATCAAATAGGATATTTATAAGTGATAAACCAGGATTCTGCAAAACAATCCACTATATGTCCCTTAATCCAAGTTCCCTGCACAGGCTTTATACCCATTTATATACCTTATGTATCTGGTGTATCTTTGTTCAAGCAACAATATAATAACTGTACCTTCGGGTATGGGCATGTTGAATCGGTGATACAGGGAAGCCTCCGTCATTCCAAAGCTGTGACTCAGTTCCTTCAGTATTGGTAAGAGTTTTCCTAGAGAATTATTTAATCCTTTGGAAGATAAGTGATAGAAGAATAGTAATATAATGGTCATATATAGGTTTTGGATATGCCAATATATACATTCCATTCACAAAAATGGTACCATACTATAGGCTTAAAGGGACACTTAGGGGCCGATTCACTAAATTCGAGTGAAGGATTCGAAGTAAAAAAACTTCGAATTTCGAAGTATTTTTTGGGCTACTTCGACCATCGAATGGGCTACTTCGACCTTCGACTACGACTTCGAATCGAAGGATTCAAACTAAAAATCATTTGACTATTCGACCATTCGATAGTCGAAGTACTGTCTCTTTAAAAAAAAACTTCGACCCCCTAGTTCGGCAGCTAAAAGCTACCGAAGTCAATGTTAGCCTATGGGGAAGGTCCCCATAGGCTTTCCTACGTTTTTTTGTTCGATTCGAAGGATTTTATCGTTTGATCGAAGGAATAATCCTTCGATCGTACGATCGCAGTATTTGCGCTAAATCCTTCGACTTCGATATTCGAAGTCGAAGGATTTCAATTCCTAGTCGAATATCGAGGGTTAATTAACCCTCGATATTCGACCCTTAATGATCAGCCCCTAAGAGACTGATTTAAGAATGTTCTGGGAATTTTATTTTCTCTGATTCGGGCTTTTTAGCACAAACAAAATCCATGTGTAAAATGAATACACTCCACAAATACAAAGGTGTGCCAAGTAAAAGCAGTCAAAGTCAATGGAAGTTGCCCTTCTTTTCTTGCAAAGATTTGTCTTTTGCTTTAGAGGTTCGTTTCAAATGAACGTGCTGATATCCTGATTTTTCTCGGATCTCTCAGGGGCTATTTTTGTTCGTGAATTTTATAAATCAGGTCTTTTAATAACTTTCATGGCATTCGTGGTTTTAGAGAAATAGAGAAATAAATGGGCTTCGAATATAACAAAATTGGGTAAAATAAAGGCACAACATTTGCACCAGATTTAATAAACTAAGGCACCCAATTGGTTCTTATTTGTGGCAATGTATTGGTGAGTTCTGAATAGTTTAGCTGACTCGGAGGGAGGGATGACTGACGCTACATTCCTTGAACAATACAGTTTAGGAGTTAAATTTAGCAAATTTTAATTCTATATGCATTACCTACCTTATAAATTGCAATTAATTGACATATCCATATTTGAAATCATTTTGTTGGAAAGTTGCTTAGAATTACATTTTCATTCGTTATGCATTTTATATTTGGGTTTGCATATGTAACCAATGGAACATTTACAGAGCTTTATTTGTCTAAACCCTACAAATAAAGATCTGTAAATGCTCCATTGTCCATTCATGTTCAGGGCAGGTTGTAAAGTACAAAAACTTGGGGGACTGTACTCTTATTTTTCAATATGAGCCATACCCTCTAACTAAGAGACCCTTTGTGACCTGCCCATGATTTGATTTTATGGACAAGCATATAAAAGCAAAGAAAAGGGCAGATAGCAATGCTTAGAGGCTTGGATGTCTATATTTATTGTATTATTTCTCAGTTTCTGCTCCTTTAAAGACAATGGCCTCGGGCAGGTCTGGACTGGGAGTCAAACTAGACCCTGGAATTCCAAGTACACAGAGGCCCAAATAGTCCTCCACCAGCCCTAATATATAGTGACAGTCTATGGAACCTTACAGCAGCCCCTCTGGCATTTGCCACAACCCACATATTGTCAGTCCAGGCCTGGCCTGGGCAGGGTTAAAATTGGGCCACAGATAGAACATTTCTAGAGCACAGCAGAGCTGAGTTTATATATGTAAGGACATGAATACAGGTATGGCACCTTTTATCCAGAATGGTCAGGACCTGGGGTTTTCAGATAAGGGTTCTTAATGTAATTTGGATCTCCATACCTTCTGAGGGTTATTTACTAAAATCTGAATGTATCTAATTTTTTAAATAAAAAAACCACAACAAAAATTGAATACCTGATTTATTTATCAGTAAAAAAAAAACTTGATTTAATCGGTTCTGGTAAAAACTCGATAAAATCAAGTGAAAACCCAAATTGTATGATTTTTTCAGAGTTTTTACCCAAATCACTAGTTTTTCCCGAAAACTCCGAATTTTTCCGATTTTTGCCTGAAAAGGTCAAATTTTCGGGCTAATTCCAGCACAGACCACAGAAACTTCAAAATAGGATGGGGACCTTATACACAACCTCGGCAGGTCTGAGATGGAGGATTTTCAGATTTAGGCTTTTGCTGCCTCAGGCTTTAATACATTTTGAAAAATTTGAGTTAAAAAAAAAAACTCAACCCAAAAAGCCCGACCGGAGTTTAGTAAAAAAATGTTTTTTAAACATGAACGTCAATAGGCTGGTTTTGCTTCCAATAAGGATTTATTATATCTTAGTTGGGACCAAGTACAAGGTACTGATTTATTATTACAGAGAAATCAGAATTATTTGATTAAAATGGAATCTATGGGAGATGGCCATCCCGTAACTGTGATCTTTCTGTAACAACGGGTTTCTGGATAACAGATCCTATATACCTGTAACTGTTTATATGTTCAGTGTTTGCTGCTAATTTTACATGCTTTATTAATGTATTTTATTCTGTTGTGCCTCAGGCCTCTCTTATTTCCCTTTCCTAATAATCCTACAGACGGACAGTGTAACTGCCACGGGGATGTGTTACCGGTATCGATGGTATCGATACCCAGGGTTGTTGGTCAGAGGAAACTTACCTTCTTGTACCTCCCACGAGGCCATCATTTTCTATGATGGATTTCTACAAATAGAAAAACAATAATGTTACATTCTGCATGTATAAATATGGAAGGGGATCTCCAACATCAGACCCCACCCATGTACACACACAATCTTATATTTTGCTGTTTGTAACACATAACAACCTTGCCATTTACTAATTACCAGCTTGAAAGCAAACATGTGCTTTTGTTATATTATAGGTTACTAGACTTTGTAATATATATATATATTGGGCGGAGGCTGATTCTTTTTTTGGGGAGACTGAACACACAGGCTGACTTAAAGGAGAAGAAAAGGTCTTTTTACATGGGGGTGCCAAAAGTTAGGCAGCCCCAAGCGATTGCATGTACTTACCTGACACCCCGGGCTGGTGCTCCTATTAGGAGAAAACTGCACCCGCCGGGATTCTTCCAGTGAGCACCACAGAGCGATCGTTTTCCAGCTTCTTCTTTCTTCAAGTTTCCTGGGGCAGACGCATGCGCAGTAGAATAAAAAAGCCAACTTTTCCGTTAAAGTCCAGCTTTTCGCTCTAATGCGCATGCACAGCCTTGAGAAAAAAGAATAAACTGAAAGACGGTCACTCCGTGCTGCTCGCTGGAAGAATCCCGGGCCGGAGCAGGTTTTCAGTTTAGTACATGTGATCACTTGGGGGTGCCTAACTTTTGGCACCCCCAAGGAAAAAGACCTTTCCTTCTCCTTTAAAGCTCATTTCTAATGCGGAGAGCTGAAAAGTATAAATCGATGGGACTTTGAAGCATGAAGTCCTATGTAAATTAGCCTAAATGAGTTTAGTTGTGCAGTTTTATTAGTTTAGTCTTATCTCTAGCACAATACTGTATACCATTAGAGAAATGGGTAATGGCATGGTATTATACAACTGAGGGTAGTGGGTGCTGCACCCCATCACATTATAGTTAGACGCATTGGAATTGTACTGTATATTATATAATGGAAAAAGCAGTGGACATTGGCCATGTGTTGTCTGAGATTTAAAATAGACCAATTTTCTCGGAGGCCCAAGCAGCACCCCACAAGCCCACACTACAAGGTGTACAACAGCCCCTCTAATATTTCCCATAATATCAATGTTAATTTATTATGGAAGCAGTTGATATCAACACCCCAAGAAGAGGACATAGAGAGAAGCAGTGGATACCACCAGCATGTTATACAGTGAAAGACATTGGATACTGGCACCCTATGCACATACAGTGATTGGCAGTAGCTACTGGTACAAGCAAACAAATACAATGCAGCACTGTCAGAATCAAATCTAATTTATAGATTTATCTAATTTATACAGAAAATATGGCACAACCTACTCACATTCTATTTCTCAGTGCTCTCTGCTTTTCTGTTGTTCCCCTCTTAATTTATTCTGTCTTCTCTCCTGCTTTCCGTCCCTTCTTCCCTTACTTTTTCACATCCAAGGAACTTTTTTCAATATTTTTTTTTCTTTTTCCACCTTTTATCAGTTCCATGTTCTCTACATATATTTGCTCCCCCTTTCTGTATATCCTAATTTCTATTCCCATTCTCCCTGGCTTTCTTTAAATCCATTTCTTCCACTTGTGTTTACCAATGACCATATTTCATCTTTTTATAACAATGCAGTCATAGTTGTTTGAACCACTTGGTGGGAGGTAGGAGAGTCACAACTTTGCTCCTTTTTCCCCCAAAGTCCCAGTTGAGGAAGCAGAAACTAGATTCGTTTGAAAGAGGGTCAGTGTTTACCCTCCAGCCAATCAGATTCCTTGAACCTGTACGGGACTGAAACATTAATGGTACAAGCACCAAAAGTGCAGTAGAGGTTAGAAAATACATAACATGGCTGTTTAAAATATCCTGGCACCGCAGTAACAGTCTCATTTTCCTTCTTATTTTGTCAGGCAGGTCCTTAAAAATGAAAATCTGCCCATGTGTAGCAAATAGCAAAACTTCCAACAGAGGCAGCAAGTAAATGCACGAAAGCCCCTCTGCATAGAAGAGCAATGAACAATACATAAACAGTGATGCAGATAATATGGTAAACATTGTCTATATAATTATCACATGATTAAATTTGACATTGAATGATATAACATAGGTTCATGTAATGATATAACATAGATCCCATCGCTGTAGGGGCTGCCATATACCCCAGACGACTACGAGGAACTGCCTGGTCTAGAGCCAGGGACCCTGTGTTTACTGGCAGCTGCTATACTGGAATAAACCACAAGAGGCAGTGTTTGGAGAGGTGCAAGTTAGGGACACAAATTCCCTTGCACTTGTGTCTAGGGAGACGGTAAATAACTATCACTGACCAATGTACTTTAATATGGCTTTTTTTCTTCTAAACCCCCTGTTGTAAACTATAAGGATGTTAGAAGTGTACCAGTTACCCCTAGCAACTATTGATGGGCGAATCTGTCGCTGAAAAATTAGCAACATGGACATTCACATCAAGTTTTTCCTTTCAGCGTGTTTATTTTTTCATGGCGAAAGTTGGCGAAAAATTTTGCCAATCTTTACTAGCATCCAATTAGAAAGCATGTACAGGTATGGGATCCGTTATCCGGAAATCCCTTATCCAAAAAGCTCCGAATTACAGAATGCCCATCTCACCATTTTATTCAAATAATCCAAATTTTCAAAAACGATTTCCTTTTTCTCTGTGTTAATAAAATAACCTTGTACTTGATCCCAAATAAGATATAATTAATCCTTATTGGAGGCAAAACCAGCCTATTGGGTTTATTTAATGTTTACATGATTTTCTAGTAGACGTAAGGTATGAAGATCCAAATTACAGAAAGATCCATTATCCGGAAAACCCCAGTTCCCAAGCATTCTGGATAAAAGGTCCTATACCTGTAACTTGTACTTGATCCCAACTAAGATATAATTAATTCTTATTGAAAGCAAAACCAGCCTGTTGGGTTTATTCACCGATTACTAATGGGCGCTGGTGTAAATTCGCTAGCAAATGAGATAGACTCTAGCTGTACTTCGCACTCTAACGCCAGGCTAATTTGCGCTCTGGCGAATGGACGTAACTACGCAAATTCACTAAGATGCAGATTTTAATGAACGTTACCTCTTGCGCCAGACTTGCCTTCGCCACCACAGACGAGGAGAAGTAGATAGGAGTAGATAGGACTTCCTCAAAAAGAAGTTGAACATTTTTATAAATCCCAAAAAACGCTGGCGTCTTTTACTTTTTACAGGGTGATAGGTTGAAAAAGATCGTAATTTTTTTTTGGGTTCCCTTCTTCCCCCCTACATTTCCTAACATATGTCACATAAACTATACAGTGGGCTCATGTGTAGGGCAATATAACAACTTTATTTTATTAAGGTTCCCTGGACTTGTGTAGTGTAATGTATTTGCTGCAACATATACGTCCATTGAAATTTAACTTTACACCGTATGCTAATTAGGCATCGCTAGCGTAACTTCGAACTGCTTATCATATTATCGGTAGCCCAACTTCGCAAGCATTTGGAACACTGGACACAACTTTGGATTTTCAAGAATTAGCGCTGTCCTGCCGAATATACATCTGGCGAAGTGTTGCGATGTCAGCGAAACCGTCGCTGGCGCAATTTTGGACCTAAGTAAATTTAACCATAGACTTATTATATCAATTATTATTCATACTAGTTACTGCAGTCAATAGAGAGACTTGTAAAGGTCAAAAAACTTGTTGAAATGTGAACATGAAGCCCCTCTCTAAAATTCCTATTCTCCCTGCTGTGTTAAAAGTGGCGACCGTAGATGTCCCTTGCACATCTGAGATACTATAGTTTTGGCAAAGATTTCAGGAAGCTTCTTAAAAAAAACCACAACAATTTCCTTATGCAACCGCAGAGATGAACAGTCTCTCCATCTAGAAATTCTACCCTCCTTTTATAAACAAGTCTGTGCTATCTGGTATTCCCCTGCGGTCGTGTCAAATCATATTCTTTCTTTAGGAGAGCTATAACTGGAAAGAGTTTAACATGTGACTATTGTTGTTGTTGATTTCATAGATATGATTCACAAGGCTCTTACATACAACAAAGAAAGGTAAGAGCAGGAATGTGTATTCTAGGTTCCTAACACACTGGGGCTTCCCCGGGAGAGGTTTGAAGTCAGTGCTTATTTGCATAGTGATTAAATAAAACTAGAGCAAACTCCTCCAGAGGTACCAACCTGCCAATTGAAACAAGGACATAAGAATTATTAATGTTATTAAGCAGCTTCAATTCGTGTCCTTATGTAGCTCCAATAAAATAAATTGCAGAAAATTTGCCCTCTAGTGAATTTGCCTCAAGGACTTCCTTGTATAAATGTTGGAGATTATTGCTGACCGTGTCTGATTGTAAATAATAATACATACAGCACTGATAATAAGATGACATCATAATGTACCAGTTATAAGGGTTTATATTCTATTCTGTATAATATAAATAATGTATATACTCCCCTCCCCTCATATTCCATTGTGCCTTATCCCATCCTCGTCGCCAATATGTTATGTTTATGGTAGCCGAGGATGAGTAGAGTATAACAGTGCTTTATTAGCAGGTTCATGCAGCCATTACACATCAACAGTAGCTTCAACTCTAATACTTTTAAGCAGTATATAAAGTGCTTTGTACATAGTATAAGTCTTGTGCACAGTGACACCTATAGGCCCTTGTATAAACACCACACAATGCAATGCCTTTTTTTTATTTTTCTCTTATTTGTTTTTACTTTTTTTTAAAAAACAAAAAAAACTAATTATCTCTGAGATGTATTTACTAGGGTATAAAATTAATAAATTACAAATAATAAAAAAAACAACCCCAACCCATAATATTTGTGCACTGATATTTCTGTTTACTCCTTTAGATACAACAGATCTTCTTGACAACTTCACCCCCCTGATTGTGTTAACAGTCAGCATATTTCTTGGTACCAGGCATCACCCTTTAATTTCAATTTTGTTTTTGACACTGATTTCTCCAGGTTCAGAATCACAGATTAGAGTCAGGATATAATCCTTAAAGGAGAAGGAAAGGCTAAAATTAAGTAAACTTTATCAGAAAGGTCTATATAAATACACCAGTAAACCCTCAAAGTAATGCTGCTCTGAGTCCTCTGTCAAAAGAAACACTGCATCTCTTTCCTTCTATTGTGTACACATGGGCTTCAGTATCAGACTTCCTGTTTTCAGCACAAACCTCTAGGGCAGGGCTTGAGCATGCTCAGTTTGCTCCTCTTCCCCTCCCTCCTCCCATCCCTGCTGTAATCTGAGCTCAGAGCTGAGTGAGCAGGGAGAGACTCAGGCAGGAAGTGATGTCACACCAAGCTTATATGGCAGTTTCTATCGTAAACAAACAGAGACAGTGTCTAGAGCTGTTTACTCAGGTATGGTAAAGCATTCTGCAGAATAAATATAGTATTCTAGCTTGCACTATTGTGGCTAATTTGTTGGCAATAAACCGTCTTGGAGCTTTCCTTCTCCTTTAAATATATACTGATACGAGCACTGTAGCTTGTATACTTAGAGACTGAGTACGTCCATTACTTTAGTATGGCTATCTGGAAAACTGTTATCCAGAAAGCTCCAAATTACAGCAACATCATCTCCCATACACTCCATTTTAATCAAATGCAGGACCTATTACAGAACCTGTTATCCAGAATGCTCGGGACCTGGTATTTTCCAGATAAGGGATCTTTTCCTAATCTGGATCTTCATACCTTACGTCTACTAGAAAACCATGTAAACATTAAATAAACCCTTTCAATTGTGTAAAATGTACTGCTATGTGTGTCACTTTGGATAAATGTACAAATGAAAATATATAAAACATTAAATAAACCCAATAGACAATGGGACCTGTTATCCAGAACACTCGGGACTTGGGTTATTCTGGATAACAGATCTTTTTGTAATTTGGATCTCAATACCTTGCTTCCAATAAGGATTAATTATTTCTTAGTTGGGATCAAGTACAAGCTACTGTTTTATTTTTACAAAAAAAAAAGGAAATCATTTTTAAAAATGTGAATCATTCGATTATGGGAGATGGCCTTCCCATAATTCAGAGCTTTCTGCATAACGGGCTTCCGTATAATCTATCCCATACCTGTAATTTTAAATGATTTTCCTTTTCTTTGTAATAATGAAACAGTACCTTGTACTTGATCGTAACTAAGATGTAATTCATCTTTAGGGAGCTAGCACACGGGCAGATTCTGGGAGATTTAGTCGCCTGGCAACTAATCGCCTCTTCTGCGGGGCCACATTTTCCCCGAACTGTTATAATGAGAAAACGCCAGCGCCAATGCACTCGCAGCGCTTCGATTTCCAAAGTCGCCCGAAGTTGCCTCACGAGGAAATCGAAGCGCAGCGAGTGCATTGGCTCTGGCATTTTCTCATTATAGCAGGCGGAAGGAAGTTTGGGGAGATTGTTGCCCCGCGAGGTGACTAAATCTCCCCGAATCTCCCTTATTGTTGGCCAAAAATCTGATTGGGTTTAATTTATGTTTAAATTATATTTTTTACCAAATTATGGAAAAACCTCTTATCTGAATAGCCCCAGGTCCCGAGCATTCTGGAAAACAGGTCCCGAGCATTCGGGAAAACAGGTCCCACACGAGTACTATCTTCTTCTTCAGTACCTGTACTAAACCACGTACAGCAATAATACACACCGAGCAATTAATTCTACAGATCATTTAAACATATTTCGGATCAAGCACTTTGTTCATGAATTAGCCAGGATACTGTATCATGTTCTGTTTCCTAGTTAAAGGTTTACATTCCTATTAAAGAGAAAGTAAAGTCAGCTTACATTATCCCGTATGAGCAATATATGTTTCCAAAAACATCTCGGCTCAGTATGCAGTTACACTTGCTAGTGCTGCTGTTTGTTCCTAGATGCACTTTCCTTTATAACAGAGTTGTACAAATAATATAATCACACTGACTCTTAGCCACTCACAATACCATTCTATGCATGTCTAATGACTTTGTTCTCCAAATAAATAGCATTTCTACCCATAGATATCACGCACAATGTAGAGGAAGCTCTTACCTGTTTAAAGGTGAGTGTAAAACTAAGCACGACGCTCGTCCAGACACACAGGTATAATATGAGGAAGTGGCACAGGAAATTACTTCTGGATTCTTTGGTTTGAGGAGATGTAAAAGAGCAGAGCAGTTCATGGAGCGGAGTCTGGCAGGAACTCAAATGCAATCACTGCTGAGAATGGAGAGACAATGGGATAACTGGACTGGAGCTGGGGGATTATGAACCACAGCTAATAAATGTACACAAGTCAGGAAAAGTGCCACACTTACACTAATACGCTGAAGTGTCGGGTGCACAATGTATCTCTTTCTGCACAGGTTAATTCCACATGATAATAATGACTCCAGCAGCACTCCAATGAGTGATTCATTATTCATGCCACTAGCAAGGCAACGTTTCGGGCTATACCGGCCAGGCCCGGACTGGCAATCTGTGGGTTCTGGCAAATGCCAGAGGGGCTGCTATAAGGTGCCATAGAAAGTCACTATTTAGTTGGCTGGTGGGGGCTGTTTGGGTCTCTGTGTGGGCTGATTGGGCCTCTTTGTACCTGAAATGCCAGGGCCTATTTCAATTCTCAGTCCGGACCTGATACCGGCCCTTTATCAATCCAAGTGTACTGTGTAACTAACATGTGATTTAAGGGGAGGTTTTACCAATTAGTCCCCACCTCCCAATTATGGGACACAATTCCCAGCAGTCTCAGTAAAATATCAGTGAAATAAATTTTGTGACCATCATGGTCAAATCAATCTCTCAAAGCTCCTCGCAGTTACTAATAACTCATCCAGTGTACAAAAATGCCTTAAAGTTTCATAAAAGGCGTGATTGTGCCACATTGTGTATAAAAGCCACAATGTGTTATTAAATCACTCACATCTTTCGGCTCAATAACTGGAGTTCTGGATGTCTAAAGTTGTCAGGACACCAGCAAATCCCAGGAAAGGAGCAGTACAGCTCTAAAATACAATAAATAGACGTAAGGGTGAGTAACGTAAATAAAGCAATACTTAACGAGTTGAAACAAAATCTATTGTATAAAGTTGTGACAATGTTTAAGTTACACAAAAAGCACGACAGACAGGAATCACCATCTCAAATAAATATACCAGGAGTATATTCTGTATTTAATCCCCCAGGACTCAACGTACCCAATTTAAGGATCCATTTCATCTCCAAATTTTTTTAAATAACTGAACTCTATTTCCCCCGCGTCTCAGAAGACCTACGTTGTCAATTACTTGATATCTCCTTTGGCTCACTGCATTTCTGGCTTCTGCAAAGTGATTTTTTTAGTAGACTTAAAACATGAAGACCCCTTACCTGGAAAGCCCCAGGTCTGGAGCATTCTGGATAACAGATCCTATACCTGTACATTGTACCAAGTGTAATTTCGTGCCCATTTTAGAGAATTTGCATTTGCTGGCGTATTTGTATCTATAATACAGTAGAGGTGGGAACACATACATGTACGACTATGCAAACATCAAATGAGCTCTTATCTCAGTCAGTATTAGTACAAGTATGGGACCTGTTATCCACAATGTGCGGAACCTGGGGTTTTCTAGATAACGGATCTCTCTGTGGATTTTCATACCTCAAGTCTGTTAAAAAACATTACATTAAATTACAGTACATAAACATTAATCTTAAAATTAAAAATAAATCCAATAGTCTGGTTTTGCTTCCAATAAGGATTAATTATATCTTAGTTGGGATCAAGTACAAGCTACTGTTTTATTATTACAGAGAAAAAGGAAATCATTTTTAAAAAATTTGTATTATTTGGATAAAATATGGGAGACAACTTTCCCGTAATTCAGTGCTGATGAATGGATTCTATACCTGTACAGTTAGGGGCATATTTATCAAGGATCGAATTTCGAAGTAAAAAAAAGTCGAAATTTGACCATCGAATTTGAGTACTTTGATAGTCAAAGTATTTTTTCCAGCTTATATGGCCGTATTCGATCAAATTTAGTGATGGGCGAATTTATTCGCCAGGCGCGAATTCGCGGTGAATTTGCACAATTCGCCGCCAGCGAATAAATTCGCGAAAAGCCCACGAAAATTTGCGGGAAAAATTCGGCGTCAAAAACGGGCGCCGGCGTCAAAAACGGACGCCGGCGCCGTTTCGCGTTTTTCGCGCAAATTCGACCATCACTAATCAAATTCGATCTATGTAAAATTGTACGATCGAACGATTTAGTCCATCGAATCGTTCGATTCGATGGATTTTTCCAAAAAAACTTTGACTTCTCAAAACTTGCCCAAAAGCCTAAAATAAGTTCTAGGAGGTCCCCCATAGGCTAAAAAACAATTCAGCAGGTTTTAGGTGGCGAAGTGTCAAAGTCGAAGTTTTTTAAAGAGACAGTACTTCGATTTCGAGTGGTCGAATTTTCCAAGGTTTTTCAATTCGAATCAAAGTCGAAGTCGAATTTGGCTTATTTGATGGTCGAACTACCAAAAAATAACATCGAAATTCAAAGTTTTTTAATTCGAAAATTCACTTCGACCTTTGATAAATCTGCCCCTTAATGTATTTTTATCCCACGGGGTGATTAACTGATTCAATACATGTTTCCTAAAATGGATCACGGATCCCATACCTGTAGTAGAATGAGCTGAAGAGCCCCTCTCTGCTGCTTAGACATAAAGACATTAGAAGTTAATATCCCTGGGCAATTGCCAAACATTAGGTTCCCCCAGTGATTTCAATTGTTTACCTGATACCCTGGGCCATCAGAAAGGACACATTTAAAAATGGATGGGGATTGAGTTTTTTTTCACATAGTGGTGGTTTACTTTTCTGTTTACTTTTCGTATGTTATAGAATGGCTAATTCTAAGCAACGTAATTGGCTTTCATTTTTTCTTTTTTTATAATTTTTTTTTAATTTTTTGCCTTCTCTTTTTCTCTTTCCGACTCTTTCCAGCTTTCAAATGGGGGTCACTGACCCCAAATAAAAAACAAATGCTCTGTAAGGCTACAAATGTATTGTTATTGCTACTTTTTATTACTTTCTATTCAGACTCTCTCCTATTCATATTCCAGTCTCTTATTCAAATCAATGCATGGTTGTTATGAGAATTTGGATCGTAGCAACCAGATGGCTGAAACTGCAAACTGGAGAGCTGCTGAATAAAAAGTGAAATAACTCAAAAAACACATATAATGAAAAATGATTGCAAATGGTCTCCGAATATCACTCTCTACATCATACTAAAAGTTAAATTAAAGTCAAACAACCCCTTTAAGACAAGACCCCTATTTAATTTCATTAAAGTTTTTCATAAATACAGGAATGGGATGCGTTATCCAGAAAGCTCCGAATTGCGGAAAGGCTGCCTCCCATGAACTAAATTTTATCCTTATAATCCAAATTTTTACAAATTATTCCTAGCCTATTGGGTTCATTCATGGGGTTATTTATCAAGGTATGAATATCCGAATCTCAAATATTTCGTAGTTTTCGGAACAAAAAAAAAAAAAACTACGATTTTTTTTTAGATTTATTAAAGTCTAAAGGTCTAAAAACTCCGAAACCCCAGCATCTCAGGGTAGGACGTTTTCGGTATGATGCTCTGCTATAAAACGCCTGTGACAGAAATAAGGTAAGGGATAGAAATGTCGGATGAAGTCGCAGTGTTGATCCGACGCGACACGACTGTAGGATGCATCCGACAGTCGTGTTGCATTGGACCAATGCCGCGACTTCACCCAACATTTCTATCTCTTACTTATTTCTGTCACATGCGACTTGTCGCAACGCGTCGGATCACGTCGAAAACGTCCATGTAGTCCTTCCCTAAAAGCTCTCGAGGTCCTGTATAAGTCAATGGGGAAGGTCCCAGTGTCTGCGCTGATGTCCGTACTGATATCCGATGATTTCGGGGGTTTCTGCGCAAAAACTCCAGGAACTCATAGTTTTTCAGTAAACTCAGAAGAATTTGGTTTTCAGGGAAAGCTCCGAAGTTTGCCCGCCCCTATTTTTTCTGGCTTTTTTCTTCATAAATAAGGTCCATTCGTGAATTCGGAGTTGCTTGGATCTGAGATAAATTCGGACCTTGATAAATAACCCCCTTAATGTTTATGTGATTTTCTAGTAGACTGAAGGTATAAAGATGCAAATTACAGAAAAATCCATTATCCAGAAAACCCGAGGTCCCGAGAATTCTGGATATACCAAAAATGAATTTTTTTTAAAGTAATATAATGTATTGTTTCCCTGCACTGGTAAATCTGGTGTATTTGCTTTAGTAACACTACTATAGTTTATAGAAATAAGGGGCAGCCACTCAAGTTAAGTAAGGGCTGAATGGCACTGGCTAAATTGCAGATAACTGATACGCTCTGTAGAACACCATTGTATTCTATTATAGAGCTCATCTGCTATTTAACCTGTGCCCTGTTGAAGACCTTGTTTGTCTGTCCTTAACAAGTCACCAGTAGTTGGTTGAAACTTTAGGCAATAAATCTATACGGTTGGTATACAGTATATATATATATATCATATTCCCTGCAACATATTGAGAGCATAGTGTTAATTAGCCTATTTATAGGCCGCTGGTGCATTTGACCCTAATCAATGCAAGTTGAAGAGTTCATGAAACAAGAGATTTAGCCCCAGGGATTACTTTCTTGAACACAGTCAGAGAATGTGCAGCACTTGCCGATGAGCAGCAGAGCAGCTTTCTACTGCTATTTTTAAGCCTTCCTAGACAGGGGGTTTTAGTATACGTATAAGGGAAAATTTGGGGAAATTCTGTAGATTTTTAAAGGACATGTAAAGTCTAAAATAGAATAAGGCTAGAAATGCTGTATTTTGTATACTAAATATAAACATGAACTTACTGCACCACAAGCCTAATCAAACAAATAATTTATGCTTTCAAAGTTGGCTACAGGGGGTCACCATCTTGTAACTTTGTTAAACATCTTTGCAAGACTAAGACTGTGCACATGCTCAGTGTGGTCTGGGCTGCTTAGGGATCGTCATAAACAAAGCTGCTTGAGTTCTGCATGGCTGGGAAGTAAGGCGGGGGCTCCCCCTGCTGTTCATAAGTATGATTGTTTCCCTGCTCAGCAGTTAGGGACGTCTGACAATTCCTATCCACAGCAGTAAATGAAGGGAGAAGTTCACTGCATACAGTCAGGTTTCTTATAAAAACGGTACACATTTTTTAATTAAAGTATATTGGAGATAGGTTTACTTTTCATTAAAGAAAGTAACAATGGGATTTTATTTTTTTGACTTTACATGCCCTTTAAAGGGATTGTTGACCTTTAAGTTAACTTTAAGTATGATGTAGAGACAAGGTCGGATTTCCAATGAGGGGGCCCAGAGGCCAGTGTCCTTCATTGCCCCATCCCTCCCAAAGGATATAACGCCTGCACATCCTTTCTTCCAACCGGAGCACTAACACCTAGCGGCTAGTGCCACAAACCCGTGCCTGTGTACAGAGTGATATCCTGAACCAATTTGCAAATGGTTTTAATTTTTTTATTATTTGTAGTTTTTGAGTTATTTAGCTTTTTATTCAGCAGCTCTCCAGTTTGCAATTTCAGCAATCTGGTTGCTAGGGTCCAAATTACCCTAGCAACCATGCATTAATTTAAATAAGAGACTGGAATATGAATAGGAGAGGGACTGAATAGAATGACGAATGATTAAAAAGAAGCAATAACAATACACAGCGACCCCATTAGTTTTACAGTTTGGAAATAGTTAAAAAAAAACTGTAAAAAGTTGCTTAGAATAAGACATTCTATAAAGTACTAGGGGGCAGATTTATCAAGGGTCGAATTTCAAAGTGATAAATACTTCGAAATTGGACCATCAAATGGCTTTACTTCAACTGCGAATATCGAAGTCGAAGTTTTTTTCCATTATGTTTATTTATCAATTAAATAAATTAAATTAATCAGATTGTGAAAAAACTCGATAAAATCTAGCAAAAACCTGGACTGTACACTTTTTTGGCCTTTTTTCCCAAATCGCTAGATTTTTCCAAGTTTTTGACTGAAAACTCTGAAATTGTCCGATGTTTGGATTAAACCCGGCACAGATCACGATAACTTAAATTTCGGACAGGTGTCTCTCCCATTGACTGAGGGGGTATTTAATTAACTTAAAAACATTTCTGATCAAGCTTTTTTTTGACAAAAACACTTTTTGTGGGGGAAAAAATTCGAATTTTTCGAGATTTATTATACCCACGATGATGAAAAAAGCCCAAATCTGAAAATCCACCATCTCAGACCGGCGGAGGTCCTGTATAAGTCAATGGGAGAGGCACCAGTCTCAATTTGAAGTTATCGTGGTCTGCACTGGGTTTAACCTGAAAATCTGACTTTTTCTGGGGTTTTGTCCAAAAACTTCAAAAAATCATGCTATTTGGGAAGAAAGCCAAAATAATTTGTATGATTCGGGGTTTCACCTCCTCCTTTCTAATCATTAGATCTTGAACTAAAGTCTTGCTGAGTGTACATTTGCTATGGAAACTCTTGACCATGGGACGGGTAGAAATCAGTTATTGTAGATGAATGTTTCCTGCCAGACAATGGGACGTATTTATCAGAAAGTGAAAATAGAGTTCAGCAGTGGAACTGCCCAGCTCTCTGTAGAGGAGTTCATACTGCTCAGTGTGTTGGGTTTGTAGGATCTGAAAATCGTACTGCGTTTACCATACTGTGCTTTTGGGCCTCTACTTGCCACGCACTATAAGTAATTATATATACACCTAAATTACCTCCAATAGCGTGTGCCTTTCTGCTGTGAAACCATTAGGCAGAGACACACGTGGAGATTTGGGGAGATTAGTCGCCCTGCGAAAAAGCGCCGGCGCAGCTGGTGTAATTAAATGGGGATGCACACGTCCCCATAATGGGGCTGGGCGGCAAGCCGCCCCTATTTTTTGCCGCCCTAGGACTCCCCACAAATCCGGGCCTGCATGAGGCAACTTCGGGCGACTTTGAAAACAAAGCGATCCAAATGCCATCACGCCCACAATTTACATTCTATCCTGCGGGAAGGCAGTTAAGGGAGATTAGTCGCCTGAAGAAGAGACGATTTGTCGCCGGGTGACTAAATCTCCCCGAATCTCAACGTGTGTCCTTTCCCTTAGGGATCTAGTCTCCTTATAATATTCTGTAAATAAGTTTTAGGTCTCTGGGGAAAACTTTGAGAATCATGTTTTACGTATTGTTAATGATAAGAATCACATGGATATCAGGCATATTTAGAAAATATATATTCTGGAGGATCTAAAAAAGGCATATATTGCTTTATAATACACAAGAGCCATGAATATCTTGTTAATTATATCCTTATAAACGGTGAGGTAACTAGTGATGTCATCAGTTATTAACGGTGAGTAGGAATTTGTGTCACATGACTCACTGAAGCTTGTGTATTATAATAAATAAAGTACGATTATTGATGTATGGCAGCGCACTCCAGACCACATTCAATAGTCACCAACACCGCAGTTGCTTGTTAAAAAGATAAATTTTATTTGAACATTAGGCTAAAAAGCGTCTGAGGTCTGACGCGTTTCGTGTTCACACACTTCCTCAGAGACCTCTCTGAGGAAGTGTGTGAACACGAAACGCGTCAGACCTCAGACGCTTTTTAGCCTAATGTTCAAATAAAATTTATCTTTTTAACAAGCAACTGCGGTGTTGGTGACTATTGAATGTGGTCTGGAGTGCGCTGCCATACATCAATAATCGTAACTTGGCGTTTATTTCTTGGCGACGGACTTGGGGCGGCTGCACCCAGGTCACAGCAGAAATCCGGTAAGCTAAATACTAAATTGAAGATTGGGGCTATCGCAGTTGGGGACGATTTTTCTCTTTCTCCCCCCTTCCTTAAGCGAGAGGCTCGGGGCAATTGGCACCTGAGCCAGTTTAACTTAATGGTGAGAAAAATTTGAAGTTAACAAACATTATCGAATAAGCCTATACCGGATTTCACAACTCTCTGTATGAGTGTGAAATAAATTAATTATCAATAATAAATAAAGTACCCCTATTGTAAAATTATATTAGAAGTAACCTCGGAGTTCCATGACCTGTATAAAAAGCACTTGGCCTTCGGCCTCGTACTTTTATATGGTCATGGAACTCCTCAGTGACTTATAAAATCCTTATATTTTACAATGTGGGGTACTTTATTCATTATATAAACAAACTACTGAGCGGCAATCCTGCCCTTTTTTTTTGTAGCGCTGTTCTACAAGCTCCCTCTAGTGGTCAGAAATGGTCATCCTCCTTTTCATCCAGACAGCCAACTAAAATAGTTTGCATTTCACCACTACAGGTAGGGGTAACTACAGGGGAAGCAGACTCTGTGGGTGTAGGGGGCCCAGGAGGTATAGGGGGTCCCATAAGACCCTAATTAATGAGAATTTTCAATATATATTTTGGTAAAAAAGAACAACCTCTGGATATGTTGGGGGTCCTAAAATTTAATTGCTGTGGGGCCAAGTAACATCTAGTTATGCCACCGAGTATGGGACCTGTTATCCAGAATGTTTGGGACCTGAGGCTTGGTATAATGGATAAGGAGTCTTTCTATAATTTGGATCTTCATAGTTTATTACCTGAAATAACCCTAAAGGATTGTTTTGCCAACAATAAGGATTAATTATATCTTAGTTGTGGTCAAGTACAAGGTACGGTATTATTATTACACAGCAAAAGGCAATCATTTTAAAAAATGTGGATTATTTGGATAAAATGGAGTCTATGGAAGACGGCCTTTCCAGTAAGCTGTAGTTTTCTAGATAATGAGTTTCCAGATAATAGATCCCATACGTGTATTTCACATTGTGTTACCAGCACGTGTGGGTGAGAATATATTTACAGTGTGTGGGACTCATTTATTTTTTCCCATGGCTTAGGTCAAGGAAGTCGGCAAGGTCCAGGGCCTACAGGGTTTTTTTACGGGTGTCTGTCTGGCCCAGTCCAACCCTAACTCTGGGAAATACTGTACTGAGCACTTAGCGTCAAGTATTTAGTGGAGTCAATGAGAGGTGACCTTCCTGTAATTCAGACAAGGAATAGAGCAGTCGCACACCCTTGGTCAGATAAGCCTGGGGCTCGAGATTAGAGGATCGGACAACCTCCCAGTCAATGAATTGAAAAAAAGATACCGGCACACAAGGCATTCAAGTTGCAGGAAACACGGTCACCCTTGCTTTTTTTTTTTATTTGCGGAAATGCAACACATACCCCTTTTGCTTGGATTTTTTTTACTTTTTCCCAAATCGATTTCCCAATTTTTTCGGGTTTTTGCCCAAAGACCCTGAATTTATCGGATTATCAGGCTAAACCGAGCACAAACCACAATACTTCCAATTGGGATAGGGAAATCTCCTGTTGATTTATACAGGAGACCTCGGATTTTCTTATTCTGGCTTTTTGCAGCATTGAGGTATATGAATCTAGAAATTTTTTTAGTTTTTCCTCCAAAAAATGGCGACTAGATAAATTTGAGTTTTAGTAAATAACCCCCTAAAAGTTAACTCAAAGGTAAACCACTCCTTTAAGGAATGCAATCCCATAGTTTATAGTAATGCAATATGCACTCTGTTTATTCGTGTATTCATATGTTTAATTAGCCAGCGGTTTAAGGCAGATCCCCAGATTTGGTAGCTGTATGTAAAACTGTGCAATAACCATTTTGGTCAGCAGATGATGCTAAAGTCCAAATATTAAGGAACAAGCAAGCTCCCTCAGCACATGATTGTTTTAAAAGTTGCTGAATTCTAGTACAGATATAACAGGCTTATTCAGAAAACCATTATCTCCATCAAATTATCCAAATTTTTAAAAACTATTTTCTTTTTCTCTGTAATAATAAAACAGTACCTTGTACTTGATCCCAACTAAGAAATAATTAATCCTTATTGGAAGCAAAACAATTCTACTAGGTTTATTTTTAAATGATTTTTTTATCCAAATTACAAAAAAAAACCCTTGTCCAGAAAACCCCTGGTCTCATACCTGTTATAATAATAAAATAGATATATATATATATATAATATAACATAGACAAGTCATTGGACTCCTCCCTGCCAAGCAAAACAGCTGCTCCTAACACTAATGTATATGTATCAATTCAGAAAGGTCAGTACAAAATCAATTTCCAAAATCTGCCCTTTGGTTTTACTGGCAATGTTTGTGTACATATAGATGAATGACAGTTTCAGTTTGAAGGGGAGTTTATGTTAATGTTCCTGCAATGTTCTGACCCAAGAAAATGTTCATAAGTTGTTGACTAGTTGGTAAATGGCGCCTTCTGTCTAACTCTAAAGTGTTAATAAATGCAAGAAAGCTCAGAGACCTTGTCTAGGAACTATTTATATTGTCCATCATCTGCCTGATTTCTCTCTGCCTCTCCCTAATCTGTTCTGTTTCCTTTCCCCCTCTCTTATCAATTATGCCCTTTCCCAATCACGTTTGTTGTTAAGCTGGCTATACACAGAGAGATCCGCTCGCTTGGCGACATCGCCAAGCGAGCGGATCTCTCGCCGATATGCCCACCTTGAGGTGGGCAATATCGGGCTGATCCGATCGTGGGCCCTAGGGCCCAACGATCGGATCCTAACGATGGCTAACGGGCAGTCGGATCGCGGGGCTGCATCAACGAACAGATGCGGCCGCGATCCAACGGGATTTTTAGTCCCGTCCGATCGACATCTGGCCTACTTTCTGCCAGATATCGATCGGGGATATCAACTCATTCGGCAGCTTTTATTGGCCCGCGTATGGCCGCCTTTAGTTGCCTTTCTAGTTTTCTTCCTCTTTCCAAACCAGCTTTGTGATTCATCACATTTCTGCTCTTTTCACCTCCATTCCTGGCCATTGTTTTCCCATGTCCCAAATACTACTGATTGTACCATATGATCTGTTTTTCTCTCTTCATTTTCTCTCTTCATTATCCCATTACATTTGTTTCCCCCTCATCACATTCTGTGATATATTTCCATATGCGAGGCATCTCTCTGCTTTGTCTTCCACATCCAGTAGCCATTCCCCTACTGACCTGGTCATTATTTACCAACTTTTACCCCTTACACATAGGTACTTGCCCATCACAATTTCCTCTCTACTTCTATCAAACCTATTGCCCCTGTATTTCCCCATTTTCTGTTCTATTATACCGGCATCTCCCCATATTTTCCTCAGCTGGTTTCCTGTCTATGTTTATGTTTCTTTTCTCCAGCTTTTCTTTTTTTAACATGTGTGAATTTCCTCTCTTTCTTGCATTTATACTTTTTATCGACCTCTACTCACACCTCCTTCCTAAACTTTTTATTCTCCCTCGTTTATGTGAATTTCCCATCCACACATCCTCCCAATTTTAAAGTTGCCTCTTTCTCAATTCCTCTTCCTACTCCCCCATCCCCTAGTAACCTTCACTTTGTACTGAGTGGTTATTATCACACAACTAAACACATGTGTATATTGTACACCCCTTTGCCCTAGCTTGGCACAAAGCCAACATACAAATGGAGGATGCAAATTACAGTAAATCCTTCCAGCTGCTGCAAAACAACACAGGAAAATACACACAAAAGGGCCATAAAACTACTATTCTTACAGGTATGTTGGAGAGCTCTCCCAGCTGATTGCAATGGAGTGCCAGTCATTTCTGACAGGTGCTTAGCTATAAAATGATTGTATTTGTGATATCAGTATTTTGCTGGCGGTTTACAAATAGTGACAACGTTCTGTTACTGCCTCAAATAAAGTACTCACTACCTGCAACAGTTAGAAACTAGTATTACAAGTTATACAGAAATCCTTGACCCTTACAAGCTCAATCAGAGAATTCATAGATGATTCCAGGGGTCTTTCCAATCAAAGCAGGGTTTACCAATATGCAGTAGATTCAATAAAGACTTACAGTTTGTGTAAATGTAATTGATTGTGGCTAAAAGCAGTGTTTGTTTACCCTATTCTGTTCTCGGGGCTCTGACTTATAAAACAATGTAACAGGAGTCAGGTCTCCTCTAGACCTTTTAATCAGCTGGCTTGCGACGTTGTTTCAGGAGTCACAAACAGGAGTGCCGGGAATATAAACAGACAAGAACTGCTTTTTTTGGCAATTGTATTTATAAATAACTTTAAAATCACATTGCTTAGAATGACATATTCATATACATTAGAGTGGCTTGAGCTGTAATGTGTGCCCATCTTACCCCGTCACTGACTCACTGGGCTGACGGTACATCGGGAGAAAACCCGGTGGGCCCTGTCATGCCTGGACCTAATTGCTGCCCATGAAAGTATGATCAATTTACAGTGCTAGTTTTCCTTGCAGGGGTTTGTGGTAGTGATGTGCGGGTCGACAAAAATTAAATCTGTGCCCACTCGCTCCTAACCTGCACCTGGCCAGCCCAGCTTTATTTATAGACCACACCGACTCTCCTATCTCTGATGTCATGAAGGGAGTGGGGTGGAGCAGAAGCGCACCTATAAATTGAGGCTGCTGGAGCCAAAAACAGGCAGAGTAAGATAATGGCGGGGACATCGGAAGAAGAGCTTAACCAGAGCCTGACCTGCAGAATGTGTGTGGCCCGAACCTGTTTGACCACTGGGTCCAGAGGGTGTTTGGTCTACCCGCACATCACTAGTATACGGTGGGGTGGTGCTTGGGGTGGGAGGGGTCTGCAATAGGGGCAAGTTTTGGACACCCCGTTTTGACACTAAAACTACACATGCAAAAACACACCCGGGGGGAAGCATGATGTCCTAATTCAGGGTTTTATTATTTATTAAATATCATTTATGAAATACTTTGGGGACACAAGAATAAATAATCACAGATACTGTACCAACCCGCCCCTTTAATTCAACATCCACATACATGAAATAATTTACAAATACCCATATACTGCAGCATAATGACACTTTTATAATAAATACTCCGTATTGCAGTCGTTATGCAAACATGATGCCTGATGGAGTGTAAGTAAAACAGGCATCAGTCAGGGGCGTATTCCTTTATTTCCCTATTCTCAGCCTACTGATACATCTCTGTACAACTGGAAACCACAAGGGAACACATTCACTAAAGGGCAAATTTTCATCTGCGAAGGCTTCGCTACCACTGCGCTAATTCACTAAAAAGTTGCGTCTCTGTAGCTGAATGCTGATGAAGTTTAGCTAGCGTAAATTCTTCAGTGCGAGCATTTCATAGTGAGCTTTCGTTAATGTTCATTTCTGTCTAGCGAAACTTCATTATTACTTTTACGCTTCTGTCAATTATTATTAATGAACAGGGTGGGTACATATAGGTCATATATTAGTGATGTTGGTTCAAATGCTTGAAGTGGCCACTTATTATTAAGTAAAGACAAAAGAGATCCTCTAATGCCCTAGACATGAGCCCACCCTAAAACAAATGTGGCATGCCCCTCAAATGGTTGCAAAAAAATGTTTATTAAAAAAAAAAAAAATTAACAGTTAGGCAATCCCACTTTAAAATATGAAAAAAAGCAGCCAGCATTTTTAATAATTTTTATGACATACAGGATATGATGTCACTGACATAAGATTGTTGAGGTTGTAGCTTTATCCTATCAGTTTGCCAGGTATAACCTGGTGAAGCAGATTCTGGTGATTCTGGTGAATTTGTGGAATAACGATTCGCCTGGCGAAAGGGCACAAAACTTTGTTAGCAATGTACTCTTTCGCTAGTGAAATGTCTTCTACGCCTGTTAGTACATTGGCGATGTCCCTGCGGATGTGATTTCTGGCGAATTTTCGATAGCAACGGCCACTTCCGCCTTAAGTAAATCTGCCCCAATGTGTGTTTTTTTTCCCCCCATGCATACACATCTGTAAAGACGGGAGAATAAAGCTACCATCAGTGGAGGATATAAACACACTAGTTTTAAAGGTTACCCAAAGCTATTTGATATACAGTATTAGTAGATGGTTCTTTGTGTACAGTTCTCCTTCACACTGACAGTGTTTTGCCTGAGACTAAATGCCTTCCCCAGGTAGGATTAAATGATATGAGACCTTCAGTCAGTATAACAATGAAAGGTGCAGTTGCTCTCACAATAAGGCTGTGCTTCAGCAATTTTACATACATTCAGTAAAGTACTATAAATTTATAATGCATAAGAGGACAAAAACAAGTAATTAATCATCTCGCAGACATGCTCTCTTGTGCTTCTGACAAGTCATCTTGTAAAAGAGCAGAAAGAAATGAAATTGTAAAGGGATATCTAATAGTGGTTTGGTATCGGTTGCTTCAGAGGTGTGGTCCTTTCTCAGAGAGCTATTGTATTTGACATCCGAGACCGAAACCTAAGCGCCAGATGCTTAATGGCAGCCGTGAAGATATCGATGGGACCATTTTGTTCTAAACCAGTTAACCCGACAAAAAAATTGCTCGCATAGAAACAATGATCAGCTTGGCTTTGCCATAATGACACCATAATACAGCGCCGATAGACAGAGCATCACACAAGTTCAACTTTTACTGTAGAATATAATACTGTATATGAAAGCAAAAAACAAAACAAATGAAGTCAATTCCAGATCCATTTCAGATAGATATAAAGGTATGTATTTCATTCATTCTTGCACCTAAAGGGTCAGGCCACATTGGGCGTTTTGGGGAGATTTTGGTTGCCTGGCAACTAATCACCTCATTTTTGCGGCGACCAATCTCCCCAAATGCCTTCCCTGACTCTGCACCGGCTAAAATGAAAAAAAAAACACCGGCGCTAATCATATGCGGCAGTTTGTTTTCTGAAGTCACCTGAAGTTGCCTCACGAGGAAACTTCGGGCGACTTCGGAAAATGAATCGCCGCGTGTGACTAGCATTGGCATTTTTCATTTTAGCCGGAGTGAGGAAAGGTCGCTGCAAAAACGAGGCGATTAGTCGCCAGGCGACCAAATCTCCCAAAAACGCCCAATGTGGCCTGACCCTAAATTGGCCACACAGGTCAATGTTGGCTGCTAAGGCAATCACCTCCTTAAAGGAGAACTAAACTCTAAACACGAATGTGGCTAAAATTGCCATATTTTATATACTTATATATATATATATATATATATATATACTGAACTTATTAAACCCTACTAAAGGGTTTTGGTTGACTTGGGCAGGTATGGAAGCCCAAAACATAATGTACAAAATCTCTAGCTACTTCTTTAGTTTAACTTTAGTTCTCCTTGAAGCAACGACTAATTGGTGCTTGGTTAGATATAAACTGGGAAGACTAATCAATAATGATTGGGTTGTAGATGTAGTCCTTTCCTGGTAGGGCTATCCAAGGCCCCTTGATGATCCAATCATTTGGCTCTTAAATGGATAAACTTAATTCAGATTTGCTTGTGTGGGAACATCTCCAATTGAGCAAATCTTAAGAAATAGTTTTCCATCACTAATAATATTTACTGTTTCCAGTATTGTTTACTATATTCCTAATTAAATGAATTAGTGCAATCACAGCTTCATAGTGCACCAAGTCTGTTTGGAATCCCAAGAGTTATTCGAAAACTTGGGAGTTAAATCATTTGAATAATTTGAAAAGAGGAATTATCTCAGGCCTTGGAGTTATGTCAGTCTTTGGCCATACAAGCCCAGATTTAGTTGGACAATTTGCTCAGTTTGTGAACGTACTGCATGACCATCTGGTATATATGGAAATTCAGAAGGATTTTAGTCAGTCTGTCCAAACGGATTATCTTACCTGCTGATGACGTTTTATGACTGGTAGATGGGGGGACCTGAAGACATGTGGATGTGACAGTGGTAGCAGGTCTAGAATGAATGGAATAGTGCTGGTTGTCCATACCTATGACTGACCAATCAAATCATCTTCCACTGTTCAGCATGCAAGTCAATCAGTTGGGTAGTTCTTAAGGCACATGACCACCTTTATTAAAAAAGTTGACTCTACTATTCTGCTATGGTCATCATAGCACCTAAAAACCTATATATTTTTTTGCACTCCTCTTCCACTCTGGTCTTCCATGTTGAACCCAGAAGAACAATTACGTTGTTTGCCATTCCGTAGGTATCCTTGTCATTTGTACCTGAGTATGAAGTTACAGTTTTTCATAGAACTTCAAGATAGAATTTGTGGAGGCTGTGAATAATTAACATTTTGGATCGTTTGGTCTTGGTGGATAACTTTAGCTAGTTGACATCTTCTGGAAATGGGAATATTGTCATCCGTTGAGTTCTGAACTGCCATCTGAAGACTAGATTTGGCCATCAAAGAGGTAATATAATATCAGGTCCAAACTAGAGAAGTGAACCAAACTTCATACTAGTTTTACATTAGCCCAAAAATGTTATATAGAGCATCGTCATCAAATCTTACAAATCTGCTAAATGAAATTACAAGAGTGTTTCCATCAAGTTCTTCTGCAATGTTTTAATTGAACCGATCTAAGACTGGATGGTTAAATATACATTAAATACAATTTAAAGTGAGTGTATGTTGATGATATCAGATTCTGCTCCCTCACAACACAAACCATTAGTTACAGTGAAGTAAGAAAAGAAAGTGCACCCTCTTTAATCCTGGCATATCAGGATATATCATCTAGTCCTCACCTTAAAGGGCATGTAAAGTCTAAAATAGAATAAGGCTAGAAATGCTGTATTTTGTATACTAAATATAAACATGAACTTACTGCAACACAAGCCTAATCAAACAAATAATTTATGCTTTCAAAGTTGGCTACAGGGGGTCACCATCTTGTAACTTTGTTATACATCTTTGCAAGACTAAGACTGTGCACATGCTCAGTGTGGTCTGGGCTGCTTAGGGATCATCATAAACAAAGCTGCTTGAGTTCTGCATGGCTGGGAAGTAAGGCGGGGCTCCCCCTGCTGTTCATAAGTATGATTGTTTCCCTGCTCAGCAGTTAGGGACCATCTGACAATTCCTATCCATAGCAGTAAATGAAGGGAGAATTTCACTGCATACAGTCAGGTTTCTTATAAAAACAGTACAGATTTTTTAATTAAAGTATATTGGAGATAGGTTTCTTTTTCATTAAAGAAAGTAAAAATGTTATTTTTTTTTTTTGCCTTTACATGCCCTTTAAGCCTAAAAGTAGATACATCTATATTCATGGGCATAATAACACATTTCAATTTGTCATTATTTATTCAACATAATAAGCAAAGATGAAGAAGCCATGTGTGGAAAAGCAAGGACAGCGCCTACAACCTGTCATTTTTTTTACCCAAAATATTGTTTAACAATGGACATGGTTATTGCAGTTACATTTTTTTTTAAAGTTTTTATTAAAGATCATTATGTTAAAACTGCTGTGGAATTGTTTCCTTTGCTTTGCTATGCTATCGATCTCCTTTAGTTTGCTAATTAATCCTGTTTGAGAACAAGGTAAACCCAAAATACAGTAATGCCCAACACAAAGGTACTTTTAAAACACTGCCGATTTGCCTTGTTTTCATACCTTTCTCAGCTTCCTTCCCACCCTTTGTACATTACTCCTCAATGAAGACATGAGAAGACCTAGCCCATCACTTATGTAGGTAAGGCCAGTAGGAAGGCAACCATCTCTGTTTCTATAGATACATTTGGTTCCCTGTGCATTATAACATGTAAAAAGAAGAGACCAGAGGAAGAAGCAGAGACCAGAGGAAGAAGCAGAGACTGCCTTGATTTTCTAATGATGGCTACCACACACAGAGCAATTACAGCAAAACAAGATATACTTGCTACTGCTCAGGTGCTTCTTTTCACATGGTCCCTAATGGATTATAAAAGAAGGGTAGAATCTCCTAAAGGCAAAAGTTAGCTTTATATACTTTACTTCTCCTTTAAGTCCTCCAAACCCCTGCAGCCCTTACCTACCAAGAGCCATAAACATGTTGAACTTATTATATTCGCCACTGCGAAGAGCATCAGGAATGAAGTCATGAGCTACGCCCATCCACAACTGATTACAAATACAGACCTCATACTGTTTATATAATTGTACATTATCCAGGACAAAAAAGAAATGAAGGCAAAGATAGATATAAATATTTCAGTCTACTGGGTGTTGCTAAATATGTTGTATTTTCAACCAAGCTCAGCTCAGCTCAGCAATAATGCGCCTTGTAAAATCATCTGTTTTCTGGGCTAAAGCTTTGGATGTCACAAAATGAGAGTAGGAGTGGATTCCAATATGGAATTAATCTTGGTCTATGCTATTATTTTCTGCCACCTAAAAATGCCTTTTTAAATTTGACCATGCTGCGCTCTCGCTTTATACTTTGCTGTGGATTCCATTTGTAACGTTACCATAGAACTCGTGTTTTAGTTAGCAGTAATGACTCACATGTTTTGCTGGACAAACTGCATCCATCTCCAGCCAAGATTCTGTAAAACGAGGCCAAACTTCATTCTAACGGCAGTAGGGAGTAAGGAGTTGATCCCATTTTTGGGTGTGAGCCAGGATCTTGGTGAACTTGTTTAATCTGAAATTGAGTTGGAAGTTTATTTTTTTCTAAGATTCATTTTTGTTTGATTTGTAGAGAATGACAGGGTCGTGAACTTTTGTGTCTGATAGAGATTTAGTGGACTATTTGACAGTGCATGATCATCTTCAAACTTGCTGTTTATAAAACGTCGGTAGCTATTCCCGATGAGTTATAACAAGTTCCTTCCCATGAAAAAACTTTCAGGGGCCAAAAAAAACTTTGGGCACCACTATTAAAACAAGGTTAAAGGCTGTCTCCTATTCTAATGGTAAAACCTGTTAAAGTTGGCTAATACCCATAAGTAACATGGGTGCACATCTAATTTTCCATCACAGCATTGTGCGCAACAACGTTCCCAACTTTGCCTTGAAGCCAATGAGTCTATCAACAAGGAACACATGAAATAACATAGATATGGTTTGCAATTCAACTGTTTTAAATGAGATTTGTAAAATTCTCATTGCCAGGAGACATATTACCAATATGATTGTTAAGGGCAAAACAAGTAGTACAATAAAACCCACATTCCCCACAGAATAGTAGAGGCTGAGAAGGAAGGCAACACCATGAATGAAAGCAAAGAACTGGTTTTATTAGTTGCAAAGTTATGCATACTCCTGAATGACTCCCTTTTTCTAATAAAAGTCAATGAAACATGATTCACATTTGTTTGAAAACAAATCTGTAATATCAGAAATTACTGAAATAAAAATTTGCTCTTAATAAAAGGCATTAACTGAATCACAACCTCACTGTCCTCACTGTGAAGAACCCTCTACGTTGCTTCAAATGAAAGTTCTTTTCTTCTAGTCTAAAGGGGAGGCCTCTGGTACGGTGATCCACTTTATGGGTATATTGACTCCTACATGAACTCGGCAGGTTTTAGATGAGTTTTTTTTTTTATTTGAGCTATTTCCATGGTCGCAGTATAATAAATCTCCAAAAAATTTTTTTTTACCTGAAAAAGTTTTTACCAAAAAAATCAACTCGAAAACTTGAATTTTCATGGAAAACAGAACTCGAACCTTAACAAATCTGCCCCAATAAATGTATAAATACAAATGCATACAAAACCTTTAAATCTGTACAACAAAAAAACTTTTTAGAACCAATAGATTAAACCTTATGCAATGTTTAGGTATATAAGATCATTTATCTGAACTGCCAGCCACATATAAAATACAAAGTGCAATGTATGTTACTTCCCAAGTAGTCACATGTGAAATACTATTTGTAACTATTTGGGGATCGACGTAATTAGTAGGGATGCACCGAATTCACTATTTTGGATTTGGCCGAACCGCCGAATCCTTTGCAAAAGATTCGGTGGAATACCGAACCGAATCTGAATCCTAATTTGCATATTCAAATTAGGGTTGGGAAGGGGAAAACATTTTTTACTTCCTTGTTTTGTGACAAAAAGTCACATAATTTCCCTCTCTGCCCCTAATTTGCATATGCAAATTAGGATTTGGATTTGGTTTGGCCAGGCACAAGGATTCGGCTGAATCCGAATCCTGCTGAAAAAGGCCGAATCCCGAACCGAATCCTGGATTCGGTGCATCCCTAGTAATTAGCTTGTTCATATATGTCCCAGATAGCCAAATGTAAAATACAATCAGCTCTGACACATCTTCTAGGTAAATGGAGCCCCCACTGATGTATAAGACCTAATTGTCCATCAAAATCAGTGCAGGGCTGGCCAGACCACAGATGATTTTATGTAGTTGACCAGCTTGAATATATTGCAATATATGGACAAACAATCCCTGTTTTGTTTAAAGTGAGGTTTTTTTTGTAGTTTAATAGACACAATGTAATATTGTCCTTGATAATAGGTGAGTGCAGAGAACCTCTTTGTCTGTTTTACTTTTTTGCTCACAGCCTCACCCCTCAAAATAGTTAAACATTTAGTGGTGAGCACAACTTTCCCTTTTTTGCTATAGTTTATAGAGGAACCATGGTCAGCTCCATGTTGTAGCTCCCATCGTTTCCAGCTATAGTCAGGTGTTTCCAGTGGTGGTCAATAAAAGGGGAACTTTTTGGGAGTTTTAACCTTGGAAAACAAGTTGCAGGTAAAACGTAGTCCCTGTATAAAATGTATAATGAAGTAGAATTCTTGAATCAGATGCAAGTTGAGTGTAGGACTGGCCATACCAGGGATGACTTTGACGTAGTTGGCCAGCCTAAATTATATTGCAATATATGGACAAACAATCCATGTTTTTTTTTTAAAGGGGAGGGAATTTTTTAGTAGCCTAATGCACATAAATCTTTATAAACTATATATATTAATAACAGGTGAGGGCAGAGAACCTCTTGTTTTTGTCAAAATCTGATTCTGACTCCTGTATGAAAAGAGAATGAAGAGACAGATGCTAAGAGAGGGGAAAGTAAAAAGTAACTTGATTATTTCAGAAAGGGTTTAGTATTTTTGATTATTATATTTAGAAAGTTTTTTCTTTTCATGAGTATTAAATTATCATATTCACAATAGTTTCTCTTAAAGAAACATCCTGGGCAATGGGGGCATTTTTAGAAGAAACTGCTCTACTAAAGGTGCTAGAGTATATTTATGCATGATGGGAAGAAATGTTTTCCTATTTGAGCAAAACCCTCAGTCCTTAAAGGAGAAGGAAAGCTACAGAGGCATTTTATTGCCAATAGATTTGTTGCAATAGTGCAAGCCCTCTTGTTTTTAAATATAAAAGGATGGCCATGATTACTAACCTAGAGGAGGACAGAGATTCCTTTAGTAACTTGGTGGAATTATTATGCGAGATTCTGGTATACTGGAGGGGTATGTAGAAGGCTTGCAAATGAAATACCTAAAAAATAAAAACCACAGACAGTGGGATTAGATGCTCTTCATAAAAGAGAAACATCAGTCCCAGTGAAAGAATCTCGGCTGAATGAGAATTCCAGAGTTGAATGCACTTGTACACAGATACCTTTTAGTATACGAGTATGGCATTGCTACTATACAGCAGGTTGTGCTTGCGGCTACAAGAATGCTTACGATTTAGGAATAACCCCATATTTGTAGCCTGCTACTAAACATTACATAAGATGATGCCGGAGGACTCAAAATAGAGCCAAAAAGAATCCTGAGCACATGGAATGTTGCCTCTGTCACCTTTTGTGTTGGCTGTAAACTTAATAAATGATGTAGGACACTTGATCTTAACATTACAGATCTCTTTCACTTGTATTCCATTTAAATGAACACATTTACTGAAATCAGCTAAGAATCACAAACAAGTGAACAAAAACTTATTAAAAACTCATGTTGGGGAGTTATAGATGTAACAATATGGGTGTGTGATGCATAATTCAATAATGTCATGCAGGCAACTGATTGACTAAAGCTCCCCATAGACGCAACGATTCTTCTTGCCGAACGACCGATTTTAGGGAAGTCCGACCAATCCTTCGAATTTATCGTGCGGTAAGTGGGATTCGAACGATTGTACATCTTACCATTTTTCGGCCGACATCTGTTAGGAAATTGATTGGCCAGGTTAAAAAATCTTTGTCGGTCCCAGTGCAATCTATCTATGTTTGCAGGGCCAAGCAGGCAGCTCCCCTTTGTTTTCCTGGCAAATTGGTCTTTTTAGTTGATGGTAAATTCGTACGATCGCATGATCGTTTCGAGAAAATCCTGGTCTCTCGATGAGGATCGGATCTTTTAAAAATCTCAACATCTATGGCCAGCTTAAAGCATGGTTGATATCCGTACTGCTAACCATGTTCTCCAATGAATAATGTAGGGGATGCACCCAAAGTGCTGGCTACAAGTTGATTTTGTCATGAAGGTAATTTGGAAACTTCTGATATCAATAAGGCAGCCTTTCAGTTCCTAATACTTCCACATAGCTAGACCACAAAACTAAGATTATAATTCTCAACATATTCCCAATACACAAAATAACTAATTATTGGAATCGACCAAATACCAGATAGTCTACGTGTACCTATGCAAGCAAATGAGAAAAGTGAAAAACTATTGCTGTTAAACTCGCTTAATTCATTTAGCTTAACATCTAACTTTAATTCATCTATCTTAAATTCATTTAGACTGAAAACCAAGGATTCGGCCGAATCAAAATCTTACAAAAAAACATTTTTCCAAATCCTGAATTCGGTGCACTCATGAAATATATCCCTTCAAAACGTTGACTAATTTCCTATTAGAGCCTCATATGTGCCTTTTGAAAGAGATGGGAAACCACATAAACAACACTGAACAAAATGGCTGCAGTCAGAGAACCCGACCACTGATGGGATTGATAACAACTTGTCGGCTTTGTTTTTCGTTTTGGCCAAACCATGAACTAGTGATTTAATCATTTCTTCCTTAGTTAAATCAAAATTCCCTGACAACCTCAGAAAAAAATAAAATTCCATCCACATTTTCTTACTCCCTACTAGGAGATGCTTTATTGCTCAAATGATCCAGTATAAATAGCAATAAAAATATCACATTTTAAAGTTTCCGTTTAAACATTACAAAAGTGCTCTATTCTCTCCAAGCCTTCCCTCCAAGAGGACATGGTTATTTGTACTAGCAGCTCCGTGTCAGGGCAATGGCACAAGAGGCAAAGTGATTTGGCTCCTTGTCATTTCTAGCTCTACATCGGGACATGAATATGGAAATTAAGGGTTCTTTTCACTATTGACAATATATATTTTGGAGGAGTTGGTATTCAGCTACAATTATAGAGTTGGGACATCCCTAGTCTAACCTTTAATGAATAGCTTGGTTTTATACAGATATGTCTTGTATGCGCCTACATGCCCAATACAACATTCTCATTGTGACTGGAGGAAATTATGTGTCATTATCTGCATTTGTATTATGGACTATACTGCAAATATAATATACAGATTTCTAAAAGGGGAGCTAGAACAATTTGAAGTGCTTAGTTCTAAACCTGAATACATCTACAGTAGAACCCAGATTAAGGGGCCGATTCATGAAGCTCGAGTGAAGGATTCGAAGTAAAAAAAACTTCGAATTTCGAAGGTTTTTTTGGGCTACTTCGACCATCGAATGGGCTACTTCGACCTTCGACTACGACTACGAATCGAATGATTCGAACTAAAAATCGTTCGACTATTCGACCATTCGATTGTCGAAGTACTGCGTCTTTAAAAAAAACTTCGACCCCTACTTCCGCAGCTAAAAGCTACCGAAGTCAATGTTAGCCTATGGGGAAGGTCCCCATAGGCTTGCCTAAGTTTTTTTGATCGAAGGATATTCCTTCGATCGTTGGATTAAAATCCTTCGATTCGTTCGATTCGAAGGATTTAATCGTTCGATCGAAGGAATAATCCTTCGATCGTTCGATCGCAGCATTTGCGCTAAATCCTTCGACTTCGATATTCGAAGTCGAAGGATTTTAGTTCCTAGTCGAATATCGAGGGTTAATTAACCCTCGATATTCGACTCTTGATGAATCGGCCCCTTAATGTTTGCCAGGGCACCACTTCAAAACAGCTTAAATTCCAGGCAGAGATAAAATCCAGGAAAGAAAAAAAACACAGCTTGTCTGTAATGAAAAAACAGTTCAAATTCAGAGAAAACTCAAGTTCCAAGAATGTAAAATCTGGGTTCTACTGTATCAATAAGTGCATTGAGTACATTTCAGGGTATTGATTTCCGCCAGATATGATCAGAGGACATAAAAACAAATCAAATTGTTTCTGTGCCTGAAAATGTACTGGGTGGTTATTCTTTTATTTTAAAAAGTTATTTTTATTGGGTGGGATGATGAACAGACTGAAGAATACCATTAAAACAATTATGGGAATTCCCAATGAAGAGAGATTGACTACTAGTAATAATTGATTCAATATTTTGCCCCCAATAAAAGTAAAAGACATAAACTTTTTGTACTTTTTTGGTCTTGGGATTGTTCCATGTAAAGCATGGTAGAGATGGTGCTTTTAAGACTTGACTGGTCCATACATAGAATGGTTCCTTAGGTCAAGAAGGTGTTTGTCTGATTTAATCCTCCAAGTGTTGAACCATATAGGGTTGTAAGTTAACTCTTGAGCCAAAGATCATATAATAGTAAAATGTGGTCCTGAGCCTAAAAACTAGATCAGATATTATTTTGGAATTGGACTGATAAAAGAACCATTGTCTACCCAAACAAAGACACATTTACTAATAAACCTTTACCAATGCAAACACTTAGCTCTTTACTTGAAAATACATATCCTTTTTTTCACAGTGATTACAATTGCCGAAAAGTTGAGTAAATCTTCACCAAAGACAGGTAATTTGCTAATTGGCAAGTTGTGAAGTTCCTTTTGCTAAATCTACACCTGTTTCTTCTCTTTAACCTTCACAAAATGACTTATAACATAGTGAAACTTGTAATAAAAGCAGTTAAAAGAGAAAGAAAAACAGCAGAGAGTTGAGTGACATGAGCAGCGGTTAAAATGAGTTGGGTTCAAGTTCAAAAATGAGAAACACACTGGCAGCCTTAAACTACTCCTTCACAGAGCAACCACAATACAAGTATCTTGGAAGGAGTCCATACATAATAGGAAATTATAGCAGCAGCCAAGCATCTTACACAGGGAAATAATGAATGACAGATAATAGACTCAAGGCCAAAAACTTAAAGGGTTTTTTAGTAGAGAAATCAATTTAAATGTTTTCTTTTAGATTAGATTGTACTACATCATTTTTGTGTTTAATTATGCCGTTGTCACACTTAATTCACACAAACATGGAGTCTTATCAGAATAAATATTTCAATGAATAATAAAAGGATGAGTGGCTTATTCTTTAAAAAACTAAATAAATAAAAAATATCTTGAAAAATGATGACCTTTGATAGGATCTTCCTTCACCAACTCAGTTTCTGCATAGGCGAAAAGGCAATAAAAATACTTTTATAGTGCAGTGCGTAACAGAAAGACATAAATTAAGTGCTGGAAGATTTTAATAAAAACACTATCTTAAGACCAGGGCTTGCAACACCATTTCAGGATCCCATATAATGTTTTCCAAGATAATCGCTATATCAACTCCAAAACAGGACAAGTGACGAGAATTATAACCATTGTTACCCTTTAATGCAGGTCAAGGAGTAGAACTAATTTGTTATCAGCTGTCTATGTATGTTGAGGAGTTCAGATTAATTGACAGATTGTGGAAGACTGAAAGACAGAAATATGGAGTTTTTTAAGAAGGGATTCTATAGTTTTTTATGTAGAATGAAATTACTCTCAAGAGGGATTGTTAGCTGTTCTGGAATTGCCTCCCAGGCTCCTCTGGGCCAACATTGACATTGCCCTTAGAATCCAAATAACTTCAGCTTTTAAAGGAAGTGGAACAGAAGACTGTGGTCTGTTGTCCAGTGAGTGCATGAGCAAGTGAGCAGGGTTCCTCAGTTAAATTTATATTAATTCCTAAACTTTGACTATAATTATTTTGTGGTGGAGTCTTATGAAGGGAAGAGGTACAGCATCTTCGTGCATCTTGCATAAAGCCCAGTTGGATTCTTTCATTTGGAAGTGGCCTGGGATATGAATGCACCCTATATTAAAGGAGAACTCAACCCCCCACAAATAGTTCCCCCTCCCTGTGGCTTAATCTTTTGTGAAGGATTCGGCAGTCTGTAATGATGGGTTTAGCGCATACAATGTATTATAAACATGGGGTAAGAGACGCAGAAGTTACATTTTGTTTGAAGGGTTCAGTACAGGTGGGAGAAATCTGACCAATGTGTTGACTTATTGACCCCATTTGTTAGATTCATGGATCTAAATTAAAACAAATCTGAAAGCTACTGATTTTTGCTTGTGTTGCTCTCCAGCTTTATTTATATTCCAATATGGTGTACAGGTATAGAAACAATAATAAGTGATCATCTGTTTATGTGTAAATGGCCCATTCTTCCATGTAAAGACTATTGTTTTTCCTTTGGTAGAACTTTTTTTTACCCACGGTAAAGCAAATAATGGCATAATAAATAAACAGCAGATCTTACTGCAAATCTCAGGGATTTGAGAGGAGTGAACAATGGTTGGGATAAAGAAGACTTCTAGTAAAAGGTAGAATCTGCAAGCAGGGATATATAAATACAGTAAAAGGGAAATGTGAAATAAATTCTAATGTCCATGTAATAATGACTGATTATTGTTACCAGAACTGTGAGAAAATGTCTTGTTCATGTTCCAAAGCTCTTTGTAGAGACAGCAGGTACCTGGCAAACTCTACCCAACCCTTTCATCTCGTATGGGCCATTCTCACATACACTTTAGATCTTTAAATATTAGATAAACATCAGCTGTACGGTTAGAAAGCGAGCAGATGACGCCTTATTTGGCTCTGGAACTTAAATGAGTCAAAACTGCTGTTTAAACTCTGGTCATCAGTTTAGGCATTGGAAACTGTGAAAAAAGTTCTCTCCGTGGGGCAGTGTTATTGGAGGCTAATGTCTGCGTAATTAAAACCAAATGGCTAAGCAAACATACCACATATGCAGAGCACATGAGCTGGATGATAAAAATGTTAACTGCTGTCATCGAGTCAGCTTCATCAATGTATCTGTATATAAGTTTATGTATGTACAGTTCAGCTCTATGTTTCTGGGTAGATCTACACCAATGATCTTAAACCTGTGAATATACAGCTGTTGCTTGAGTACAACTTGTACTACTTTCCAACAAGCAACACCTAACAGCTGCTGAGGATACAGGGGTTATTTTGCTGCAGTAGCTTGGGAGTCAAAGGTTGCCAATAACCAAGCCCTAGGGGCTCAAGAGTCAAGCAGAATGATTTTTATTTGCCTTTTTATGCAGATATGCTTTAGTCATTTATATAAGTATGTGGTGCCTTGCAGAATGGGGGTCCTAGACTTAATTTCAGCCGGGGTGAAAAATAATAGACACCTAAAAAATTTAAAAAATATCCTTGTATCTGGGAATCTTTAGGCCACTGGCACAAAGACAATATGGCCCAACATAAAATAATTCCTTAACAGATCTTGAATGTTTAAGTTTTAGAAATCCAAAATGCTGTAAAAACGTGTGGGGTTGGAAAAATCCCAGCTAGTGAGGGATTATGATACATAGTAAGTCACTGCTATAAGCCTAACCAGAAGAGACCAAAGGTTGGCCAGGTCCTTCTATTAAGCTAAGTCTCCCATAGGCCTTTAGTAGTAAGTAGGTGTAGAAAGCTGGTCAGTATTGCAACTTTCAGCAAATATCCAGTTTTCTACAATGTAATTTTAGCAATCAAATATTATTTTATGAATTTAACCAAAAATGCAAGTGTCTATTAAAATGCTCAGCTGCAGAATTTCTGTCCTGGGATTTGAAAAAAAAAAAAAACAAAACCCCCAAGTGGTTGTATAGTTTTAGAGTTTTGTGAGTGTAAAAGAGCAACAAGGAGACCACAGGGCTCATTTCCAACCCATAGTGCAAGGTACTTGCGTCAAAATGCACTCCTAGTCCTTGCACTTCCATACAGATGTGCTTGCAGCCTCTGTCTTCCTCCTGCCTCCTGTTCCAAACTCAGTGCTTCTGCACTAATTGCTGCAGTGGAGCCCTCCAGACCAGGACATAGCTTTGGGGATCCCCTGTTGTGGGGCCCAGTAACATCTAGTTACGCCACTGATCCTGGTTATGTGTGAGAGGTAGGAGAGGTAGATGATGCTTTCATAGTTGAAGAACTTCTAGCCTAGTCTTCATAGCATGCCATAAAAACCATGCCAAACTGAATGAAAGAAGCTGTAGAGTCTATATAAGAACTGGAGCACATGTAATATATAACAGTATAAACAGTGCTGCCTTATAAACAACATATGCAATTGCTTGGTGCCCACATGTCCCCAAAGCCTAGTTTTCACTGGATAGGTTATTTTCCTCTATTTCCTGCAAATAAGTATCCACCAATTTTTGTTAATATATGTTTTGTGGTATTTACTTTAGTTTGTGCAAAGCAATATGCAATGCTTGTGTTTTTTGGCAGCGGAATAGATTGCAGACTATAACTAATGTAATTACTCACCCAGCATGAAAGCTATTATGTTTTATGCTTTACAATATGTCTTGTGACCTCGGTATGACTAAGTAATTCATAGCGCTGCTCTACAGCGGGGCTTCCTTGCTCCAAGTCTTGGTGGCTCCACACATGTCAGTGTTTAAGGACTTTCCTACCTGAGCACAAATGTGTTGATCCCCACAAATTTAATTGTAACTGAACCATCTGTGTCGTAGGAAAGAAAGAATTAAAGGGACGATATACAGGCTCATTTGAATCAGAAAACAGCTGTTAAAGGGATTCGGTCATGGGAAAACCATATGCATCAGGTAATACTGCTGCTCCACCAGAATGCTGCATTGAAATCCATTTTTTGAAACAGATTTTTTTTTATACTTAATTTTGAAATCTGAAATGGGGCTAGGCATGTTGTTAATTTCCAAGGTGCACTCAGTTATGTGACTTGTGTTCTGATAAACTTCAGGCCCTTTTTACTGCTACACTGCAAGTTGGACAGAACAATAAGAAGGTAACCAGATAACAGCTCCGCAAAATGGATCACAGCTTGATGGAACCAAGCAATTACAATTGCTCATTGTCCACTTGTGGACACTGGTCCATTAGAGTTTACAGGTGAAATTTCATATTTAATCATCATTAATCTGTATCTACTGGACTGTAGGCAACATGACTCTAATATATACTGTAACTATACATTAGCCTTCCCAGAGGTCCAAGACATGAGCCATGAACATGGTCAACCTTCAAACCATCCCTTAGTGAGGTTCTGTGTCTCACCCAAAGCTCAAACCCATGTTAACTTCACGTGAGTAAGCTGTATTCGATTGTTCGAATCAAATTCAGATAGTTATCAAATTTGATTTGAAGTTTTTAAAAAAACAAACAAAAAACTTTGAGTCCACCAAATGACTCCATATAGGTTGTAGGAGGTGCTATCTGGAAACAGTGAATTATTTGTCCTGTTTTTGCACCACTTCAGGGTGATTTTCTGCCTTGCACCTGGGTTTGATCATACGGAGATTACTTTTCTTCTAATTCTTTAGTGGGTAACACATATATTTCATGTACATTAGAGGGATTTCTGCTTCCTTCTGCAAAGGATATAAAACTGAACGAGAACAAACCTTTAAGACTGAAAATCATGAACTGCACTGTACAGTTTAATAAAAAAGAAAATAAATGCCCTTGAGGGGCTTAATCAGTGTCTTAACTAGAATCTGAACATTTGTGGCAGGATTTGGAAATTGAAGTCTGTCAACAATCTCCAACCAACTTGGCCTTGGGCAAAGGGGAATAGGCAAAATAATGCACTTTCCAGATGTGCAAAGCTGGTAGAGACTTATCCAGAAAGACTTGCAGCTGTAAATACTACCAAAGGGGCTTTCACCAAGGATTGGATTGGGGGAGGGGGGTGCTTGAATTCCTAAGCAATTATATTTTGGCTTTGGATTTTTCCTTTGCACTTCTGCTGAGAAGAAACTGTTTTTGTCCGCCAAAACGTTATATTACTTTAGCCTAAGCCTTGCGCCTTTTAAGATATTGTCTGTGCTATTTTATATTAAGCATATGATATTCATGGCTCTTGTGTAATCTATCTATCTAATTTCCTTGTTGAGCTCTTTGTTCTCTTCATTTTTTCTCATCTTCCAATTTCACTCTCACCCTTCCATTTTCTCATCTGTTCCCTATATTTTGTTCTTACTTTCACTCGTCCCAGTTATCTACTTATACCCCTTGTACGGTACTTTTCTATTTTTTTTCCCTTTACCTTTCTGCTGGTCTCATCCTACCTTCTATTACCTTCTCTCTTCTTTTACTGGAACTGTCCTGCCACACATCCTCTACTGCCCTAAAGAACAACTGAAGAAGCCCCACGACACAATAGTGCAGGTGACTTCACTTAGACTTATTCCAGCTTATTTGAAGCAGGTTCTGAGCACCCTGCATGTTCCTCCCTCCCTGTATATTGAAAAGCAAGCAGTGACACCATTTACGATGAGCTTCCTACAACAGCCAATTAAAGCTTGTTTCTTAGAACTAAAAGATAGTGTATGGGCCCTACAGCAGTGGGGTCCACCAGAATATTATCCAATATCTCAGAAGGCCAGTGTTCTCCTCTGTATCACACAACTGAAATCACGTGACCACTAGAAGTGACCTCTTGATCTCCTTCTCTGTGATAGAGAACTTTAATCAGGTGAAATTAAGAAGTTACCTCTTGAGCTTCTACTTTGTGACAGAAAAGTACTGAAATAATAGGACTGGTAGCAGCCAATTCTTCATGTCCTCCGTGGATAGGGTACTGAAAGCCTGTGACTAGGAGTAGCTAGCACTAAAGTAAAGCAGCATTTAGTATCCACAACTTATTATTTATACTATAATACTGGATACAAAACATATTTTTAAACTGAGATAGTATTTTTTTGCTGAGCAAATTCACACCAGATAGATTTATGTGGAACAAATCATTACCATGCCAAAACCCATATTAATTTTATTTCACAGACTATAAATACAAAAATAGATTTTTACAAAGTGAATATAAAGGTCATAAAAGCAGTTTTAGAGAAAAGTTTTTCTTTACAAGGTTTTGTGTTCCTCGTTCATTTACTCAGTATCCTGAAATACAATTTTAGCTAAAAATAATATCTGCCTTTTCCTTTATATACATAACAGCAGTCTTAGTTACAGTAGCATAATCATTTGTAGGAACTACTAATTAGAGTGGAATGGTGTTCAGACTTTTGGGTTCAGGCCCCCTTCATGAATCAAGTTTGCTCACCGCCCCTTTCTACAGTTCCCTACAGGACCATCATCTTGGGAAAATTTCATTTGGTCCAACACCAGAAGCTAAGGGGCCAATTTATCAAAATTCAGATTTCCGGATAACGGATCCCATACCTGTATAACGAAAAAAAAAACCAAAAGACACATTTAACTTTAAAATCGCTATTAAGTCTCTATTAAGAAATAACTTACCAAACTCCGCTTGCTCTCCTCTTCAGAAAAGGCGACAGGGCGACAATCCATCGTGTGGCGCTTAATTTCTCCTCCCTGCATTCTATAGGAGATAGCCAGGGAGGAGAAATCGAGCACCACATGATGGATCTGAATCTGAGTTTCGGTTAGTTATTTCTTAATAAAGATTTTAAAGTTAAATAAGTCTTGGTGGTTTTTTTCGTTATATACAAAAACATTTTTTTTAAAAAAATTTGATGTTACTGGTCCTTTATCTAAACATTATTTATGATTACAGTCCTTTTAATATTAGCCTTTGTTTATATATGTAATCAGGAAGGATATATGCAGAGTTTACATGGGGTAACTAAAGAGAAAGCAGACCCTGCGGCTGCAGGGGGTCTGGTAGTTATAGGGGGCCCCATGAGGCCCTTATTAATAAGCAACTTCAACATATATTGGTAACAGGAAGGACAACCTCTGGATATTTTGGGAGCCCTAAAATTAATTTCTGTGGGGCCCAGTAGTATCTAGTTACACCACTGAGAGTTTACATATACTCTGCTACTGTCCGATTCATAGGGATAAAATCCCATTCATCCTGTGTTGTTCACTTAACAAACTCTTACACACCAATCAGATACATGTTCATTTTCAGACTCCCACTCATTTCTCTGCTAGTAATATGAACATAATGATTTTTAAATCATTAAATCATTTTCTTTGCGTATGGAATTCCAATAAGTTGCGACACTTTGAGGTTGGTACATGTCATGTAAGAACCTGCTCTGTAGGTTGAATCGTTGTGACAGCCATATTGATTTTACTGCACCTGTTCTATGTAAGAGTTGATAGCGCCTGTTATAACCGTATATAACTCAAAATCCTGGACAAAAGGGAGAAATCTGGTGGGTTAAACTGGCAATGTGATCAAGATGTTGTCCAGACTTTCCCATAATGTATCTGCTTTTGTACTGAGCTAGGAATAAAACCAAATATATAGTACTGCTCAATTTTTTAATCAAGCAAGAATAGAGAAAAAAAAAACGAACCATGAAAAAGTAATTTTTTCAGCAAAAAAAAAAATCCAAAAGTCAAACTCGGCAATCATGGCTCAAAAAACAGGTGGGAAGGTATCAAGGGGCGAATTGCAAATTGTTTTTTTTTCTACTAATATTCATGGGACCTGGGGTTTCTGTAACTTGAAAAAACGAAAATCAAATTTCGAGCTAATTTTGTGTATTTTGATTAGGGAATAAAAAAATCTATTTGAATATGAAAAAAATTCGAAAATTCAAATATCGAAATTTAAAACTTCGACCATTCGCCATCTAAAACCTGCCGAATAGCTGTTTTAGCCTGTGGGGGACCTCACAGAACCAGTGGCGAAACTACCGGGGGAGCAGGGGGTGCGAGCGCGCCAGGGCACGCACCCACTCAGGGCCCCCCGGCAGCTCACGGCGCCACTGACAAATGCGGCCAAATGCGGCCCTACGGAGGGGGGCGGAGCCCGGCTGCGCATCACGCACCAGGGCCTGTCCCCCTCTAGTGATGCTACTGCCTAGAACCCATCTGGAGTCGATTGGTGGACTTTAAAAAATCAAAGCTTTTTTGAAAATATTTTGATTCAAATGCAATCTTACTTCGATTCCAACGATCAAATACAAATTCACCTGCAAAAAAATTGGATTTTTTTTTAAATTAAATTTCGGTTGGTCTTTTTTTATTTGAATTTCGAAGTTATTCGAATATGGATTCATGCAGCTAATTACCGTCAAGTACAAGCTACTGTTTTATTACAGAGGAAGAGGAGATTTTGGACTTTCAAAAAATTAGAAGCTTTCTGGATAAAAAGTTTCAAGATAAGGAATCCTAGACCTGTAACAGACACTTCATCTAATTGAGGCTACTTGGTTTTCTTGTCAGGAGCCTATCAGAATCCAGCAGAAATAGCATGTGTATCTTTGCCCACAAGCTGTCCCAACAGAAGGCAGATAATGATGGTATTTCGTATAAACATAGGGCTTGATTTATTAATGTATTTTTTTTTCTTTTCCGCTAATCAAAGTCTTTAGCGCTAAAAATAATAATAAATAATCACATATTTTCATTATTTATTAAGGGGCAAATTTACCTAGGGTCGAATATCGAGGGTTAATTAACCCTCGATATTCGACTGCCGAATTAAAATCCTTTCGAATATCGAAGTCGAAGGATTTAGTGCAATTCGTTCGAAATTTTAATCGAAGGATTTTAATCCATCGATCGAAGGATTATCCTTCGATCAAATAATTGATAGGAAGCCTATGGGGACCTTCCTCGGTAGGTTTTAGGTGGCGAACTAGGGGGTCGAAGTTTTTTTTAAAGAGACGGTACTTCGATTATCGAATGGTCGAATATTCGAGCGATTTTTAGTACGAATCGTTCGATTCGAAGGTCGTAGTCGAAGGTCGAAGTAGCCAATTCGATGGTAGAAGTAGCCAAAAAAAACATTTGAAAATCGAAGTTTTTTTTCTCTATTTTCCTCTATTCCTTCAATCGAGCTTAGTGAATGGGCCCCTAAGTGTAAAAACCACAAAAGACCCTAATACAAAACTTGGGCATCTAAAATCTGCCCAGGTTATGTAGGAGTTAGTGGGAGGTGTCCATAGCAAATAGTCAAATATATATTTACTTTGAGGTTTAAATTCCTACCTGAGTGAGTCCTTGCATGTACTACAGGCTGGTGTGTACTACACCATGTTCTTCAAAGTCACTCAGAAGTGTGTCAGTGGTTTTAGCTGATAATGACTTTTACTACAGGAAATGTGATCTTCAAGACAAATGAATGTAAAACTGCTCAGGGAGCTCTTCTAAGCCCTTTTTCAATTTATATTGATGAATGAATAAACTAATAACATTTTTTTTCTAGTTTTCAAAATTTGATTGATTTTTAAACTACTTATATAATGGATTTTAAACAACAGAGCCATCTGCTGGTCATTTCCAGCAACTATCTAAAGCTGACTGAAAATGAATTTCCTGAGAAAAGAAACTTCTTGTGGCTAGGCTTCAAAAGTATCTGAGACCAGTTTCTATGGTTAGTTCTAAGCAGGAAGTTTGGAGATTTTCTCATAAAATTAATTCTGAGCCAACGGTAGCCAGACAGTTGGTACTAACACAACTCTATGAGTGTTATTTATCAAAGTCTGAATTTATCTCAATATTTTCTGAAAAAACTCAGACCAAATCCACACAGTTTTTTTCGGCCTATTTATTCATACACTTTCCCAAAAAATTTGTTCCTGTGAAAAAATCATGATTTTTTCGGATTTCTCATCTGATTTTCACAATCTTTTCACACGAACAAACTTTTTTTTTGCCCGACACACTTCTCCCATTGACATATATGCAACCTTGACAGGTCTGAGATGCCGTATTTTCTGATTCTGACTTTTCCATCCTCGGGGTTTAATAAATTCCGAAACATTTGTGATTTTTTAAAAGTCCGATTTTATAAAAAAAAAAAAATCACAAATTTTTCATGATTTTTGCATTTGGAGTTTAGGAAATAACCCCCTATGCTTCTCAATGCTAGTACTTGAGGCTGCTCAGGTTCATCTCACTGGCAGCAATACAGCACCCTTAGGAGGTTGAATTAATTTTTTTCTACGAAACAAATTATTTTATGCACTAAAACTCGGGAATTCAAATTATGCATTTGAAAACTCCTATGTACAATATTTATTAAGCACAAAAAATGAATAAAGCTTGAATGTAAAACACTGGCATGCCAAGTTCATGTAGAAATCAACGGGAGCCGTCTACAGCAAATTGAAGTTGTTTTTTTCAGTGCCAGATTTTAGAATCTTTTTTGATCTTTTGATTTTTTTCAAAAATGTTTTTTTTTGTACAGGTATTTGGATCGTTTAATAAATAAGCAAACATTCGATTATTTTTTCATTCGAATTTATTCAAAGTAGAAAAAAAACCTCAAATTCAAATTTTGATATGACTATTAAGATTTTCATTCATCCAGGTCATGGAATATATAATTAATTCAAAAAAACAACAGGACTTGCTGAGAAAATTATGATAATTAACCCCTTAAAGGGGTTGTTAACCTTTAAAGGGCATGTAAAGTCTAAAATAGAATAAGGCTAAAAATGCTGTATTTTGTGTACTAAATATAAACATGAACTTACTGCAGCACAAGCCTAATCAAACAAATGATTTATGCTTTCAAAGTTGGCTACAGGGGGTCACCATCTTGTAACTTTGTTATACATCTTTGCAAGACTAAGACTGTGCACATGCTCAGTGTGGTCTGGGCTGCTTAGGGATCGTCATAAACAAAGCTGCTTGAGTTCTGCATGGCTGGGAAGTAAGGCGGGGGCTCCCCCTGCTGTTCATAAGTATGATTGTTTCCCTGCTCAGCAGTTAGGGACCGTCTGACAATTCCTATCCACAGCAGTAAATGAAGGGAGAATTTCACTGCATACAGTCAGGTTTCTTATAAAAACGGGACACATTTTTTAATTAAAGTATATTGGAGATAGGTTTCTTTTTCATTAAAGAAAGTAAAAATGGGATTTTATTTTTGTAGAGAGGGATATTCTGAGACAATTTGCAATTATTTTTATTATTTAACGTTTTTGACGTATTTAGCTTTTTATTCGGCAGCTCTTCAATTTGCATTTTAAGCAATATGGTAGCTAGGGTATAAATTCCCCTAGCAACCATGCATTCATTTGAATAAGAGACTGGAATATGAATAGGAAAGACGAGAGATAGAAATTAGCAATAACAATACATTTGAAGCCTTACAGAGCATCTGCTTTTTAGATGGGGTCAGTGACCCCCATTCGATAGCTGGAAAGAGTCAGAAGAAAAAAGCAAATAATTATAAAACTATAAAAGATAAATAATGAAAACCAACTGAAAAGTTGCTTAGAATTGGCCATTCTATAACATACTAAAAGGTAACTTAAAGGTGAACCACCGCCTTTTCAAAACAACATATTAACCATTCACTAGGTATTAATGTGGACCCCTCTTATTCCTTGTGTACACTATTTTTAGGGTAAGTGTGCTTTTAAGGCAGCAATATAAATCCACAAAATAACTCTACGAGGAAATAAATATGTTTTTATCTCCCCTTAGCTCGTCAGTTTTCTACTTTTTACTGGTAAGGGGGAAATTCTCAATGTCTTTCATTCATACGGGCTGGGCTTTTACTGCTTGTCAGAAAAATATTAATAATTGATTATAAAACGAGAGGAAATTGCTGACCATAATGTGAACATTGGGGTCATTTAATATACAATACCTATTAGTTCTAGCTACAAAACCTGAATAGTTCCATTACTGCAAGCTAACAAATCCAAATATTCATGCTCTAATCCAAACCAGGAATGTATTTGTGTAATTGGTCATGAATGTTTTCTTTGTACAGAATTCTATAGCTTTGGGAAAGTTCATCCAATATACATAACAAATTTAAACTTCACACTTTTTAAGAGTGCTTCTGCGCCGGGCCCTATAATTGCAGCCTTCACATACCTCAGCATAAAGTGATTTTATGAATAATTATACCTTTTATAGCTCTTTACCAGTGGGGGGATATTTAAAGGTATATTTTGGTCAATGAACTAAAGTCTGCTGCAATTCCAAGGAAAATACCCAACCCACAGATTACATATCGCTTCTTGTGTTTTTGCGGGAGGGAGGGGGGATTAAGAAAGTGTGAATGTTTACTGCTTAAACCGGATGAAAATGAGCACATTTAATAAATCTCTAATACTCACATAAAGACTGCCTGATCTATGGAGAAATCGGATTGCTGTGTTATGAACAGGACAGTGTTTTATTTTCCTAAATGAGGTTCAGTTGACTAATGTTTAATGGCAGTTTTTATAAGTATTTATTTTGATGGAATTGACCTTCAGCTACTTATTGTGTTACTATAACCAAGTAACTTACCCAATTTAGTGGTGTAAATGTTTTTATTTCATTTTTCAAACTTACCCAATTTTCTTATGATTGATGCAAATCCAAAGATAAAATTCAGGCTACAAATCGTATTGGAAGCTACAGTACTTTCCCATGTAAATTCATATCATTAGAAATGTGCAGATGTCAAGATATAAGTAAATGTAATTGCTATTGAAAGCAGAGGATCTCTGTCCCATGTAGGGTTGCCACTAGGGATGCACCAAATCCAGGATTCGGTTTGGGATTCGGCCAGGATTCGGCCTTTTTCACCAGGATTCGGATTTGGCCAAAACCTTCTACCCGGCCGAACCGAATCCGAATTCACATATGCAAATTAGGGGCAGGGAGGGAGATTGCGTGACTTTTTGTCACAAAACAAGGAAGTAAAAAGTGTTTTCCCTTTCCCACCCCTAATTTACATATGCAAATTAGGATTCGGATTCGGTTCAGCCGGGCAGAAGGATTCGGCCAAATCTGAATCCTGCCGAATCCCGAAGCGAATCCTGGATTCGGTGCATCCCTACTCTTAAGGGCATTGCCTTAACTTACTCCATTTCATTTTGCCTAGCTATGACTATAGGACAGTAAATTAGGGGCGGGGAGGGAAATTTATTGACTTTTTGTCACAAAACAAGGAAGTAAAAGATGTTTTCCCATTCCCACCCTTAATTTGCATACGCAAATTAGGATTCGGGTTCGGTTCGGTATTCGGCCGAATCTTTCACGAAGGATTCGGGGGTTCGGCTGAATCCAAAAAGAGTGGATTCCGTGCATCCCTAGTTGCCACCTTTTAATAAAATGCTCACCTGCTGGTGGTGGGGGAGTGGGCAAATGTGAGGGCTGTGGCGTAAAAGGGGCGGGTCGTGTAATCGGGCGGATTGTGACATAAAGGGGCGGAGCCAGAATGCGCGATTGGTCAGAAGGCAGCAAAAAAGTAAAATTTTGAGCGGGTTGGGGGCGGGTTAAGGGCTTTTGTATTACAAATTTATCGCCAGCTACATTGCCGGTAAATTTGTAATACCGCCTCAGCCTTGGCAGGTGTTTTACCAGCTAGGCCGGCCGATTGGCAACCCTAGTCCCGTGCTATATGCTATTCTGTGCACTGCAGGTTCATAGATGCAGCTTAAAAAAATGCACTTGAATGTTGAAAAACCTGCATGTACCTGCATTCTGGGGTGTTTTACTCGAAACTGACACTGTATTTATCCTACTGTCTGTTCTGGGGGCATTTTGTATTACAATAGGAACTGCATTTATCCTGACGTGGTAGAATGTATTTAATATGAAACCGGTACTGTATGAACTGTATTTTGGGGTATGGGACCTGTTATCCAGAAATCCGTTATCCAGAAAGCTCCAAATTAGCCTGTCTCCCATAGACTCCATTATAATCCAAATTTTTAAAAAAAATTCTTCTCTGTAATAATAAAACAGTAGCTTGTACTTGATCCCAACTAGGACATAATGAATCCTCATTGGAGGCAAAACCAGCCTATTGGGTTTATTTAATGATTTACATGGTTTTCTAGTAGAAGAATTACGGAAAGTTCCCTTATCCGGAAAACCCCATGTCCTGAGCATTCTGGATAACAGGTCCCATACCTGTGTTTTATATGAACTCTTTGGAAGACTCCAATTCCCATAGTGCCTTTGCAAGTCAAGAAGTAAAATCAGAGAAGGAATTTATAGGTGCTTTTGTTAATTTTGTTTGCCTTTACCCAGTGGTGTGACTTTGGAAGCCTGGATTCCCCTTCAGAATTTTCCCCCCCGAATACCACATGGAATCATAAGTGAGCCAGAACACAACTGAATTCTTGCTATTTAGCTCTGATTATGGGTCACCTGTATCCCCGGCACCCGACAGTCACAGGATCTGCTGCCCCTATAGTTACACCACTGCTTTTACCTTTACATTCCACCTCAACTGTTTAGTATTTACCAATAGCAGGGATGTTAATAAGCACTGATAGGGGCTGGATGTTGCTCTGTAAGGCCCCTTGGAACTAGATAGACTGCTGCATACTATATATGTGAGTGTTCAGCATTATAGGGATAGTGTAGTGATGGGCGAATTCGTCCTGTTTCGCTTCACCGGAAAATTTGTGAATTTCCCATTTCTAAAAATTTGCAAAGCTTGAATTTTGGCGCCCTCGTCAATTTTGACACCGGAGTTAAAGTCAATGGGCGTCTGAATAATGTTGTCGCGTGACGGTTTTGATGTGAGCGGCTTTTCCGACACAAGTCCAGAATTTATTCGACGGCGACGACACTTGAAAATTCTCCGAAAATTTGTGCCTGCCGAATTTATTCGCCGATCACTAGGATAGTGACTTAACACCTACCGTATATACTCGAGTATAAGCCATCCCGAGTATAAGCCGAGGTACCTAATTTTACCTCCAAAAACTGGGAAAGCTTATTAACTCGAGTATAAGCCTAGGGTGAGAAATGCAGCAGCTTCTGTAAGTTTCAATCAAAAAAATTGAGGGTTTCTGCTCCCATTGGAGGTGCCGGTGTCTCGTTTTTGGATGCCGGCAACCATTCTTGGAGGCTGGCGAATATTCTTGGAGACTATTCTTGGATGCTGGGGACTATTCTTGGATGCCGGCGACTATTCTTAAGCGCCGGCGACTATTCTTAGACGCCGGCGACTATTCACCCGAGTATAAGCAGAGGTAGAGTTTTTCAGCATATTTTGGGAGCTGAAATACTCGGCTTATACTCGCTTATACATACTGGCTGCATAACCGCTTGGCTCCAGCTAAGTACTGGCAAGTAATGAAACAACAGTTATTTATAATAAGATGCCCTGATCATCCTTTTAACTGAAGACACAAAACATGCATCAAAGCAATGATGCCTAATGCATCGCTATTTAAAGGGATACTGTCATCAGAAAACATGTTTTTTTCAAAACGCATCAGTTAATAGTGCTACTCCAGCAGAATTCGGGGTCACTGACCCTATCTAAAAACAAATGCTCTGTAAGGCTGCACATGTATTGTCATTGCTACTTTGTATTGCTCACCTTTCTATTCATTCCCTATACTATTCTTATTCCAGTCTTGTATTTAAATCACTGCATGGTTGCTAGGGGAATTTGGACCCTAGCAACTAGATTACTGACATTGCAAACTGGAGAGCTGCTGAATAAAAAGTTAAATAACTAAAAATACCCGCAAATAATAAAAAATGAAAACCAATTGCAAATTGTCTCAGAATATCACTCTCTACATCATACTAAAAGGTAGCACAAGGGCAAACAACCCCTTTAATAAAAAGAGGGTAGCAATGTGAGACTGGCAGCTGCCATGTTTGGTGAAGTCCTGTCCCTAGCTCCCTGGGATGTAAACCAACACTATAGATGTGGTAAAGCATTGCTTCTTTAGGGGTCTCTTACACAGGGTGTTTACTTGTGAGATCCATTTCACTGCATAAATCTACTGTGCCTGTACTCAAATAACCGGATCACTGAATATGGGGTTAATGCATACCTCCCAACATTTTGGAAATAAAAAGAGGGACCAAAAAATTTGCGAAATTTGTTGACCACTCCCATTTTGTGGCCACACCCCTTAAAGGGCATGTAAAGTCAAAAAAATAAAATCCCATTTTTACTTTCTTTAATGAAAAAGAAACATATCTCCAATATACTTTAATTAAAAAATGTGTACCGTTTTTATAAGAAACCTGACTGTATGCAGTGAAATTCTCCCTTCATTTACTGCTGTGGATAGGAATTGTCAGACGGTCCCTGACTGCTGAGCGGGGAAACAATCATATTTATGAACAGCAGGGGGAGCCCCCGCCTTACTTCCCAGCCATACAGAACTCAAGCAGCTTTGTTTATGATGATCCCTAAGCAGCCCAGACCACACTGAGCATGTGTACAGTCTTAGTCTTGCAAAGATGTATAACAAAGTTACAAGATGGTGACCCCCTGTAGCCAACTTTGAAAGCATAAATTATTTGTTTGATTAGGCTTGTGGTGCAGTAAGTTCATGTTTATATTTAGTATACAAAATACAGCATTTTTAGCCTTATTCTATTTTAGACTTTACATGCCCTTTAATTACCATGCTCATTTTACAAAATTTGGCAGGTTATGAAAGTTTAAACCTATTTCTGTGTTTTTTTTCAGTTACTACTGTTTTGCTAATGAAGGTGAATTGCCCTTTAAGCTGTAAGTCTAACTTTTCCCAAGGGACCTCCTTATCTAAACTGTTACAATTACTTATTTGCTTATCTTAAAATTGTCACAAAGTATCTTAGTTGCACCTGGTGGCTGTTCTGGGCTCTCTGCCAAAAGCCAATTAAAGGGATACTGTCATGGGAAAAAAAATTTTTTTTCAAAATGAATCAGCTACTAGTGCTGCTCCAGCAGAATTCTGCACTGGAATCCATTTCTCAAAAGAGCAAACAGATTTTTTTATATTCAATTCTTAAATCTGACATGGGGCTAGACATATTGTCAATTTCCCAGCTGCCCCAAGTCATGTGACTTGTACTCTGATAAACTTCAATCACTCTTTACTGCTGTACTGCAAGTTGGAGTGATATCACCTCCCTCCCTTTCCCCCCCCCAGCAGCCAAACAAAAGAACAATGGGAAGGTAACCAGATAACAGCTCCCTAACACAAGATAACAGCTGCCTGGTAGATCTAAAGAACAACACTCAATAGTAAAAACCCATGTCCCACTGAGACACATTCAGTTACATTGAGAAGGAAAAACAGCAGCCTGCCAGAAAGCATTTCTCTCCTTAAGTGCAGGCACATGACCAGGGGCAGCTGGGAAATTGACAATATGTCTAGCCCCATGTCAGATTTCAAAATTGAATATAAAAAAATCTGTTTACTCTTTTGAAAAATGGATTTCAGTGCAGAATTCTGCTGGAGCAGCACTATTAACTGATTCATTTTGAAAAAATTTTTTTTCCCATGACAGTATCCCTTTAAGTAAGAAGCTTTGTTTCTTTTTCTGGCTGGCAAACGCAGTAGTGTGGGTTAGGCTGTCAAAAGCGGGACTGTCCCGCTGAAAACGGGACAGTTGGGGGTATGGATAAAGTTGTAATACCTTTATGATGGATATATGACTGGGGGCCCATGTAGTACCCTAACAATAACTGCTGTAAAGCGCTTTTAGGTTTGTCTAAGTTGTAGTTCAGCAAAAGCAGGTAATCGGTCATTTTTACATGCCTCTTCTGTCTACTATAGTGCAGGTATATCCAGAGTGCAACCCTATCGCTTATACTACAGCTCCCAGCAACCCTTATGTGCCTCGTCAGGCTGGAAATGTAATTGAGCAGTCTGCAACAGACACTTACAGCACCTTTTCCACTGTCTAAATACCACCCCCAATAAACATCTAGATGGACATTTATCAAGGGTTGAATTTTGAATTCATGTGAGTTTTTTTTAAGGATGCACGCACCGAATCCACTATTTTGGATTCTGCCATGAATCCTTCATGAAAGATTTGGCCGAATACTGAACCAAATCCTAATGTGCATATGTAAATTAGACGTTTGAAGGGAAAACATTATTTACTTCCTTGTTTTGTGACAAGAAGTCCCGCAATTTCCTTACCTGCCCTTAATTTGCATATGCAAATTAGGATTCAGATTTGGTTCAACCGGGCAGAAGGATTTGGTCAGATCTGAATCCTGCTGAAAAAGGCCGAATCCCGAACTCACATGAATTCGATTTTACTAGAAATTCGAATATTCGACTATTTATTACTAAAATCGAATATGTAAAACTCAAATGATTTTTACCGACTCGAAAAGTTGAATCTAATTCAACCAAACTCGATTCGAGTTTTTTCACCTCCAATGTCAGGAAGGCTACAAACATCATTAAATTGATCCCTGGACCTGGATCCCATTGACTTATACAGTCATTCGGTAGGTTTTAGGTTGGCGAATAGTCTAATTCGAATTCGGGCCAGAGTATGATAAATCTCTAATTTTTTTTTTAAAAAACTCGAATCGAGTTTGGATAATTCTCTAGTCGAATTTGACAGTTTTGACCATAAAAAAATTTCCACCCTTAATAAATCTGCTCTCTAAAGTCTTTATGGGAAGACGAATTCTTGCAATGACTTACTATCACTTACTGTCAGCACACATAGAGATGAACATGATGATTCGACCAACGTTTACAGGCGTTTATACAGAGAATAATGACCCGCCTACAATACTTTATTCCTTAACAATGTACAGACCTATGCTACCAACCTACTCATCACCTTTAGCTTAGTGACATTTCCTTGGGTCAAAGCTTTTGCCCAGCTAAATCCTTCTTATTGCAGTAACCAGGGTACAACAGTAGGTGGCGAGGGTTACCTATTATTTTCTCATTTTAGACCCAAAGCAATTTTTGACTTTTCCTTTGCTGAACAGGAATAAAATGTGTCTTAATTCCTAAAGAGAACCTGACACCAGAAAATAACCTTTTTGAATGCTATTTATAATTTTGCCATTAAAGTATTTGCCTGATGCTTTTACATTATCTTTCTTACCCCCATGTTCCTCTATGAGGGGCTGCCATATTTGTGCAGCAGAAGTTCGTTAGCATTAGAAACTCAAAGGGGGTTATTTATCAAAGTCCGAACTTATCTCAATATTTTCTGAAAAAAAACTCAAACCAAATCCGCACAGGTTTTTTGGGCAAATTTATTAATACATATTCCCGAAAATTTTGTTTGCGGGAAAAAAATGTGAAAATCACATTTTCATGATTTTTTTTTGGATCTTTCGTCCGATTTTTTCAGATTTTTCACCCGAAAACTCTGAATTTTGCTCGAAAACGCTGAAAACTTCGGGGTGTTGCCAAAAACCCAGCGCACATCAAAAAATCATTGGGACTTCTCCCATTGACTTATATGCAAGCTTGACAGGTCTGAGATGCCGGATTTTCAGATTCAGACTTTTCCATCCTCAGAGTTTAATAAATTCAGAAAAATGTGTTATTTTTTTTTAAAAGTCCGATTTTAGAAAAAAAAATCACAAATTTTTTTCGTGATTTTTGCATTCGAAATTCAGTAAATAAGTTCCTGACTCCGAATGTGACTTTTAAAAAAAATCAAGAATTTTGCAGAATTTATTAAACCCTGAGGATGGAAAAGTCTGAATCTGAAAATCCAGCATCTCAGACCTGTTGAGGTTGCATATAAGTCAATGGGAGAAATCCCAATGATTTTTTGATGTATGCTGGGCAATACCCCGAAGTTTTTGGGCAAAATTCTGAGTTTTCGGGTGGAAAATCCGAAAAAATCGTGAAAATTAGATGAAAAAAAATCCGAAAAAATCTCAAAAATCGGATGAAAATTTTCGGGAAAGTGTATTATTAAATAAGCCAAAAAACCTGTGCGTATTTGGTCTGAGTTTTTTTCAGAAAATATTGAGATAAATTCGGACTTTAATAAATAACGCCCTTACTGACAGGTTGAGAAGGGACAAACAATCAGGTTTAGGAACTTCATGTAGCAATTACTTACAAAATCAGAACTATCAGTGAAAAATTATCAACATGAGCTATAGGCAACTTTTAATGTACTGTAGATTAATATTTTGAAAAGAAAATTTTTAGTGTCAGTATCACTTTAAGGTGGCCATACACTGAGAGATCCGATTGTGGGCCCTAGGGCCCAACGATTGGATCATAACGAAAGGTAAATGGGCGGTCGGAAAGCGGCACCGCATTAAAGAACAGATGTGGTCCAATAGATTTTTAGTCCTGTTCAAACATCTGCCCGACTTTCAGGCAGATATCGATCAGAGGGCCCCATACACAGGCCAATAAGCTGCAGACTCTGTCTGTCACCTTAAGTGTGAAATTGGGAAATAAAAAAAGAAATTTTAGTGCCATCTCAATCTCACACCTTTGTGCTGTATAATGTGAAGTCCTAATCCTGTTCCACAGAAACCAATGAGGAAGCAGCATGTAGTGGTCAGCTGTTTGAAAACAAACATCTGATTGGTTGCTATGCGTTACTAGATGCATGCAAACTTTATTTTACACATTTTTTTTTTTTATATCATTATTATTATTAGAGGTATTTCATTTTTATTTAGAGTTTATTGTACACGTTCTGACGTAAGGTAAAACGGAATTTCAATATACTGTAAAACAAAGGAGACCAGTTGAGACTACGTGTCAGCACGCTATGAATACAAGGCAAGCAGATACCAGCAAATCAATAGGCTCCAGGATGAGTCGCAATTTTTTCATTTCTTCAGGGAGGCATAGCTCTTGCATTAACTGAAAGCCCCGCTTTAAAACGACTGTCGTTAAGATTAAGCAGCGATGAAACAACTCCTGGCACCCACTGCCAACTAAAGCATGCAGGGTGCTGGGAGTTGTAATGCCAAACCAGCTGCACTAAGAGCACACACACAGGGGAGCAGGGCAGTTTTCAGAAGGGACGATTGCAGTAGTTTAGTATGGTCAGTAACTGGATATATTTCTAGACCACCCTCTGCCTCTAAGCTAAAGTCCCTCCAGCTCTGCGGGCTGCCTGCACTCACACTCAGTCTGCAGGACAGAGAAACCTTTTTTTTTACAGGGCTCCTGACCTTCTGCCTCTGACTTTCAAGTGTCAAAGCAGAGGCTGCATATTACTGATCTTCTTTGGGATTTCTGAAGTGTGGCTGCAGCAACTCACTATATGCAAAGCAGAGTGATTTTTCTATTCAGCTCCAGACCCCCCTTTCTCTTCCCCCACCACCAGCTCTCTCGGGCTTTGCACTCGGCTTTTGCACCGGCCGGGGCTGACAGCAATTTCCCTAGGCAGCACCATGATAGTAAGTAGCGATTAAAGAGAAACTGCATGCACCAGTATAGAAGCATTTGCTTACTTTTTTGCTGAGACTGAACGGCCATGATAAACTGTGCGTTTCACGCACCCTCACGCTCTTCACGTACTTGAAACTTACAGCAACTCTAAGGCTCAGTGCGCATGCACACAGAATTTTTTCCAAGGGGAAATTGCAAAGATTGGGGGAATCGCTTGTCGTGCCTGGAGTCTATGGGATGGGGGTTCAAAACTGAGAAACTCACAAGAAATCTGGGGGAGTTGACAGTTGTGATAGGATTGTGCCAAGATAGAAAGGCATGCAAATGGGATTGTGCCCAAAGGTATGTGGTAGGATTATGCCTACATAGAAAGGAATGTGGATAGGATTGTGCCACAATAAAAAGGCATGTGGGTAGGAGTGTGCCCAAACAGCAAGGCATGTGGATGGGATTGTGCCCAGATTGCAAGGCATGTTGGCAGGACTGAGCCATCTTGTTAGCCATATCAGAGCCCCATGAACCTTGGGCAATAATTTGACTTGGTGGCAGGGGGAATTAAAGGAAAAGTCTGACTGTGCTGAGATCTTTCCTTCGGGTGAAAGGAAACTGAAGGAAGAGTGCTATGCGGGGTGCACAGTATGGGGGAACTGGGGAGGTGAGTGAGGGGCACTGTTAGCTCTGTATAAATAAACATAGACCACCCAGCTTGTCTGCCAGATCCCGTGTCTGTGTGTCACTCTTGTCTCTTATCCACAGGGCCAAGTTGGACTCACTGGCAATAGCTCTCAGTCTAAGCGGCTCTTCTACAAGTCCTGATGGGCATGGGATCTGCTGGGCTTTGGGTTTGCGTTCAAATGCTGCATTTTGCACAGGACATTAGCCACACTCTCATATGTATATCTTTATTCATGTACACACACATTACTACACACATACATACAGTACATGAACACACATATATGTACATAAACCCCATGAGACATATAAATAGTTATACACATAACATTTTAACATACATATTGACTCACCATTATAATGTGTGACCTTGTGCCCGACCTGCCATTTAGACCAATGTCAGGCCATTGTGTGTGTGTGTGTGTGATGGAATAGAATGGGATGCGCTCAATTTTAATTCTAGAATCTGTCTATCTGTCTGTCTGTCTGTCTATCTATCAATCATCTATCTATTATCTATCTATCTATCTATCTATTATTACGTCTTAATCCCAGGTACCCTCTAACTAATTCATGTACATGTGCATTTTAATGAATACATTTCTATATATATATATATATCTATAAATCTATACCTAGAAAGATACAATGAGAGCGAGAGAGAGAGAGTGAAAAAGAAAGAAAGAAAGAAAGAAAGAAAGAAAGAAAGAAAGAAAGAAAGAAAGAAAGAAGAAAATATAAACATTTACCGGGAGAATGTCTCAGAGTCTCCATATAATACTAATAATGACTGGGCAGTATAGGGAGTATAGGAGTATGAGACCCCATTAATAAATATTACATATAATAATTATTAAATTACAGTAATCAATGCATATTTCTGTAATATACATAGAAATGATTTTCTCTGTACAGCTGGGAAGCTGACTATATCATATAAAGCAATATCTGGGCTGCTGACAAACATAAGCACACACATATATGGTATATCTATCAATCATCTATTTATCTATCCATTTAACTATAATCTATCTTTTTATCTGTCATCATCTATCAAATTTAGGCTATATACATATTCAATGGAAAATCAATATTTTATCTATCAGTGTGTCAGTGTGTCATATGTCTGTATATAAGAATAAACCAGCTACATAGAGTATACAATGCTTTAATCATATCTATTTTTCTAATTCTCAATTATATATATATATATATATATATATATATATATATATATATATATATATATATATATATATATATATAAACAATAGAGTTTGTGTATGTATTTGTGTATCTTGTAAAAAGGGAGAGAAAGGGAAAAAATACTACATATATATATGTTACATATATATATATATAGTTTGTCATGTGTCTGTCTCTCTATAAATAATAGTATAAATGTTTTAATCCCAGGTACCCACTCATTATTTAATTTATGTGTGTATGTATAAAATAATAAATATATATATATATATATATATATATATAATATATATATATATATATATATATATATATATATATATATATATATATATATATATTTGTGTGATGTAAATATATATATATCAGTAGTTTGCATAGATTGTATATGTGTAAAAATGAAACAGATAAATCGAAGAAAGAAAGAAAATAAGGTGTTAAATAGAGAGACAGACATTTACAAAATGAATAATAAAACTAACACTAATTACAATAGGACAGTATATGAGGAGGGTGTCAAAGAAAATAAATAGCTAATCCCATGCATGGTATTGTACCTAAATGTCTTCCCTTCCGTCACTATAGCTTGAATGTGAGCAATCACACATCCATTGTACTTTATATATACATGTGTGGTTCTGTGTTTGTCTATGTGTGTGCTGTAAACTTTAATTCAGATGAATACAGATCATTGTACACACATAAAGTTCTATAGCAATTCGGGCCAGTCTCACACTACCCTGTCATTTGTTTCTCCCTCCCAGTATTTCTCAATATTGGTGGGATTATCCTGGTGCAGCTGGGAAGCCAGACGGAGCCATATAAGCGATCGGTGGGCTGCTGAGTGTGTAAGTGAAACCATTAGAGCTGTGTGTAGTCGGGTGCTGAGTGTGTAAATGAAACCATTAGGGCTGTGTGTAGTGGGGTGCTGAGTATGTAAATTAAATCATTAGGGCTGTGTGTAGTGGGCTGCTGAGTGTGTAAATAAAATGATTAGAGCTGTGTGTAGTGGGGTGCTGAGTGTGTAAATAAAACCATTAGAGCTGTGTGTAGTGGGGTGCTGAGTGTGTAAATGAAACCATTCGAGCTGTGTGTAGTGGGGTGCTGAGTGTGTAAATAAAACCATTAGAGCTGTGTGTAGTGGGGTGCTGAGTGTGTAAATGAAACCATTCGAGCTGTGTGTAGTGGGGTGCTGAGTGTGTAAATAAAACCATTAGAGCTGTGTGTAGTGGGGTGCTGAGTGTGTAAATGAAACCATTCGAGCTGTGTGTAGTGGGGTGCTGAGTGTGTAAATGAAACCATTCGAGCTGTGTGTAGTGGGGTGCTGAGTGTGTAAATAAAACGATTCGAGCTGTGTGTAGGGGGTTGCTGAGTGTGTAAATAAAACCATTCGAGCTGTGTGTAGTGGGGTGCTGAGTATGTAAATAAAACCATTCGAGCTGTGTGTAGTGGGGTGCTGAGTGCGTAAATGAAACCATTCGAGCTGTGTCTAGTGGGGTGCTGAGTGTGTAAATAAAACCATTCGAGCTGTGTGTAGTGGGGTGCTGAGTGCGTAAATGAAACCATTCGAGCTGTGTCTAGTGGGGTGCTGAGTGTGTAAATAAAACCATTCGAGCTGTGTGTAGTGGGGTGCTGAGTGTGTAAATAAAACCATTAGGGCTGTGTGTAGTGGGGTGCTGAGTGTGTAAATGAAACCATTCAAGCTGTGTGTAGTGCTGTGCTTGTGCCAGTGAGAGGGACACATTGCTGGGAATTCCATATTATACTGATAGAGTGGGATTAGCTGTATCTTCCTTCATATCCCTGTATATTCCCTATCATGACTTTATATTTAGTTCAGATATCAGGGATAAGCGCAGCTGGGACTCCACAACAAATTGTTCCAATGTTCTATTTGGTTGCTATGTAAATAAACAGATAAGCATCTCTGGGAGAAGAGTGACTGCTGCTCTGAGACTGGGAAGGGTTAAAATGTCATCCTCCTCCAGACTCACTCTAATTTCAACATTCCCCACAGAAGAGCAGCCAATGAGCTGCCACAGTGGTGTGGGATTCAACCAATAGGAGTGCTCTGAGTGCAGCTGTCACTCACAGGTGAGAGGGAAGAGGGAGAGGGGCTGTGCAGGCAGCAGCATCTAATGCCAGTGATCCAGCGGCTCAGAACTCAGCCTGCGGCTCCTGCACATTGTCTGAAGGCTGTCAGCACTAACTATTGGCTGTACTGCGGCTGATACGTTTTTGCTACAGTGACTACTGGCCCTGCAAGGGGGACACTTTCCTGATCTGTCAGACTTGCAGGTTGACATCCCTACAGACAGACAGCCCTTGTGGCAACCTTACAATTTGACAGACTTGCTGCCAATCCCATATTGTGCCTGACCCACCACTCCAGGGAGTGGGCTACAAGCAAAGAAGACTGTGGCTTGTCCTTAACGAGACCTGTGGATCAGTAGATTTGCCAAGATAAACTGGTAGTTGCGCCCGGGTCCTTTTATGTTCAGAGGGCCACTGGATACCTCCTGGGCAGCCAATGTTTCCCCCAGTGGCCCACACAGGATCAAGGCTGGCCGCTCTGCCCATCTAGTGCCCATCTTGGGATCCATTTGGGGAGCTTGGTGCCAAGAACCAGGAGTCGCTCGGTACCAGACACTGGATCCAATGGCAGCTGTGCGAAGTTCGAGCAGTTTGACTCCATTCTCCATCCAGGCCATACTGAACAGGAAAGAGGAGCGTGCCCGCACCTTCCCCAGGCTGGCCACTGCAGTCTCACCCGCCTGTTGCTGGAGGATCTTCGGGGAGAATGAGGCAGAAGGACTGGGCTCCCCATGTGGAGGGGCACCTGGGGCAGGAGCCGGGGGAGAGCCGACTGGGTGGGACTCAGACTCTGCTCTCAGTGAGGAGGGAGAACTGGGGAGGCCGAGGGATAACGGGGAGAGGAAGAATCAGAGGCCACTGGAGGCCAGAGTCAAGGGGGAGGATGAGGAGGAAACACCAGGCTGCAGCGACTGCGAGATAGGAGCTGGCGTCCCAGGTACTGGGATATAACTTTTAATATATGTATCTTATATGTATCTTATATGGAATGTATATGGCTGTATGTATGTGTGTGTGTATATATATATATATATATATATATATATATATATATATATATATATATATATGTATATAGTTTTCTCTGGCTTCTTTGCCTACTTTGCTATCTGTCTCTTCTTTGTCTTTTATATATTTACCCTCAAACTTCCTATTATCCTCGTCTCTCTTCCATATAAATAAATGTGGATAAGAACTTGGTCAAACGCAGTACATTGCTGCAAAAATTGTGCTTTTATTGATCCACTACATGTTTCATGTTGGATCAATAAAAGCCCAATTTATATGTACTGCGTTTGACCAAGTTCTTATCCACATTTATTTATATATTGGACTACAGTCGATCAATCTATTTATATCAAAAATCTATTTATCCAACTATTGCTATTATTGATATATATATATATATATATATATATATATATATATATATATATATATATATATAGATAGATAGATAGATATACTCCTATATTGATCTATTTGTCTCTCTCTCTCTCTCTCTCTCTCTCTCTCTCTCTCTCTATATACATTGCTTGTATATATTATCTTTTATCTATCTATCCATCAGAAATTATTAAATAACTCATTTTTGTCTAGATGTGTAACATTATTAGCACTATTTATATATAAATCTAAAACCATAAAACTATTCAATTAGCAAGCAGGGCTCTGAAGATATTTTAATTAGTAATTCAGTAATTTGTACTGTATAAGGAGCATATTATATCTGCTCTTTAGATGAGGTTTCATTGCTAGAATATTCCAGCTGGACTGTTAGAACATATCCCAGATTGCTATTATTAATAAGCATAGTAATACTTATACAACTGCTATTGATAACAATGCAATTCAGTCAGTACATGTGTAATTGGTTTCAATCATTAGTTCATTAATATTGCAGCTCAGAGTGGCAGAGGCAAAGAGGTTGCCCAATATAACTGATGTTATGTGTAAGAGGCTGGCGGTGTCCCCTAATTCCCCTTTGTGTGTCCACTCACTGTTTGGGGAGGGGTCCCAGGGGATCAGGGAAGGGGGGAATCACATGAACTTTTTATAATCAGAGAAAACTGTCTATTTCGGGTGTAGCAGCCGTCTTGCATCTCTCCCTAAACGCGCATTGCACGTTTATATTAGCCCAGCACTACCTTTATCAGAAAAACCTTTAGCATTTCTGGGGAGAGTTGCTTCCTAGTCAGGAATAACACAATCTGGTCTTAGGTAGTAAATTGCTTCAACTTTATTTTCATCTCTACAGCCCATTTCTCTCCTCTAAATCGATCCTAGCTCAGATATTTAATTGAGTAGCAAATACTATAAATGTACCTAAATGATATGGGAATATTGTTTTCACCCACTGCAGTATTGTTTGTAGGCTTGAAGGGCACTGAAAATAAACTGAAATATAGCACACATTCAATCAGTTTTCCATTCAGTTTCTGCAAAATAAATAATACATATATATATATATATATATATATATATACTGTATATACACACACAAATTATCTTCTAGGAATTAGGAATACCAATAATTTAGTTGTATATTTAAAAAAAAAAATCCACAAGTCAACTTGAAACTGTATTTAAAAAAAATATATATATATATATTTTTATATAAAATATTCACAATTCCATGGTACACCACGGATGTTTTAGATTAAATAAATATATATATATATTTATATATAAAATATAAACAATTCCATGGCACACCATGGATGTTTTTGATTATTTAGATTACATAAATATATATATTTATCACTTATGTTTGGAGTTCAGATCTGAGATTTTATATATATATATATATATATATATATATATATATATATATATATATATATATATATATATATATATAATCTCAGCTCTGCACTAACACTAAAATAAAATTAACTTGCACTCTGAGAAATGATCTATTAATTATTAATTACCTAATTATTTTTTTATAGAGTGAAAATGTATATATATATATATATATATATATATATATATATATATATATATATATATATATATATATATGTGTATATGAATTATACATACGGATATTATCAATAAGGCATATTTATAAAGCACTTATATACAAACATCAAACATAAAAATACAAGAACTAATTGGAACGGGAAGCATTCACATTAAACACATTTATATAAAATAAAAACAAAAGAAAGGAATAGGGACAAGTACAAGAGTTTTTTATTAAAACTTTACAACAAAATATGAACATAATTTACACTAACATTACAATAACATTGTATTACACTCAGAACCACAAACAAAATAAGGGTAGCAAATGTGTTCTCTGTAATCATGGCAGCAGAATGAGAAAAGTACTTGGGTAGAGTTTGTGAATTTTCCGGCCTCAGTATGACAGTGTGTATACAATACAGAATGAAGAATCGATTAAGACTGATTTACAGTGGATATTTGGGGCTCCCCACAGGGGCCCACCATCCCACAGGATAGATTAATAATTAGCTGCCGGCTGCTCTGTGAGTGACAAAAGGAACAGAAGTCAGTGGGAGAGGGCCCCGTGGAGGGATAACCTCTGCCCTTTATCCCTATGAAATATTACCTTTCTCTAAGCAGAATTAACATCTGACCTACACTGGTGCGAGTGGTCAGGGCAAATTAACAGATTATTATATAACTGCCTCAAATACACTGGGCCAGACATTTGTCACTGGTGGGAGCGCTAACACTCACAGCCCGGATTAACCCTTGTCCTGCCAGCAGACAATGAGATTAGCAAAGGTAGAGACAAACACTGATCTGGAGAGCGCCAACAAGTTACTTTACAAGGATAAACAAACAAGGGTTGCAGAATAAAAACAGTAGGGTTAGAGGGGTCCTGCTCAATAGTCTAAAGAGATGAAGAACATTTCACACACAAGGTTAGTTAGAAATATAAGAACATACGGTAGAACTAGCGAGGGCGCTGAGATTGTGTCTCTATATGTAATTTGTTATGTGTGTGTCTGAAAAAAGGTGTGTGAGTGTATTAAATGTGCAACGCGTGAGTGTGTAAGAATATATGAATTGGTTATTGTGTGTGTGTGTTATGTGTTATACAATATGTGTGTGTGTCGGCAATGTGTGTGATTATGTAGTATTTGTGTGTGGTTTATTTAAGAGCGTGGAGAGCGAGCATGCATTTGTGCGAGAGAAAGGGATCATTCTGATATACACGTAGCACTGCAAAGAACGTGCCAGAGGTTTCTAACCGCCCGAGAAAGGGAATTGCAGAGCCAGTCTAGTGTTTCCAGCTATTGTTTCTCTTCTCCTCCTATATCTGATGTGCAATGATCACACACGACAATCAAGTACAATAATATTAATAACATATCCCAGCTCTCAATATGAATAGATTTGTTGGGAATTATTTGTACCTCCTGTGCTAGGCAGTATCGCACATGAAAACGTTTATTTGGTGCACAAAATTATTCAATTTTTATCCCATACTGAAAGGACATGGTATATTTTTCTGATTGTTTTGTGCACCGAGTAAATGTTTTCACATGCGATACTGCCTATCATTTAAAGGTATGGGATCCAGAAAGCTCCAAATTAATGGCCGTCTCCCATAGACTCCCATTTTATCCAAATTTTTAAAAATGATTTCCTTTTTCTCCGTAATAATAAAACAGTAGCTTGTACTTGATCCAAACTAAGATATAATTAATCCTTATTAGAAGCAAAACCAGCCTATTGGGTTTATTTAACGTTTACATGATTTTCTATTTAACTTAAGATATAAAGATCCAAATTACAGAAAGATTATTTATCCGGAAAACTCCAAGTCCTGAGTATGGATAACAGGTCCCGTACCTGTATTAATATTTTGGCTATTCAGAGTTTAGTGCAGTATTTTGAACATGTTCCAGGTGGCTTACTCCTAAGTATTTGATTTAATTGATTGTTGAATTATTTGTACCTATACCATTTAACCAATTAGCTGCCACACTTTGTAAATTCTACATCATGATTGGTGGTGCCACAGAAGCAACTTTCCTGGGTTCTTCTTTGATATATGCTGTGCCACGTGTTTAATTATTATTTAAGAATAAGGGATATTAAAGAGAGTTATTACCCATTCAAATTTTAATGAAACTTATTGTGTGCTATTAGAATGAAAGACATTCATAGCGAGGGATCCTCTGCCCCTCCCCCATCCCGTCCGTCAGTGGCGTAACTTGATGTTACTGGGCCCGACAGCAAATTTGATTTAGGGCCCCCAAAATTGAACAATATACCTATATATATTGAAATTGCGCATTAAGTAGGACCTCAGGAGGCCCCCTATACCTCCTGGGCCGCAGGGTCTGCTTCCTCGGTAGCCCCTGCCCTCCGTAACCGCTGCAACGTAGCCCCTAATCCCCCCGTACTGATGCAGAAAATGCAAAGCTGTGTGGAAGTCAAGGCATGAGTCACGGGTGACACCAACCCTGCTGCTCTGGATTTTCTGCAACGATACAGGGGAGCAAGACAGTTCTGGGGCATTCTTTCTGCACTTGGGAAGAGGGGGCCCAGTGTTCTAGTTAATGTTTGATTTCATTCTTCTTTAATTATGTCTTTAAATAAATAAATAAATAAATAAATGTATAAATAAATTAAATAAAATGCATTAAAAATTTGCAGTGCTATTTATAGATCCACAACCTGGTCCGTCAGCTTCATGACCTGTTATTAACTTCCACAGACTCTTGTACTACAATTCTTACTCTCAGAAGCTGCTGTGTCTCCATGAGTTTTAAAGGAGAACTAAAGCTTAACTAAAGAAGCAGCTAGAAATATTGTACTTTATGTTTTGGGCTTGTGTACCAGCCCAAGGCAACCACTGCCCTTTAGCAGTAAAGATCTGTGTCTCCAAAGATGCCCCAGTAGCTCCCCATCTTCTTTTCTGCTGATTCACTGCACATGCTCTGTGCTGCTGTCACTTACTGAGCTTAGGGACCCACTCACAATATACAGTACACATAGAATAGAAATGTCACAATATATGGCTGATTAGTAATTAATACAGATAATTACTACATGGCAGCACAGAAACCAGTGCAATTAGCATCAGAATTTAATAATCAGCCCTGTAGCATCATTTTATATTACAGACAAACCTCATTTTCTGCTTGATAATTTGCGACAATCCCTAAACAACAGCTGCTCGGAGCCCACTGAGACACTTTCCAAGATGGAGACCCTCTGTAACAAGTTTAAAGTCCTGGATCATTGTTGCTATTTAGAAGCTAAAACTTTAGGCTGGTGCAATAAGGGCAGTATATAAAATATGGCATTTTTAGCCATATTCATTTGTAGGGGTTAGTTCTCCTTTAAAGCCCCTGTGCCCCCCAGCTGCCACACATTGCAGTCCTATGCTGAGTTCACTTAGAGAAAAGCAATGGTCTCTCCAAGAGTTGTTGCTCCTGATTGAAAGAAGAGTGGAAGAAAGAAGCGCAGCCTGCAGAGCACGGAGCTTTGCTACTTGCAGAGACACTGCCACTTCTGAGCCCGAGTCTATGAAAGTCAATAATGTTATCAGCAGAGCAATTAATAACAGAGACTATTGGAAGAAAACAGAGCCGGCAATGTATAATTTAACCCCCTCTGTGCTGCACAGATGTAACCATAACTCCAATGAAGTTCTGATTGAGGGTAGGCACAGAAATTGTCTAATACTGTACCATTGAATCTGCTGAAAATTGTGCCTCACCTCTATACGTATATTTAGAGATTCAAAACAGGCCATTAACCCTAATTTTGTGTCTTCTTTCTACATTGCCCCCTTTCAGATCCTAGCCCTCCAGATGAGGATCCCAAGTGTGAGCAGCTGATGCTAGAGCCCCCCAAGCAGAGAAAGAAGCGCTCCCGGGCTGCATTCTCCCATGCCCAGGTCTTCGAGCTGGAGAGACGCTTCAACCACCAGCGATACTTGTCTGGCCCCGAGCGGGCTGACCTGGCTGCATCCCTTAAACTAACAGAGACCCAGGTGAAGATATGGTTCCAGAACAGGCGCTATAAGACCAAGCGCAGGCAGATGGCTGCCGACCTTCTTGCTGCAGCCCCTGCAGCAAAGAAAGTAGCCGTGAAAGTGCTGGTGAGGGACGATCAGAGACAGTACCAGCCGGGGGAGGTCCTGCGCCCATCACTGCTTCCCCTTCAGACCCCCTATTTCTACCCATATTATTGTGCCCTGCCTGGTTGGACGCTCTCCGCGGCTGCCTGCAGTGGGGGGACTCCATAAGTCAAAGGGGGGGCTTCCTATGATCACCCCACCGTTACACCCTGGGGGCTTGAATATTGACGTTTCTCATTTATTCTGCACCAGCAAAACTGTGACCAAAAAAAGGATTTAAACAATTGCAGACTTTGTCCATGGTATCCATGTTGTCTATATGCCGTATAGGTTTTATATCTATGTTATAGCTCCTTATATTCTCTATGGAATGACTAAGCTTTCTGGGCAAGTTGAGGGGCCTATGAAAGGGGATCCCAAGTTCGGACTCTTGGTGGCCCCACTGACTGCATGGGGCTGTTTCTAGGTTCCCTGGGTGTCCAGGGCTATGAATGTACAGTACAGAGCTTCCTTATCGCTTTGCCATTCTCCATCCTGCCTCTTACCCTCCTCATCATCCATGTCATCAAATCCTCTGCTTAGTTAGCAATATCCTATGTTGGGTGGGGAGGTAAGACTTTTTTCTAGCACTTTTATGCTCTTGCAACCTGTGGCCCTTCATCTTTGTTTGTATCAGTCTATGCATTGCCAGACAGTTGGGAATAGTAGTCCAACTACAACTGAAGAACCTCGGATTGGGTTAATCCAAGAGAGGTAATTCTCAAAATCATGGTTTTATCTCATCTTGACTCAGTGCCTTTCCCAGAAACCATATAAGCATCTGCTTTACTGTGGCCTTATTTTAACACAAGATGCAATGCTTTAATAACCTTGCAGTTTGTAGATTCATAAGAATCTGGCACCGTGGCATAAGCTACATTATGTATTTTTCCAATGAAATTGTGAATATCTGTTTTTTAATACTTTGGTTTTTTTTTTCTAATTTATAAAGTATAGTTTAACTAAGAACTTGATGTGTCTTTCTTTTCCTAAAGAGTTAACTGTCAAGGCACAAGGGGCCTCGAAATATTCAAACTTCGGGGTTATTTAAAAAAATCCAAATTTATCTCATTATTTAAATTAAAAAAACACGACCAAACTCCCATACCCGATTTTACCTTATTTATTATTTAAAATGCTTGATTTAATCAGTTTGGGTAAAAAGCTGATAAAATCGATCGAAAATCCGAATAGTACGTTTTTTTCCAGAATTACTGAATTTTTTTTTGCTTTTTTCCCAAAAAGCCGTAATTTTACAGATTTTTGCCCAAAAGGTCGGATTTTCCAGCAGCAGACCACAGAAAATTTCAAATAGGATAGGGACCTCTGCCATTGACTTATACACAACCTCGGTAGGTCCGAGAAGGAGGATTTTCGGATTTGTGCTTTTTTGCAGCATCGGGCTTTAATAAATCTTGAAAAAAATTTGAGTTTAAGAAAAAAAAGGAAAAATTCTAGTTTTGCCCCAAACAGCCTGACCAGATAAATTTGGAGTTCTGTGGACTTGCAGAAAAATGGTTAACCTAGTATGCATTGTGTGCTCCCTGTATCAACGCAGGGATGATAAAAATACTACCCCTTTATCGACTTCCTGGGATATTAGTTTATACTAGTTTTCTGTACAGAATAATTAGAGGTTTACAGCCTCAGCTGAACAAAGAGAGGGTTAACTGGTGCCATGTTGGACTCAGGAGACCTCAGTAAATGGCAGGAATAATTTGGCTGCCGCTGCAGCTCTTCAGTTTCCCCTCTCTCCCAGTAAAGTGTAAAGTCAACTATAAACTGACACCGATTTTTTGAATATGTAAAGTGTAAAAGAAAAAAAAAATGAAGGTTTCTCCTACAACTTTTTTTCCCGTTTTTTCAGTATAAAAATAATAATTTTATTGCCAGGAAACAAGTTTCACTGTTAAGTGTTGAGGAATGTGCGTGGGCCTGAAGCTACTGCTTATGTCCAAGGAAATGTTTAGAGACACATTTTAATGCTGTGCGAAGCCCCTCACTACTTGCTATCTCAGTGCAGAGCTGGCCCAGGGATCGTTTCCCATCCACGCCACGTAAAGAGGCTGCCTGGAATTATACGCTGGTTTAGGGAGCTAGCATGGAACGTCTGAACAAACCTTATGATTGTTTATAGAATGCTAAACATCATTATTAAATATGCTTCATTTTATAGTTTTATTTTTAAAGCTCCTTATTAATTGTTTGGGTAGAAACAGATAATTCTGCAAAAAGGAATGACGAATCTGCCATTTCATTTATCGGCGTAGTCCATAATTAAAAAAAGGCGTATATCTAAACAGGCATGGGTAATATTATCGAAAAGCCCAGAAAACTCCAAATTACGGGAAGGCCATCTTCCGTAGAGTCTATTATAATAGACTCTATTATATCTATTATAATATACTCATTTTAATTTTTAAAAATAATTTCCTTTTTCTCTGTAATAATAAAACAGTAGCTTGTACTCCATGTCAACTACGCTGCATAAATCTATCTATTGGTGGCAAAACAAGCCTTTTGGGTTTATTTAATATTTCAATGATTTTTCAGCCGACTACAGAAATGCAAATCGAAATTACAGAGCAATCCCTTATCTGAAAAACCCCAGGCTCAAAGCATTCTGGATCATGGATGCTATATCTGTTTAGAATTATTTATATTAACACAGTTGCAAGAGTTTCGGTTACTAGGCTAACCTCGTACGATAGCAAATTGTCTCCACTACAAATAAGTTTGCATAAATTAAATTTTTCGGGTTTAGATCCAGTTTAACAATATATACAGGCAATGACAGGGAATAGATACTTCATGCTCATTAACACTAGGATAATGTACTAGGACAAACCAGTGCTTAATTAAAATCAGGGTCACAACTACACTATAGTTCCTATAGCTTTCCCTGAAATTAAATAAATTTCAGTTCACTCTGCCTCCATAGAAAGCTACTTAAACAGAAGAAATACGATTGCAAACTACTGTATAGGCCAGACCTGCAAGGGAGAAGACTGGTAAAATACTGGATAAACAGGCACGGTGTAATTGTTACAGGGAAAAGATGGCAGTTACAGTTGCAGCAGAATCACAGATGCAGTGTAACAGTGACATTATAATCAAAGCTGTATAATGATAGAATATATAATATTTAGAGTATGGTAACTTGCCATAAGAGGGATATCCTATGAATTCCTGATCTTAGTGGAAATTAGGTATTATTAGATGTTGGGGGAGCCAGTATTCTAGCAACATAATTTTGCTAAAGGGGAACTATAATTAAAGTTTTACATGTTATTATTTTATTTAAATATATATAAATAAAAAAAAATATCTTAAAGATAAAATCCCACCCTCCCCAGTTCCCCACACTGCTTAAGATGAGTAACTCTTCTGCTGGGGCTGTGTGGGGTTTCTTTGCAAGCAGAGATCACAGATTCTAGTGCAGTAGCTTTTGGAGACAAGTGTCCTATTTGCTCCACTAGACTGAAACTGGCCATACACGGGCAACTGCTGATTCAGCCCCTTTGGACTTAGTTATCTGCCCATGTATCAGCTTGTTGACGTGATCCTCTCCCAACAGCCTGCATTGGCCTCCTTTGTGATCCAATAGTTGGCCCGACACCCAAACAAATGCATTAGCCAAATATGGCAATATTGGGCAAAGATTAGCACATTTGGCCATACAGTTGAAAATCCTTGTGTTCTTTAATGAAATCTGACACAGCCCCTGGATGAAAAGAGAATAATAAAGGTTTGTAGCTTTTCTGCAGAGGTGCTCAAACTGTGGGGGCTGATACATGTAGAGGAGCTCAGAGCAGTGGCTAGAGGTGCCAAGCCCGGAGGCCAGTGGGGATGTCCTAGGTTCTGATGGAGGCCCAGCTTGAACGTTAATGTTTATTATAAACACTGTTTTACTGCCCTAGCCACTGTCCTAGAAATTCTTGTTACTGCGGTTGAGAAGATGATTTTACTGACCATCTGTTGGACCTCAGAGATGGGTCATAACCACTACTTAACAAGAATGTATTTTCTATTATGAAATGGTTTATTGGGGCAGTAAAATCATACAGGGAAAGGAGATTTTTTTTTTTAAATGTTGTTCTAGAACAGTGGTCCCCAAGTAACCTCAAACACAACACATATGGAAGTAAGCCCTACTTGCCTTAATTTGGTCGTGACACTTTAAATTTAATCTCGGTGGTGAGCAAGTAAGAGCTTTAAAATATGAACTTAGTACAGAACTTTACTGCTCTTTTTTCATTAAGGCTTCAATAGTTAGGAACCAGTGCTCATATTGTACATTACTACTGAAATTACAATAATGGATCCAGGTCTTTGGGTATATTCCTGTTTCCGTCATTACATTCTCGACCAATATAATTGAAATACGTTATGGTACATATGTTCTATGTAAAAGTAAGAGTTGCTGAAGTCTCGTCACTTCCACCACCAGCCTACAATGCACACAATACCCCCAGCTCTGCTGCTAGATATACAAATATTTACTTTTATACATATTTATAGCCACCTCCCTAAACTGCCAAGCTAGACCCAGGCCCTCGGATTCCTGTATACTGTACAATACAGGTATAGGATCCGTTATCTAGAAACCCATTATCCAAAAAGCTCTGAATTAGGGATGCACTGAATCCAGGATTCGGCCTTTTTCAGCAGGATTCTGATTCAGCCGAATCCTTCTCCCTTTCCCACCCCTAATTTACATATGCAGATTAGGATTCGGTATTCGGCCGAATCTTTCGAGAAGGATTCGGGGGTTCGGCCAAATACGAAATAGTGGATTCGGTGCATCCCTACTCTGAATTATAGAAAGGACCTCTCCCATAGATTCCATTTTAAACCAATATTCACATTTTTAAAAATTATTTTCTTTTTTAGTAGACCCTATATCCGGAAAACCCCTGGATAACAGGCCCTCGACCTGTATAAATATGGCCCCGTGTACCAGTACTCTTAAGTAGGGATGCACTAAATCCACTATTTTGTGAATCCTTTGTGAAAGATTCGGCCGAATACCGAACCGAGTCCGAACCCTAATTTGCATATGCAAATAAGGAGTGGGAAGGGGAAATATTTTTTACTTCCTTGTTTTGTGACAAAAAGTCATGTGATATCCCTCCCCACCCCTAATTTGCTGCAAATTAGGATTCGGATTTGGTTCGGCTGGGCAGAAGGATTTGGCCAAATCCGAATCCTGATGAAAAAGGCCGAATCCTGGCCGAATCCCGAACCCAATCCTGGATTCGGTGCATCCCTACTCTTAAGGGCATTGCCTAAAATTACTCCATTTCATTTTGCCTAGCTATGGCTAAAGGACAGTGCAGTATTATACATTGTGTAATATAATTTCTGCTTTGTTCATTAATTAATAAATAAATTAATTAATTAATTAAAACAACATGGTCTACAGAGCTTGACAGAAATCCCAAAATAGGTGTACAGAAAATCTTTTATGGTGAAGGCAAGTGGTGAATGTTCAGCCAGTGAAAGGTGACTATTGGGCATGTAGTTATCCTGCCGGCAACACCATTTTGTAAGGTTAGAATTTATTTGTGTAATGGAAATGTATGAACATATGCAAGCCCCCGAAATAGATGGAGTTCACAGATGGAAATATTTGAAACAGAATTACAGGGCCGCATTGTTTATTTGTAAATGCCCTTTTTAAGGATTATGGAGTTGGAATTTTAAGGGATGCTATCATAATAAAATTCCATTTTTTATTATTTATAGTACTGGTATGGGATCTGTTATCCATAATGCTCGGGACCTGGGGTTTTTCCGGATAACGGATCTTTCCTGGTTTTGCTTCCAATAAGGATTAATTACTATATATCTTAGTTTGGATCAAGTACAAGCTACTGTTTTATTATTACAGAGAAAAATAAAATCATTTTTAAAAATTTAGATTATTTGGATAAAATGGAGTCTATGAGAAATGGTCTTTCCATAATTTAGAGCTTTCTAGATAACAGGTTTCCAGATAATGGATACCATACCTGTATTAGCGAGCATTAAATATTTAATACTGTATGACGATAGTAAGCGGGACAAAGCCCCAAATTGAAAAAAGAAAAGCATATTTCTGGTTCATGCGTGGCAAAGCTATCCTGGTAATACAAATCATTATGGGCCATGAAAAGCCACCCTTAAATTACACAGAAAGAGGTTTCATGCGAACTGACTGATAAACACAATTATATGTAAGAGGCTGAAACTCTTAGCAGATCATGTTTGTTCCCCTGTTTCACGTGATTAATAGGTTGCCTGAAAACACACCCTGGCCATGTTATTCCTGACACTTTCTCCAACAGACACACTTCCTGAGCTTTGTGCGACCCAAACAAAAGTGTCCCATAGAAAGCACCTGTGTGTGTAGGCTGCATGCCGAGCGTCAGTGACCTGTGGCACAATACACACTGACAGGGCTACTGAGGGAGGCTAATGGCAACACTGTGCCCCTCTGTACAATAAGGGTAAGAGGAAGAAGCAGAAAGGGACCAATTCAGAAAACTTAATTAGCCTTTAAAACAGAAGGCAAGGAGGTTTGGGCTTGTTTTTCCCTGCACTCTCTTGTAGAGTATCAACATGTTGAATGACAGTGAATGCTCAGGCACACAGGCCCTTTGAACTGGTATCTACTCTATTTACAAAACAAACAAGGGACAAAAAAAAGCAGCCGTAAGAGATGGGCCACAAGGGGGTTGCACACAGTAACATTTGTAAAGCTGGTCCCATCACCATTAAAATAGGAAAAGCGCAAGCTACGGCTATTGTAAAAGGCAGGCAGGACAATATCTATAAATGACTACATTAATTATCCAATTCTAGTTTGTAGAATATTAAGGTGCAAGGTAGATCGCTGATGACTGGCTCAGGAGCCCACTAGACACAAGGGCTTGCGTATGATGACTCACGTGCACCTTCACAAAATTTGTAGTCAAAAGGCCAAGTGACTCCAATTATTTTGTCAGTTCATTTGGTCAGCTGGCTGCTAGATACTTTGTCTGGAGTAGGCCCTCCTGCTGTGACTACTGGTTTGCCTCTGTTTTAACCCCTTTGTGTGCCTTGCTCTAAATGTTTGCCTACTATTGCCTGTCAATTAACCCTTGTAACCCCGCCTTGTTTTACCTATCGGTGCTGCAATAAAGCTTGCTTCTGTTTTCCATTACCTGTCTTGTCTGCCTCTTTCTCTTTGGTCCTTACTTCAGACCTGTGGCCTCTTGGTGGTCTGAGCTTGCCTATGATTCCTGACAGAAACTGCTTGTCCCAAACCTCACTCTAACTGATTTTCACAATGAAACTCCAAGATTTTTTTTTTGATGAGCACTGGCTACAAATGAGATTGGTACAGGGTCACACTGGGCTTGTGGGACACCAGGAAAAACCCCGGTTGGCCCCAGCCTTCGTGGGCCCCGCTGGCCCAGACCTGCTCCCTACACGATGACTATGCAGCTGCTTCTGACCAACGTGGAGGAGGGTTGCGGCTCAGGAAGAGAGCCAGAGGGGGGCCCAGGGCAAGGGGCCCTGAGGTAGCTTCCCTGTTAGCCCCTGGTCCGACACTGGATTTGTAACCCATCTATTGCTTTGCCCTTGTATAGGAATCTTTGCCTTGGCACATAAAATGGTCACAAATAATGAAAATTATCATAGCATTTATTCCTTTGTTTATCAAGGATAGCATTCAGCTCAGACTGCACCCAACCTAAGCTTCAAGTTTCCCCTTCCAATAATATAAATGACTGGCTCTTCTATTTTTGAAAACAAAAGCTTGCAAATCTAAAATTAAGTGCAGTTGAGTGCAAGTCTAATCAATTGGCATAACTTAATCTGTATCTAAAAGACTCATTTACATTTATTGTACTGATGCGAATGCCAAACATTTCATACATTACATACAGTATAATGTTTTATGGCTGAAAATGCCCATGCAATGACTTGCATTTTCAGATGATTTTCAATGGGTCTCAGTGGAAGGCAAGTTTGGCCACTGTGACAGGCTGTGATGTGGTTTGAATGATTAAAAACAAAACAAAGGGGATAACTCCCCAAATACTTACCACGTGCTATTGCCCTAGTGAGAAGTGACTATTCAGGAGAGACGTTATGAAGACAAATGCTCTATGTTACATTACCTATAGGTCAAAGTGGATAAGACAAACTAATCTAACAACAGACACAGCTTTTAAAATACAGTTTTAACATACAGCACTATGTACTGCTACATTAATTAAAATATACATCATTTAAAAAATGCTGACCTCTTTATGACAATAACACAGGACAAAAACAAAGGATTTATAAAAAAGAGAGGTACACTAAATATATAGCTACATCACTTAGGAATAATTGTGAAGAAGGAACAATTATATTTTTTTCTATGACCCCAATGCAGCAAACATGCTATAATGTAGATAACAGCACTAAAGGAGAATCCTGATGTGTTAGCTCTCCCTGTGCACCTATCCAGGAGGAAAAGCAGAAAGCGATAGCTGGGATATTTCATGTGTCAGCTGAAACAATGAAGGAAACAAATGTAAAGTGCAGAATGTATTTTATACACTCAATCCTGCCCTCCTAATGGTTGGCAGCCAAATGTTTTCTCTCCTTCTGCTGTGAGAGTTTATCCATTTGCAAGTGGGACTGTCTGGTGTGATATAAACAAGTCTAATGCAGCTACCGGTCAGGAGTCATTTGTGAAGCCCTTCTTTCTGGCTACACCAGACTGGTGGTCAAGCAAGACAGAGAGATAGGAAGACAGATGCTGTGTCATAGAGAGAGAGAGAGAATTAGACAAATACATAGAGAGAGTTAGAGCACTGGAATAACTATAGAGGAAGCAGGGGGCCCTAAACCATGGGGTCTGCTTCCTACATGGCTGTTAGATATCCCCCCCTCCCCAAATGCTACACAAGTGGGTAGGTAGTAGGGGGGACTGGGTAGGGGTTGCTATGCACGTTGAGCCCCTCCGAAAATGCATTGTGTGGAGGAGGGAGCAGCACCTTATAGTTAGAGAAAACAAGACATAGAGAGGTATGGAGAGAGAAGAAAATACTAAATACACAAAGGGTTATCTACTATTGCCCTGGAAACTATATTGTGTCCCTTAAAGGAACAGTTCAGTGTAAAAATAAAAACTGGCTAAATATATAGCCTGTACAAAATAAAAAATGTTTCTAATATAGTTAGTTGGCCAAAAATGTAATATATAAAGGCTGGAGTGACTGGATGTGTAACATAATAGCTAGAACACTACTTCCTGCTTTTCAGCTCTATAACTCTGAGCTAGTTAAGGGTATATTATAACTAACTATATATAGACTATATATCTGTATAGTCTTTATACAGATAAGAGGAAAAATCGTAATTATAAAAAGTTATATATATATATATATATAGAGAGAGAGAGAGAGAGAGAGAGAGAGAGAGAGAGAGAGAGAGAGAGAGAGTTGACCAAGAGATAGAGGTACTAAATTTCACCAATGCAATTACCTAGAGAACAACTATGCCTAGTATTTGGTGATGATAATAGATAGATAAATAATATATAGATAACAGAGAGAGAGCACAAGATGATGGATAGATGATACACAGACAGACAGACAGAGATAGATAGACAGACAGACAGACAGACAGACAGATAGATAGATAGATAGATAGATGATAGATAGATAAATAGATAGATGATAGAAAGATAGATAGATAGATAGATAGATGTTAGATAGACAGAGATAGATGATTGATAGATTATATATTTGCAAAGAAGGAGGAAGATTATACATACAACAATAGTTAAAGAGACAGATATAGATAGTAGATAGATAGAAATAGATAGACAGACAGACAGAAAGATAGATAGATAGACAAACAGAAAGAAAGATATATAATAGACAGAAAGATAGATAGACAGACAGAAAGATAGATAGATGGATGCAAGGTATTCTCTTGCCAACTTAAACTTTATTTAAAGCTCTCTTAGTGCTTGAAGTGAATTTATGTGTACTCCCGCACAATATATACATAAGGAAATGCAATTTATTTTTTAATGCAGATAACTTATTTTTAGCTTGGTGTGTGAGGCGAGAGGGGGGTTGATATAATCACTGAAGTGAATATCTCATTCATAAGGGGTGCCACTTAGTATATTATTCTGGGAAAAAGCAGGGGAGGAGGGAATTTGTTCACCTATTAAATCACTAGTGGGGAATAGCCGGGCGACTGGTAAAGTACAAGCAGTGTAAAGTCTGTTGCACAATTTCTGGATTCAAATTTATGACCTCCGAGAATTAGCATCCTAAAGGCAAGGTCCCATTTATTGTTCAATGGATATTTGCCATACGCCTCACTGACAAATCATACCGGACTCTTTATGAGACAAAGACAAACTGGCCCTGTGAGGCAAATTATATTTCAGAAAACTGACCGCTTGTTTCATGAAATTCTATCAGACGGAAGGTGTGAATGGTATCATATTTAGCAAAATATTTTTGAAATGTGACTTGCTGATTTTTAGAAGCATTTGTATCACATGAATATGTATTTTTTTGTTGCCAGCTATTTTCTTATTTAAGATATATAGTGTCCATGAACTCATTTATTATAAAAACTTCCGTAGAGTTGTTTGCCCTTTTTTTCTAACACTGTTTTACTAAACGTTATATACTCTAGACATTTCATTGGATTAGTTCATTCACTTTATTGGATGGTTTCTGGTTAAAATTCCTTAAAAAAAAACAACAAAACTTATTTTGTTGCATTATTTTGTCTATCCCATTGGTGTGAAGACCAACGTTGTAGAACCACGACCTGTATAATCTTATATAGTCATTTACATCATATTTCTTTGCAGCAATTTTAACAATAATCTAGAAACTGTTTTAGCCCCTTTAGAATGGAAAAGGGATAAATAACCTGGAGGGGCATTTTCTTAGCTTTAAACCATGTTTAACCCCATTCTTCTTCCTACAAAAGATAAGGAACTAACTGGGATTATTGTGTTTTCACAAAGGATTACTTGGATCACAGAGAAAATGATGGATATTCTGATCTGTTTTGCCCACATTAGTTGTAACATTATTCCTGTGTTCTGTGATATGTATCCTCATGAGAGATACAACTGACTGGCCAGTGGCAGAAATTAGCTGACAATTTGGGCATGGTGACTAAAATAAAGTGAATAAAAGGCATGGGCATTAGGAAAATATTGAAAGGAAATTCACTTTTAATGCAGAAAATGCCTCCACGACTGATAAAATTGTACTTACAGTGCCATATAATATGGTCTATGGTTTCAATGGTACAGAACAGATGCTGGAAGTCCAGTGGAGCATGAACTGATGAACTAAAGGCTGGGATGAATGGTCTGGGATCAACAATTCTGAGTGGCACAGAAATAAACATCTAATTGACAAAGAGTAGGATTTAGCATTAGGCTAAATACAGCTAATAGCCCCAGCACTTAATGTTCCCCACCCCTCCCTGTGCCCCCTTGGGTTATTTCTTAGATCTCCTAACCCTGTTTATTAACCCAGTGTATCATTAGGAAAATACAGCAATTTACCAGCCAACAGCCAGTTTAGCCCTTAGTGAATGCTCTGCCTGTATATGCGCAGCATGGCTTTGGGCATCAGGTATAATTCCACTCTACAAGTTAATGGAGGCAGCTTGACATCCATAATGATCCTCAGTCATTAGATTGATCTGGACTAGCACACACAGACGTGTTCCAGTTGTTGGGACAGATCACATTTCGCCTTTAATGATGGAAAATTACCATTCCTAATTCTCCGGGTTTTGACACCTAAATCCACACACCATATGTCGATGAAAAATAAATTTGTTATTCTGAGACGTAATGACACATCACCCATCCACTTGGATTAATCAGAGCCGGCACGTAACTGCATTCTTTCTTCTGATCTGCTCAACCTGTTGCTGGCTGAACTTTTTTGTTCTAGTTTACCCATCAGTGCCAAATGTGGAACCAATCGAGCCTTTCAAGTGCTATCTCTCTCAGTCAAGTCTATAACCAAGGTAGCATGATGCCACACAATATATGTAATATATTAGATCACCTAGGGGCAGATTTACTTAGGGTCGAATATCGATGGTTAATTAACCCTCGATATTCGACTGTCGAAGTTAAATCCTTCGACTCCGAATATCGAAGTCGAAGGATTTAGCGATTTTCCTTTGATCGAACGATTAAATCCTTCGAATCGTTCGATTCGAAGGATTTTAATCCATTAATCGAATGATTTTTGTTAGACCCAAAAAAGCTACCAAAGCCTATGGGGACCTTCCCCATAGGCTAACATTGACTTCAGTAGCTTTTAGGTGGCGAACTAGGGGGTCGAAGTTTTTTCTTAAAGAGACAGTACTTCGACTATCGAATGGTCGAATAGTCGAACGATTTTTAGTTTGAATCGTTTGATTCGAAGTCAAAGTAGCCCATTCGATGGTCAAAGTAGCCAAAAAAAACATTCGAAATTCGAAGTTTTTTTTATTCATTACTTCACACGAGCTAAGTAAATGGGCCCCCTATTGTCCATTTGGAAGCCCTTGTGTTAGGATCAGGGCCACTTTCAGGCAGCCAGGATCGCTGAAAAGTAGTCTAATTAGACCGAAAGTTTTTTACAATGCTTTAGGCAAAATAGTAGTAAAACCTTTAATACCATGCACTACAGTGAAACATATCAACAATGTCAATGTATCCAGATGTATGTGTCTAAAGAATATCAAGAACACAGCAATGGAACTTTGCTATATTGCGTTGGGCACATTTACTCCTATCCTTTTGCAGATTAGTTCATCTGTCTATGTACTCAGGTGTTATTGCTGCTGGATCAGGAGATTCCAGGGCTTTTGTTCTGGGGTTATTCCTACTGGGTCAGGAGTCTCCTAGGCTTGTGTTAATGTCTTATTTCTGCTAGGTCAGGAGAACCCTGGGCTGGGATTTCTTTCAGTTGGGTTAATTGGCATTACTGCCCTGACACTAGATCTATGGGTTATATGTTCAGATACTATTACAAGTAAAGGGTTCTGGTGCTATTGACATGGAATAGGCAGTTTAGGTTCGGTTATCACTTTTGTATCGGGTACTCAGGTTTTATTGTTGTTGGAGCAGAGTACCTTGAAGATGTTGAAACATAAGATGTGTCTCTGAGTACTGAGCTGCTTCAAAGATTAGTTTGTGTTTTACACATAGTGCTTATGTTACTAGTTATAATTTCATATATATTATACTAATTTTATATATACCATGCTCTGCCATGCACAGTTTTAATGTTTCTAGGTCCATATAATGTTATACCTATTTAGACCACCTTTCTACCTTTCTTCAGATTCATTAGTCCTGTTTAGTCAAAAACTCACTTCTTAAGATTTATGAACATACTCTCCTTTTTTATTTATGATACATATCAACAGAATGCTTATCAAGAAGCAAGAAATACTCTGCATTATATTTCACATATTCACTGCATGCTTATCAGAGGATTTTAGACAAGGTTAGACTGGCTCTTTACACTGGGAGCTATGTGCCCTGACAATTGAGGGGATTGCACGGGTGATAGACTCCAAATAGGTTTTAACCTTCTAGATTATAATTGCACAGTGGGAAGTAGCAGAACACCCAAGACTCACAATGCAAGGGAGAAGTGCTTAATATTAATGAAAGCAAAAAGAAACCTGAAAAGCGTCAAATGTTTGTTTATAATTTTTTAGTTATAATTTATTATTATTTTATTATTTTAGTCTTTTTTTATTTTAGCAGCCATGCACATTCATATTCAACGGTGTTTAAACTCAGCTCTGCTCAGCACCTATTCTAAGCCCTTGCAAATCATTAATCCCCAATAAATATTGCATACAAGGATTAACTATTTTGTCAAACAGGAGCAAACTGTTGCAGCACGGAAAATAATTACAAAAGTTGATAAATCAGCCCTTTTCTGAATATTGTCCTTTAAAATACTAATTTTTCTCAGGTATGCAAAGTTCCAATATTTAACTGGAAAATAAAGTGATAATTAAACTGATATTAATAGTAGATAGTGTTCCAATGAGGACAGTTATCAGAATAATTAACATTCATGGTACAATATCATCCTTTTCTTACCTTATAGGGAGCATAGGTGTATGTATTTCAAGATTAAATCTGAATCTAAATAAAACAAAACTGATTTTATATTTCAATTAATACATTGGAAGCTGTGATTAAAGGCTGCAATCTGTTACCGTCTCATTTAGTTAGACTTCATAGTCTTATGAGATATATGATTGTTTGTGCTGTGTAGACGTAGAGAAAACAAATTATTAAACATTTTTAAAAGCTGCTTAATTCTTATTTATACTTCATCAGTATAAAATAACATCTTTTCTTCATTGATAAATTGTGTGTTTTTAACAAGTTAGATATAAGCTATGTTGCAGCTTAGGTAAAAACCATACAGAGATTTGTAGGAGGGTTTAAGTTCACCTTTTGTGGCAATTAAATGATAAGGTATTTAGAACGGATTTTATTTGGCACTTAGGTCATAGTTTAATGTACGTCTGTTATTCCTAGATCTGAATGCACACGTAACTGTTTTGGTTTAGTACTTAAGTCATAGTAAAAAAAGGATTCAAATGCCATTCCCAGATTTATACACTAATCTGACAACTACATCACGTAATACATCACTGACACATGTAGAAAAACAAAGTAGGGATAATGCAAACAGCGCACATTCTGCTACAAGAATGTAAAACAGCCAAAGACGGTTCCAACAAAATACACCTAATAACCATTTCAAAATAAAGAAACCCCTCTGAAGATTTGGCATTAAGCAAGAACATTTACAAAAATTACACAGAATAGCCAAAGTTTTTCCTAAAAAAAACCACAATTTACAAATAACACTCAGAACATCGATCTACAAAAATACTTTACAAACAATTTAAAAAAGTTATCACAAAATTCAAGAGCTATAAATAATAGCCAAAAGATATATATTTAATTGCTGTAAAAACAAAAACTAATATAAGTAATTTATTTGGCGTTTCCAAATTATTCTTAAAGAAAATATCAACTGTATAAATAAATAAAAACATTCTAGAAACAAATGAAAAATTTAAGATGTAATTAGACGAATAGATAATAGCTAGAAAAATAAAAAGCGGATAAACATCAAATATTTTGTTGAATTTTTTGAATTGCCTGATAAGGAGAAATTTCAGTTTCAATAATTTTATACTATAATATTTTTAAAAAGCAGTAGTTTCTGTGAGAAATCTAATTCTGATTATGTTATTTTTACAAATAAAAAAAAGATTTCTCCATTTCATTTGTTGTCATTGGTAACATTGTGAAATCAAATCTTTTCTCTCCACCTAAATTTTATATATATATATTTCTACATTTTAGTTTTTTGTAGATTTAAATAAAATACAAAAACGAAACTGTCATTTATTTCATCAGATCTTTTAAGCTTTTTCATTGCAACATGGAATGTATATTGATTGTATTGTATGAATTGTTGTTTCTACAGTACTGTTTGAGTTTAGATATTTAAATAGATTTGAAATGACATGATGAGGTTTTAGTTTCGAACCTCCTAGAAATGATACATAATCGAAAATGCAGGGTTCTCTAGAAATGGCATGTTAAATGTTTTTTTTAACATGTCAGGACATAACTTTTAACAATTGTTTATCTACATCTGGCAGTATGAATTCAGCATGCAATAAATACCGATCCTCGAAAGCCTATGTTCATGTCTTTAACACAGCACTACCATGTTAATATATTATGAGATGTCATTCCTTGTGTGATTAGAACATAGTTGTATTTGCTTTACATTTTATATAACAATATTCCTGCAATTGGGTAGGCTGTAAGCTTACTCCTGCAATCTATGGTTTAGGAGAGGAGCTCTAAATATTTTTCTTTTTTTATTATCAATGCATTTTATGCTTTCAATTTCTAGTGCTGGTACATATTTTATTTTGTCTCTGAGTCAAATTTCAATAAACTTATTATGGCATGCTGTTTCTTTTCTCTACTTTTTTCTTGTTAATATTAACTGGGCACTTTTTTGAGAACTCGGATTTTGTAAACTTCTTTTATATCCATGATTTTGTTCTCTTTACGGCAAACGCCTGTGCCTATAACAGCATGTTCTTACACTCAGCAGACGGCTTCAGGGGGTGGAGGGAGGGGGATAGAAAGTGTCACGTAGCTTTTCTCTATCCAGCAATCATTGCAACACCAACCGACTTCAGGGAAGGATAGGGTGGGAGAAGAGGGCTACAATCTGTGACAAGACACAGAGCTTACCAATGTTCAAGCCTTCTACAAGGATCCCATCTACAAGATATACATCTACCAGAATTCCTTACACCATGTTCTGAATTTGTATATTTTAGTACATGATGCAGCAATACAAAGATTATACATCAAGGGGGTTATTTATAAAGCTGTGAATATCCGAAATCCAAAATATTTTTCAGGATTTAATAAAGTCCGATGGTCTGAAAAATCTGAATCTGAAAATCCGGCATCTCAAAGCTCTCGGGGTCCTGTATAAGTCAATGGGGAAGGTCCCAGTGTCTGTACTGCTGTCCGTACCGATATCAGATGATTTCAGGGATTTCGGACCAAGTCCAAAAAGTCCAAAATAATTCATGTTTTTTGCTGAAAACTCCGTAAAATTCGGATATTTTGGGCAAAGGTCAACATTTTTTCGTATTTTTGCCTGAACCTATTTTTTCTGACTTTTTTAATGATAAATAAAGTCCATTCGTGAATGAAAAATCTGAATCTGAAAATCCGGCATCTCAAATCTCTCAGGGTTCTGTATAAGTCAATGGGGAAGGTCCCAGTGTCTGTGCTGCTGTCCGTAGCGATATCAGATGATTTCAGGGATTTCGGACCAAGTCCATAAAGTCCGAAATAATTCATGGTTTTTGCTGAAAACTCCGTAAAATTCAGACATTTTGGGAAAAGGTCAGATTTTTTCGTATTTTTGCCTGAACCTACTTTTTCGGACTTTTTTAATGATAAATAAAGTCCATTCGGGAATTCGGAGTTGCTCGGATTTTTATCTTAGAAATACTGAGATAAATTTGGAGCTTGATAAATAACCCCCCAAATCTATCATTATGCATAACATAGATTTATAGTATAGTAACTGCCATCAATATAAAGTGCTTGGAAGGAAAAGAAGGAAGTGAGTGGTTATGAAGGTGGAAGAGATGGTGGCAGTGTCATCAACTGGTTGGGCAAATGCCACCTCAAAAGACGCACAGACACTTCACTGCTAATTTATTGAAGATGCCATTCATTTCCCCTGTATACTTGTGTATGTGATGTAAAATTAAACATCAGTGAAATCTCTGGCATATATGCTACAGAAAAAAAAGATACCGGTATGAGATGCGAAAGCTCTGAATTACGGAAAGGTCATCTCTCATAGACCCCGTTTTATCTAAATAATTAAAATATTTGGAAATTATTTTGTTTTTACTGTACAGGCATGGGATCCGTTATCCGGAAACCCACTATCCAGAAAGCTTCGAATTACGGAATGGCCGTCTCCCATAGACTCCATTATAATGAAATAATACAAATGTTTAAAAATTATTTCCATTTTCTCTGTAATAATACAACGGTACCTTGTACTTGATCCCAACTAAGATATAATATATAAGTTCAACTACAGTCAGAATTAAATATATACATGTGTAGTCACAAAGGGGGAAATGTAAAGTTTGCACCAGATCTATAAGCCCACAGCAGCTATTTGCTGTAATCAACTATAATCAACTATTTGCTGTGAAACAGATGAGCAGCAAATGCTGTCTGCTGATTTGGCTGTTATGCGTTACTAGACCTGGTGCAAACTTTATGACTTTAATTACAAGACCCTAGTTTTTGGCAAGGAGAGAAACATATTACTCAGCTGTGTGATGTCTACGTAATATAGTTCTCATTAAAGGGGAACTATCGTGAAAATTAAAATTTAATATAAGTTTTCTCATACTGAAGTAAGAAACTTTCTAAATACCTGTACAATCAATTAAAAGTTCTTCATTATTTCTGAAATAATCAAGTTTATATTCACTATTCCTCTCTCAGCATCTGTTTCTTTCATTCTCTCTTCATGCAGCAGTTGGGTGTCAGATAATAATTGACAGTTAAATCCAATATATCTTATAGGGGGGGGCTTCCTTTCCTAGCAGATGTATTAGAGCTCACTCAAATAACTGATTCAGTACAGTAAATCTAACAAAATGACTGACAAATTTTGCATGTAGAGAGACGTGATGTCTGGTGGTTTTAATAGAGCGAGCTCTAGGCAAAAGGAGCCCCCCTATAAGATATATTGGATCATTCTACAGTGCTACGCAATATGTTGGCGCTATATAAATACATGTTAATAATAATAATAATAATTCTGACACCCAACTCCTGCATGAAGACAGAATGAGGAGAAACAGATGCCGAGTGAGGAATTGTGAAGATAAACTTGATTATTTCAGAAATGGTACAGAATTTTTAATTGATAGTATTTAGAACCTTTCTTATTTCTGTATGATGAATCTTATATTAAATTTTCATTTTCGCGATCGTTTCCCTTTAATGAACAGAGAGAAAGACAATCGGGTAGTGACTATGTTAATATACTGACTACATATGTTCATTGCTTATTCATCATCAAAAAAATCTTGGTCGATGCAGAAAACTTGAGAAGGAAAAGTAAATGAGTTCCATTCTGTAACCTTCCAGTTGTGGTTAAACTATAGTAGCCAGAAATTACTCAGCTGTTTGCTTTTAAAGAAGAACTAAAGCTTAACTAAAGAAGTAGGATAGAGATATTGTACATTATGTTTTGTGCTTCTGTACCAGCCCAAGGCAACCACAGTCCTTTAGCAGTAAAGATCTGTCTCCAAAGATGCCCCAGTAGCTTCCCATCTTCTTTCCTGCTGATTTACTGCACATGCTCTGTGCTGCTGTCACTTACTGAGCTTAGGGACCCACTCACAATATACAATACACATAGGGGGTTATTTATCAAAATCCGAATTTATCTCAATATTTTCTACTACAAACTCTGATCAAATCTGCTCGAGCCTTTTACGATTTATTACTACATTTTCCCGTAAATTAGCTTTGCAGGAAAAAATCAGATTTTCATGATTTTTGGGATTTTTCATCCAATTTTCACGAATTTCGGATTTTTCACACGAAGTCTCAGATTTTTGCCCGAAAACATCAAAAAATCATTGGGACTTCTCCCATTGACTTATGTATATGCAACCTCGACAGGTCTGAGATGCCTGATTTGTGATTCAGGCTTTTCCGTCCTCGGAGTTTAATAAATTCTGAAAAATTAGTGATTTTTTAAAAGTCCCATTTTATAAAAAAAAAGAAATCACACATTTTTTGTGATTTTTGCTTTCGGAGTTTAGTAAATAACCCCCAAAGAATAGAAATGTCACAAAGGCTGATTTGTAATTAATACAGATAATTACTACATGGCAGCACAGAAACCAGAGCAATTAGCATCAGTGATTAATAATCAGCTCTGTAGCATCATCTTATATGACAGACCAACTTCATCTTCTGCTTGATAATTAGTGACGACCCCTAAGCTTAGCTTCTCAACAGCTGCTCAGAGCCCACTGAGCATGTGAGTGTCACAGACACTTTCCAAGATGGTGACCCCCTGTGACAAGTTTGAAGTCCTGGATCATTGCTGCTATTGACAAGCTGAAACTTTAGGCTGGTGCAATAAGTGCAGTATATAAAATAAGGCATTTTTAGCCATATTCATTTTAGGGTTTAGTTCTCCTTTAAACAGATGACCAGTAAACAGGGTCAGACTGATCCTCTGGGATACTGAGAAAAATCCTAATGGGTTCCACTGCATACTGCCTGCCAATGATCTGGGTGGTTTTGGAGCATTATTTTGCCAGCTGGATGTTTGCCAGGTATTGACAATGAGTGGAAGTATGAAGTGGGTTGGCTAGGGGGTTGGAGACATAGTGGGAGGCCCTTGTGGTGACGGGTGACAATGGGCTCTGAATACCTCAGTTCAACACTGCCAGTAAAAACTGTCTACTGATGGGTTGTTATGGATTACTAGACCATAAAAATCCAACTTCTAAAATCTGCCGAATTGCTGTTTTAGCCTATGGGGGACCTCCTAGAACCTATTTGGAGTCAATTGATGGACTTTGAAAAATCAAAGTTTTTTGGGGGGAAAAACTTTGAATCGAATTTGATCGATTGCGCTATTCCTTCGATTCGTACGATTCGGCCGAATACGGACCAGTTTGATCGAAAACGGATCCTATTCGACCAAAAAAAACTCAATCTAATTTTAGTTGGTCTTTTTGAATTCGAATTTCAACGTTTTTTCAATTCGAAATTCGACCCTTGATAATATGCCCCTAAGTCTATTGCACAGTCAGGGTCAAAACAGTGAAACATATTGCCAAGCAAGGAGTTAGGATAGAATCAGTGAAGAAAGATTGGGACCCTGATTTCAGAGAAATGTAAATCAGGTCCAGTTGTTGTACAAGCATGGGATCTGTTATCTGGAAACCCATTACCCAGATAGCTCCAAATTAACACAAGGCCATCTCCCAAAATATTCAATTTTGTTCAAAAAACGTATTTCTTTTTCCTCTGTAATAATAAAAAAAAGTACCTTGTACTTGGGTTAATTTAGGGGCAGATTTATCAAGGGTCGAATTTCCAATTTAAAAAACTTCGAAATCTGACCAACCGAAATTAATTTAAAAAAATCGACGTTTTTTTTGCAGGTGAATGCGTCCGAATTTGAATTGTAGGAATTGAAGTAATAGCGCATTCAAAACGTTGGAATCAAAGTTTTTCCAAACAAAAACTTAGATTTTTCAAAGTCCACCAATTGACTCCAATTAGCTTCTGGGAGGTCCACCATAGGCTAAACCAGCAATTCGGCAGGTTTTAAAGAGACAGTACATTCAAATCGAATTTGGAGTATTCCCTAGTTGAAGTACACAAAAATGAGCTCGAAATTCTAATTTTTTTCATTCGAATTTTCACTTCGACCTTTGATAAATCTGCCCCTTAATGTTTACATGATTTTCTAGTAGACTTAAGGTATGAAGATCCAAATTGCAGAAAGAACCCTTATCAGGAAAACCCCAGGTCCCAAGAATTCTGGATACAAGGTCCCATACCTGTATTACAAATCCCAAGAAGGGCCAAAGAGCAAACCGGTCTGGCAGTTACTGGGTTAATATACTTACAAAGTCTATTGCGTATGCAGCATCCCAGCCGTTAGACCAGATGTGGAGGCTGTCTTTGGCTATATTACATCAATATGATTACTATTATTTCTTTAACAATAAAACGTGTCATAAAGGAGACACCTACATAAACACAGAATGGAAAGAAAACATTTAATCATGGAACTGTAGCATTTTTAAGATTAGGGCCCTATTTATAAACAGCAGAAGTAATTGCATTTTTTTAATTTTTTTTTGGAAAACCAAGCTGACTTCTTGTAAAACAGTGAACTTTAGACATTGATACAAAAGTGAAAGTTTATATACATAGTTAAATACATATATATTGTCAATTTCATAGATATTTTGTTTGAAAAATATAATTCGTACTTGAAAAAGGTTCTTCACTTTTAAATGAACTTTTAGTATGATTTAGAGAGTGATATTCTGTCTGGTAGCTACAGTAGGGTCCAAATGATTCTAGCAACCATGTATTTATTTGAATAAGTGACATGAAAATGAATAGGAGAGGGTCTAAATAGAAAGTAGCAATAACAATAAATGTGTGGCCTTACAGAGAATTTGTTTTTTTAGATGGGGAGTGTAAAAGCTGTAGAGAGTAAGAAGAAGAAAACATAAATATTGAAGACCAATTCAAAAGTTGCTTAGAATTGCCCATTCTATAACATAGTACAAGTTAAATTAAAGGTGAACCCACCTGTAAACATTAGAATGTAATGAGCCAAAATATTCAAAATAAAAAAAGAGCAAAACAAAATCCAACAAAAGTGTGCGTGATCCAAAAAAGTTGCGACAAAGGCACATATTGATACATGTGTCCAAATAATCTCCTGCAGTTCAATATGGCTGTCATTGAGCCTACCCTGCCTCTTATAATCAACACTGTGCAACTGTTGATTAAACTATTGATCTATTGTCACTAGGTCTGGAGCTTATGCTATTGCTGGTAACTTTACAGCTAAGGCCACCCTGGCTCTGGGACAGGATCCGTTATCCAGAAACCTGTTATTATTTTCAACAAATAATACCAATTTTTCAAAAAGCTTTCCCTTTCCTCTGTATTAATAAAACAGTAGCTTGTACTTTATCCAAACTAAGTTTCATGAATCCATATTGGATAAGCAACCCCCCAGTGAAAATGCAGCGGAAAAAAGTGCAATTGCATCCATTTGGACTGCGTACGAGCTGACTAAAAAATGATATTACAGTCACCAGTTTCTGTGTATTTCTGTTTCATAATAAGGTTTCTTAAATAAACCTAATAATGTGTGAGAAAACATACTATAAAATGTGCTTTCCACAAAGTTATCGGCGCCAAAACAGCTTATTATTACAAATGCTACAAATCAACTCGTTGCTTTAAATAGCATTTTAGCTCTATTTACCTTATGTCTATTTTCATCAGTTAATATTGTTGTTCTGCAGCTTACTAAGTAAATGTCTTATTATATACGAGTGGTTAGAAGCCGGGGGGCAAATCAAGAAGGGCTCTTTCATTAAGCAGGTGTTTGCAATACCAGTAAGCCGGTTAATACTTCCCTTCTACATAGAATTTACAGAGGATTACAGAAAATCGATTTGGTGTTTTCAAAGGCTATGGGGGCAAACATCTGTAAGGCATTAGGCACAGAAATATGTCTAGATCGTTAGCCAAACAGGGGACACCAGGGGTCTAGGTGCAAACACAGTGGAACCATTACTGAGATATACTGGTTAAAGTCAAATAGTGTAGAAATATATCTACAACGTATAGAATTAAAAAATCAGGGGGCCTTGGAAGCTTGAAACCCTAATTTGATGAAACTGTAAATCAGATCCAGTCTGTAACCCTGCCGCTTTTGTTGAACTACAATTGTTAGTATCTCACTCATAGTCTATGGCTGGTACTTGTAATTATTTCTATGAATACCTGTAGTTCCGGTTTTATTATGGTGCTCTAGACACACAGGATCGGATCAAAGTTTCGGGACAATAATATGCCCTTCCTCAAGTGTAAAAGACTTGTAATTTATTAACAGCTGATGGCTCACAAATTGGACATTATTAATAATAATGTATTAATAAATAAACAGGTTATTAATGCAGTGTAATAATATGTAATTTGTACTTTTCTAATTTTACTTTATGTTTATGACCCAAGCTTAATGCCACTGTGTGCTGCCCAACACCAGCCTTGAATGATGGTCAATAGTCAGATCAATAAGTATGTAAATAAGTGTTCTAAATATATTGCCAATGATTTAAACAAAGGGAATCTCCTAGTTCAGTACTTGAGGTTTTTTATACCAACACATATATGAGGTTGCAAGGTCTAGTATGCAATAGCAACCAATCAGGAGATAACATTTACCGGTCTGGCATTTAAAAGCAGACATTTGATTGGGTTACAAGATTAAGAGCAAGTTTTGCACCAGGTTTTCGATTACCACTATAGTAAGCACATCCAGCCATGTAGTTTTATGGCAACAGCAATGGAGACCAATGATGAAAGTAGTAAAAACAGGCCTTGATGTATTTTTCTAAATTCAGCATTTGTCCCTGTTCACATGAGTACAGAACAAATCCACAGATCTGATATGTATGCATAATTTGAAATGCATAAGGCTTTTAATACTGACCTATGTGATATATGCTTGTGCTTATGTAACTTTGTTTGCATGTCTGTGTATCAAGGAACCAAGCAATCATTTTTGGGCTTGCTATGTTTTGGTTCTCTAGCACCTTCTGTTCCTTGTAGGTTGATTCCTTTGGTGCCCTGAAGTTGCCAGAACATGGCAGAGGGGGGTCATAGTTACATAGTTAAATTGGGTTGAAAAAAGTCCATCAACTCCAACCCCTCCAAATGAAAACCCAGCATCCATACACACACCCTCTCTACTTTCACATAAATTCTATATACCCATACCTATACTAACTATAGAGTTTAGTATCACAATAGCCTTTGATATTATGTCTGTCCAAAAAATCATCCAAGCCATTCTTAAAGGCATTAACTGAATCAGCCATTACAACATCACCTGGCAGTGCATTCCACAACCTCACTGTCCTGACTGTGAAGAACCCCCTACGTTGCTTCAAATGAAAGTTCTTTTCTTCTTGTCTAAAGGGGAGGCCTCTGGTACGGTGATCCACTTTATGGGTAAAAAGGTCCCCTGCTATTTGTCTATAATGTCCTCTAATGTACTTGTAAAGTGTAATCATGTCCCCTCTGCCTTTTTTCCAGAGAAAACAACCCCAACCTTGACAGTCTACCTTCATAATTTAAGTCTTCCACACCTCTAACCAGTTTAGTTGCACTTAGTCTCTGCACTCTCTCCAGCTCATTTATATCCCTCTTAAAGGGGAAGGAAACCTAGTCAGCGCAAACCCCCCACCCCCCCTCCTGTTTGTTGCCCACCCTCCCTCCTCCCCCCTGGCCTACCCGTCCCGCTGGGCAAATGCCCCTAACTTGTTACTTAACCTTCTGCGCAGGTCCAATCCAGGGAGTTCACCGATGACATCTTCTTCCACGCGATCTTCTTCCTGCTGTGAACGGCGTTTTGGCTCATGCGCAGTAGGATCATTTTGCCGGTACGGATCTACTGCGCATGCGCCAAAAGTCACGCGCATGCGCAGTAGATCGTACCGGCGAAATGATCCTACTGTGCATGCGCCGTTCACAGCAGGAAGAAGATTGTGTGGAAGAAGATGTCGTCGGTGAACTCCCTGGACTGGACCTGCGCAGAAGGGTAAGTAACAAGTTAGGGGCATTTGCCCAGCAGGACGCGTAGGCCAGGGGGGAGGATGGGCAACAAACGGGAGGGGGGTGGGGGTTTGCGCTGACTAGGTTTCCTTCCCCTTTAAGGACTGGAGTCCACTGCATACTCCAGATGAGGCCTCACCAGGGACCTATAAAGAGGCATAATTATGTTTTCATCCCTTGAGTTAATGCCCTTTTTTATGCAAGACAGAACTTTATTTGCTTTAGTAGCCACAGAATGACACTGCCCAGAATTAGACAACTTGTCAGTTGCTTCCTCAAGGAGCAGGTGACACTTTAAACACCAGTTGAACAGAGATAGGACAAGAATGAGACAAATATTTCCTCAAAACAGGTAAGAAGGTTTGGGGGAAGCTGCTGTCATGCATATCCAAAAAAATGGCCGTGGTCTGAAGCAGGTGATAATCAGTTGTAGTCGGTGAACAGAATGACACCAATGACTTGGCAAAAGGCCAAAAGAAAAATTACCCTTTAAATGCTTATGGTGCAAAAATCTAAGCACGATGATGCCATCACACATAATTGTTGCGTGATAAAATCCCTAGCATAAAGCTACATTGTGCAGCAACCAAGGAACCATGACCATGAAGTTGGCTGGTTCATTGGTGTATCCAATGTTTTGGTATATTGTTATAGTTATGTATACAGGAACATGAGAGATAACAGATAACACAGATAACAATGCCTTGGTAACTGAGTATTTTGAAAGCTCTATGACTGTGTTGTCTGCACTATGAGCTCAAGGGAAACTCTCAATTATTAACATAGACAGGGCAATTAGAAATTGGTCTCATTAGAAATGAACGCCAGCTCACAGCCCCATGGCCAGTAAAAGAAATGCAAGACTACTGAGTCATATATAATTATACACTTTTTTCTTTAGAACCCCATAAAGAACGCTCTCCTGTAATTGTCAGCTGATTATTAGCAGGCCCTAATGATGTGCTGGGTAAATAACTGGGAGAAATTTAGCGTATTGAATGAAGGATTTATTTACATTTGTAAATCGGTGAAAACATACATCAGTACAAGATGTGAACATGTATTCAGTCCCCATGCTGGGATATAAAAGCCTGGGGAGTGCAGTAAAAAACATAAGAACAAACTGCATTAAAAAACTTAACTAGGGCAAAACAGTAGTGCCTTTCTTATTTACATTTCATTAAAACCCCATTAAACCGTATGCTCCTATTAAAAACACATTAGTTTAAATAATGTCAGGATTATTTACTGTGCCCCAGATGAGCAATAATGGAAAGTCTACAAATAGAGCTCATTACCCACCTGTGCCAGGTGTTTATGACACCTTCACCAATACTGGGAATGTTGTTTCTAGAATGAATTCATGGACAAACACAACTGGTAAGGAACATAAACCTATTGTCTTAAAATGGGGTCAGTGAAAGCAGTGCCTGTGTGTGCTTGACCTGACCAGGCAAATCCCACGGTGAGCTGTCAGCAGGAATCTTCTCCAAATTCTTGGTGATGATAAATGGCCCCTGGATCAGCCAGCCTGGATCATTGCTTGGAGAGTTTACAGAGTAGGAGAGAAAGACCATAAGGAAGAGAGGGAGGAAGTGACAGTCAACAAGCAAAGATTATATATCTACATTTAGATACATAAATTAAGGGGCTGGTAATATCAGAAAATGAAACATGCTCTATAGTGTATGTATTTACATATAGGGGGAAATTTATCAAAGGTCAAGTTTGGAGATGTGTGCCTATGTCAGCTAATACAGCTGATATAGAAATGATTTGTTGATGTTGTGGGAGTTGGACATTTTCATTTTGGTAGCTGGATACTTAGGGGCAGATTTATCAAGGGTGGAATAGTAAATTAGATTTTTCGAGTGTCAAAATTCACACATTCAAATTTGAATCCACCTATTCTAATGTAAATTTGAGTTTTATCACACCTGGGAAACAATCCCAATTCAAATATTCGCCACCTAAAACCTGCCGAGTTCAGGTACCAGTCAATGGCAAAGGTCCGTTGAGCCATTTGGAGATATTAACAGCCTCCTGACATTGAAATTTTATTTTCTAAGAAAACCTTGATTCATATGGATCGAATATGATTAGACTTTTTCGACCTTTTCAGGTCGGAACCATTTGATCAGATATTAGCCATTCAAATTTTTTCTTAAAAACCCCCCAGTCGAATATTCGAATTAAAAAAAATTCACATGAATTCGAAATTCGACCTTGATAAATGGGTCTCACCGTTTTTTGTTTCTTGATCAGACGAATATTCAGGTTTGTTCGAGATCTTGTCGGATTTAAATGGGTGGACACTGCACAGCATGCAGGAATTCGAGAAAATTACTGTGAACATTTGGCTTTAGTTTGTACGATTGAACTTGAGTGGGATTAAACCAAGATCTCTCTTAAATACAGTCAGATTCAAGGAAACTCAAGGTTAGTTTACCAATTGATTTGAGAAAGCCAACATGATTTTTGATGAATGTGCTCTATAATATTTGTTTAGCTTGCAAATATAAAAAAAAAGTGCATGATTTGTAGCAAACCTGATATTTTCATGAAAAATACAAATATATTTACTTTTGTTTGCAGGGCATTCTGCATATGTATTAAATTAGAGGTATAGTATCTATTATCCAGAAAGCCATTCTTTCCCCGACTGAATTTTATTCAAATAATCCAAATGTTTAAAAAGTATTTCCTTTTTCTCTATAATAATAAAACAGTAGTTTGTACTTAATCAAAACTAAGATATAATTAATCCTTATTGGAAGCAATACCAGCCTATTGGGTCTATTTAATGTTTACATGATTTTCTAGTAGACATAAAGCAGAACTCAACCCCCCATTAATAAAAACCTCTACCCAGTACCCTACATAGTCCCCTGCTCCCCCCTGCATAGGTGATAACACCTAAAAGTGCCCCTAATCCTTTATGCGCCTATACGTGCAGAGTAAGCAGTGGAGCTCATGGGCGCCATATTCCAGCTCTTTGAATTAAAAATTAGTTATCTGGAAAACCCCAGTTCTCGAGCATTCTGTATAACAGATCCCATACCTGTAACTGGTTACTAGCCCTAGGAGAACATTGTACCTTTTATTAACCTGTACATGTGTGAAACAATCACCGTTATGAAAAAATATGGATACTAATTTCTATTCATTTATTTGCATCATCAGTAACACATTGCCTTTACTGTCCTTTTGATTAATCACTTTAGATATATGCAGTCAGATTAAATTGATAACTAGTAGGTCTTGTGTACTACAATAAAGCACTCATTACAAAACATGGGATTAGTTTTTCTCACATCAACATGAATTTAATCTAATCTCTAATACAGACCTTCACTTCTTCCAATCTAAAATGCACTTTTGGATCACTGCTAAACATCCCATTAGCAGAGCTGGAATGTCAAAATAATGCCAGTTCTACAAGGCAAGTGTGGGCAGCAAACTGCTAACCTGACAGTTACACTGATAGATGCTGTAGAATGATCCGTCTTTCTGCGAGAGTATGCATTTTAATGGACTAAAATGAAAAGAAACAAGTTGCTCAATAAGCTCACATCCTATTATTATAGATGGTCACAGGAGGCTGATGAAACACTAGTTCAATTGAGCAATTTTGTGATAAGGTGGGAATGTGAAGAGAGCTTTTGTTTACTGCCCCCGCCTCTGAGTTATTTTGGTTTGAATGACACAATGCTAGTTTTTTACAATATTAATGGATAGTAATCCTGTTCCTTATTCTCTAAAGTGCAGCAAATTGCTGGTGATAAAAAAACGTAGGCAGTAATGTAGTCGCTGGTGCAAAGTTTACTCCAGTAATCTCATTAAAGGAGAAGGAAAGTCGTTAACCACTTGGGGGTGCCAAATGTTAAGCACCCCCATGTGAATGTATTTACTTGCCTGAAACCCCAGGCCGGTGCTCCAATCAACAGAAAACTGCACCAGCCTGGGGTTATTCCTTCGCTTCTCTTCCGGTTTGTTCTGTTTTTAAATTTCCCCGGGAAGACAAATGCGCAGTACAATGAAAAAGCCGAATTTTTAGGTAAAGTTCGGCTTCCTCACTCTGATGCGCATGCACAGTCGCAAGAAGAAGATGCCAGAAGAGAAGTGCTCCGTGGTGCTCACTGGTATAACCCCGGGCCGGTGCAGTTTTCTGCTGATAGGAGCATCGACCCAGCGTTTCAGGTAAGCAAATCAATCACTTGGGGATGCCTAACATTTGGCACCCCCAAGTGGTCAACGACTTTCCTTCTCCTTTAAAAGAAGACATGACAGGTCAATGGTGTTAGTATAGACATGGTTACCCAAAGTAGCTACAGGTATGAGACCTGTTATCCAGAATGCTCGGGTCATGGGGCTCTACTAGAAAATCATGTAAATACGTAATAACTTCAATAGGCTGGTTTTGCATACAATAAGGATTAATTTTATATCTTAGTTTAGATATAGTACAAGGTACTGTTTTATTATTACAGAGAAAGGAAAATCATTTTTAAAAAGATGGATTATTTGGATAGAATGGAGCCTATGGGAGAAGGCCTATCTGTAATTTATAGGGTAAGATTCATTCTGGAAGAATCCCTGCAAGGGTTAATTTAACCATTTATGGCTGCTGTGTGACACAGTTAGTATTATTGTAATAATTTTTTTGATTACTCATTGTGATTTTGTTCCTCTCATCGAGTACACTTCTGTGGGTATTAGTTTTTCTATTGTATGTACTTTTATGACACTTTATGTATTGTACACTATCTATTGGATCATTTTAACTATATATGAGAAAGTTTTTTTAGATGTGTTTTTAACTTACATTGATTGGATAATTAATGATGACACGCTAATTGAACAATGCACTGCTCTATTTATTTGCACTCTGTATGTAGATCACGTATGCTTGACAAAGGGGTTTTACTCCCCGAAACGTTGCATCGCACTCCGCATTGAAATAAATTTTTGAAGATTTCTCACAGTCCTGTGTGCCGTTGGAATTCCTTTGCTGTACTCTGTTGTGGGGCTGCCGAACCTCTGCCAGTGAGCACCAGGCATATTGCTGTTATCTGTTGGGTGTGCGGGATCCTGCTTTGTTCCTATCTGTAATTTGGACATTTCTGGATAATGGATCCCATACCTGTATTAAATGGCACTCTCCATCCTTATAGTCTGCACATAACAGTGCCATATTGTTCTTTGTGTTTTCTTCTGGATATCCACCAGCTCTACTGGAATTTTTTTTTTTAAAGATCCTAATGTTACCTTGGAATTTTCAAGTATACTTCCTTAACTATATAAATTCTCTTCCTGCGGGCGTCACTTCCAGCATACGCTGTTGAAACAGTAGCTTCAGGATTCCTTTGAGTCAGGAGTTGCATTTGCACATAATTTACACAAACTAACAGGTGCTCAGCCCAAAAATGCATAAGTGTAAGGAGCATGCTTATATGCAAGCACCTTTAATGAATAGGCTTGTGTCCATCTCAACTCAGGCACACTTGCATTCATCAGTGAGCCTCCATGCCTTTGTCCATTCAGCATTATGTGACAACCTAACCGTATCAGAGCACTCGACTGATAAGACTCAGGGTAAAATATGTTATACCACTCTCTTGCCTAGGGAGGTCTAGTTAAATTTAGCCATGGAATATATAAAGTACAACAACATATACATTAAATAATTTTCAGTTATTGGTGTTACTGACCTTTTGTGAGGTTGCTTCATTTCTGTAGCAGGAAAACATGTGAATATTTTCTGTTGTAAGGGTCTAACACACACACATACATTGCTTTGAGGTTGTGAAGCCTAAAGAAACACAACGTTAAGATTGTCCTCTGCTGTACATCATTTTTAGACTAATTATGTGATGGGTTTTAGTTGTCCCATGGATCATACATACAGAGCAGAATAAGAAATAAATGTATATAAAGGCAAATGAGGCAAAGGGGCAAATTCACTAAGATTCGTAGTTGCGCCAGCGTCCGCTTCGCCGCACTTCGCCAGGCGAATTGACGCTAGCGATGCTTAATTTGCATATGGTGCCAAATTGAATTTACAATGGAAGTATAGCAGCACTACTCAAGCCTGGGAAACCTTCAAAACATCAAATAAAAATTTTATTTTGCCCTACACATGTGCCCACTGTACAGTTAAGGTGCCATGAGTTAGGAAATGTAGGGGGGAAGGAGGGTAGACCAAAAAAAATTTCCGATCTTTTTCGGCCTATCACCCATAAAAAAAGAAAAAACGCCAGCGTTTTTTGGGACTTTGAAAAAATTTCAACTTTTTTTGAAGCAATCCCTATCTACTCTATTGCACTTCGCCTGGTCTGAGGTGGGGAAGGAAGTCTAGCGTAAAAGGTAGCGTTCAGAAAAATGCGCGCGTCAGTGAATTTGCGTAGTTACGTCTATTGCGCAAATTCGCCAGGCGTAAGGGTGCGAAGTAACACTAGCGAATTTACGCCAGTGTCCGTTAGTGAATCGGCAAATTAACGAAAATGCCCTACGCTAGTGAATTAACGCTAGCGTTAGGCGCTTCGTCCTTTAGTGAATTTGCCCCAAAGTGTGATACATTATAGGTAAATAATATTCAAACTGTACTACTTGGAGTTTTAAAAGTATACAGGTCAGCTTAAGCATGCATTATATGGCACACACAGTTGTTAAACAGATGTAAAATACCATGATGATAGCTATTTTCTTTTTTTTCCCTTGGGGGGGGATTTTATGCTGACTGCCGCAGTTGTAAAAACAGTAACTACATTATACGCATTGGCATTAAAAAATAAATAGGATTATAAAACAAAATCATGGTAGTTTCCCTTTAAAGGAGAGACAGAACAAGGAAATTATTTTCCTCTTCCAGGCATGACATGCTTACAGAGTTTTATTTGCCTACAGGCTATTGAGGCTGCACTTCTCACTTAGAACTTATGTAGTGCTTTGGGCAGACCTTTTCAGCATCTACATGAGGCCCCAGGGCATTCTCTGTTCAGCCTCTTTTCCCACTTCATAAAACAAAATTGAAAGTAGAATTAGCTACACAAAACTATCGCCACTAGGAATATATTTTGTGCAAAATTGGTAGTTCACAAAGAATGTCAACAACCCTCGCAGTAAGGCCTCTAAATTACATTCCAGGTAATCCTGCAGTGTGAACATTCTGCAGTCGCAACAAATCTGATTAAATCAGTTTTCATATTAATAAACTTGGAGTATTTTCTGTGTTTTTTTACATCCCAAGACACAACGGGGCAAGTTTACTAAAAATCGGCAGAAATACAATCTGCAGGGACATTACAAATTTACTATTATTTGAGGACAATTCGCTAGCGAAAGAGTGTAGCGCTAATGAAGTTTTGTGCCCTTTCGCCAGGCGTATTTTCGCTCAGGCAAAGAATTGTTACTCTGCCAATTCCCTAAAGTGCAAATTTTCCGTTATGTTACCCTTTTCGCCAGGTTATACCAAGCAATCTGATAAGATGAAGCTACATCCTCCTCAGTCTTATGTCAGTGACATTATATCCTGTATACTGAAGTCATAAAAAAAGGTTGGCATTTTTCATATCTTAAAATGGGATTGTGTTTAAAAGTTGTAACTGTTGAATATATATTTTTTAATCATGTTTTTAACCATTTGATGGGCATTCCACATTTGAATACAGGTTCTAGGAGGTCTCCCATAGGCTAAAACAGCAATTCGGCAGGTTTTAGATGGCAAATGGTCGAAGTGGAATTTTTAAAGAGGCAGTAGATGATAAATTTTGATATTCAATTTTTTTTTCAAATTCGAATCAAATCCCCTAGTCGAAGTACACAAAAAATAACTTGAAATTCTGATTTTTTTTTTTCATTCGAAAATTCACCTCAACCTTTGAAAAATCTGCCCCTAACTGATAGGCTGAGATGGGACAGTCAGGTTGGCAAAACAGTCAGGTTTAGAAACTTAAACTAACAATAACTTAGATAACCAAACCTCTCAACAAAAAATGATCAACATGACCTATAGGTAACTTTTAATGTATATTCATATTTTAAAAAGTCGTTTGTTAGTGTCAATATCACTTTAAGTCAATCGGAGAGGTCCAGGGATCAATTTTGAGTTGTTTGCAGCCTTTCTGACATTCAAGTTTTTTTCAGAGGAAAAAAACTAGAATCAAGTTTTTTTAAATTAGAATTGAATTGAATTTGAGTTTTCAGGTCGATTCTATTCACCTCGAGTTTTAAAAATTCGATTTTATTAATAAATTTCGATTGGTCGAATCTGGAGTTCATGGGAGTTTTAAAAAACTCAAATGAATTCGAAATTCGATCCTTGATAAAAGTGCCTTGTATTTGCATTGTATTCACATAGACCACAACTAAAGGTAGAGCTGAATATATGTTCCTAATGATTTTTAATTATCTGTGTTCCACTCATCTATAAACATGAGCGAATATTATGCCCTTATATGAAAAATTAAAAGACACTGTATATATTTCATTTGTGTGAACTTTAAATATGTATACAGTATACAAGCACAACAGCACAAGGCTTTGATAAAAATTAGGCTATTTAAACAAAAGAGAGACCTATCTCAGTGCCCCAACCCCCAAACTGCACCACAGTGGACTCCCAGTGCTACCCTGTTTGGCATACCTGTGAATAAAAAACAAAGAAGAACAACAGAATTTTTGGCCGCCATCTTGCACCAATGGATATAATTTTGAGTCAGGAGCAATGGCAGCTGAAGTGAAAGCTGAATCAGCTTCAACTGCGCTTATGAGGTTTACTTATCCTTTAAAGGAAAACAAAAACCTAAAACGGCTTACAATGCCCTATTATAGATACATTTGGGGGCAGATTTACATAGGGTCGAATATCGAGGGTTAATTAACCCTCGATATTCGACTGCCGAGGGTATAACCTTCGACTTTGAATATCAAAGTCGAACGATTTACCGCAATTAGTTCGACTGAACGATCAAACGAAAAATCGTACAATTCGAAGGATTTTAATCCATCGATCGAACGATTTTTCTACGACCAAAAAAAGCTTAGAAAGCCTATGGAGAAGGTGTGGAACAGCTCATGATCCAAAGCATAGCACATGATGTATAAAACATAGCACATGATGTATAAAGCATAGCACATGATGTATAAAACATTTGGGAGGCAGTGTGATGGCTTGGGTGTGCATGGCTGCCAGTGGCACTGGGACACTAGTGTTTATCCATCATGTGACACAGGACAGAAGCACAAGAATGAATTCTGAGGTGTTCAGAGACACTTTCTGCTCAAATCCAGCTAAATGCAGTCACATTGATTGGGAGGCGTTTCATAATGACCCAAAACATACAGGCAAAGCAACCCAGGAGTTTATTAAAGCAAAGAAGTGGAATATTGTTGAATGGCCAAGTCAGTCACCTGATCTGAACCCAATTGAGCTGCATTTCACTTGTTGAAGACTAAACTTCGGACAGAAAGGCCCACAAACAAACAGCAAGTGAAAGCCGCTGCAGTAAAGGCCTGGCAGAGCATTAAAAACCCAGAATCTGGTGATGTCCATGAGTTCAAGACTTCAGGCTGTCATTGCCAGCAAAGGGTTTTCAGCCAAGTATTAGAAATGAACTTTTTATTTTCAGTTTTTTAATTTGTCCAATTACTTTTGAGCCCCTGAAATGAAGTGATTGTGTTAAAAAAAAGGCTTTAGTTCCTCACATTTTTATGCAATCTTTTTGTTCAACCCACTGAATTAAAGCTGAAAGTCTGCAGTTCAACTGCATCTGAGTTGTGTCATTTAAAATTCATTGTGGTCATGTACAGAACCAAAGTTAGAAAAAAAAGGTTGTCTGTCCAAAGATTTTCTGGACCTAACTGTATCTCCGTTTATTTCTTAGACTTTCTTTCACTGCACATTTTGTGCTATATTCGGGCTACTTTTGAAGGGCCTCTTGGCTAGTTTTGGGCTGGTTTTGTAGCTGACTTTGAAAATTAGACGTGGCAACCCTGGTGAAAACTGAACAGGTGGAAACCCAACTCAAGGTGCAGTAGTTGCGCCATTATAGCACTGAATGCTAAGAAGAACGAGTGCATATTTTGTTTTGTAAATGAGCCCATGACCGGCTAAGACTCCCTGACGTTACACAGACCAAGGCTTCTGAGATGTACAGAGCATTGTTTACCGTGCTACGCAATATGTTGGCGCTATATAAATACATGTTAATAATAATTGTTGCTCCTGAGGTAGGAACAGACCAACGCACTCTGAGGGGTAGAGAGTCTGGAGAAGGCGGGACTAAACCACTACAGGTAATACGAGGGGCTGAACGTGAAAAAAAAATCCTGCCAAAATATATATCCAGTCGGACTCCACTGCTGTTTGAATTAAAACAAGGTTTATTCCAACACAAGCGCTTCCAACCTAACTTTCAGCTCGGCCTCTAGCCTAGTTACTATTCAGGCGTCACTAGTATGGGACAAACCATTGCGTATATGGGTGTCGCCGTTACATTTTTGTGCTAAAAAACTGGTTAATTTAGCGCTTGCGATAGACTAATGCGAGAACGCATAACACGGTTACTTATCCATATGAATCTCCATGCTGTCACAACGAGCTTCGCTGTAACGTTCAGAATCTTTGAGTATTCTCAACTGCACCCCCCCCCCCAGTACCAGAAGTGGTTGGTTCCGGAGCTGCAGCCAGTGACAGGCTCTGTAGGGGGAAGATGGCGTCTGGTTGCTTAGCACTGCTCATGTAAATCCGGTTTGCTATATCCCGGAGCCTTGTTATCCCCCACACCGTTACCGAGGCGGCTATAGACATGTCTGATTCAGAAGAGGAGAGCCAAGACCGGCAGATTAAAATAGTCGTTCTGGGAGATGGAGCCTGTGGGAAGGTTAGTGAGACCCTACATTATCAGTCCTGTCCTGTGGGGCCCCTGGGTTACTTACTGTGAGGGCCCTACGTGTCTTTGTAAGGGACTCTTTCAGGGTAGGGAGGAGAAGCATGTGACAGGGACCCCAGGCATCACAGCCTTTATGAAGGAAAGAAAAAAAAAAAATGATTAATAGTAATAGTATGGATTAGTTGTTTGCTATTTACAGTATATGCATCTGGGTTTATTGGATGCCAGTGATCTCTGGAACTACCACCAGCCTGGCCTGTGTATTAATTCCTGGGATTTCCCCTTCTGAGTTGCTGCCATTGACTGGTGTGACTTGTAGCGAGTGAAACAGGCGCTAATCAGGCCCAGACTGGCAAACTGTCAGTTCTTGAAAATGCCAGAGAAGCTGCTGCCTGTAAGATGCCATAGAAAGTCATTATTTAGTGGGCTGGTGGGGGGATTGTTTGGGCCTCTTTGTACCTGGAATGCCAGGGCTTATTTGGAATCCCAGTCCGGACCCTGTGCTAATGCTGTCATTTACATTCAGGGCCACCATCAGGGGGGGGACAGGGGGGACAAGTGTCCCGGGCCTGGGCATGAAGGGGGGCCCAGCAGTGCTGCAGTTTTGAAAAGAGCCGGGCCCCCCTTTAGAGCGCCGAAGCCTGCGGCCAGCTGAACAGCCGAATGACCCAAAGCCACGAAAACAGCTGAAGCCGAACTCCCGAAGCGGCGAAAAGACCCGAAGTCATGAAAATAGCCGAAATTGAAGTCCTGAAGCTGCGAAAAGACCTGAAGTCACGAAAGGAGGCCTGAAAGTCCTGAAGCCACGAGTTCAATTCTACTGAACACCAGTGTGGATTTTTCTTTTTTTAATCCCCTGGCCACCAATGTATTATTTTAATATTCTATAGGCCCCTGCCACCAATGTTTTTTGGGGCCCCAATTTATTTTAACTTGTAAGAGGGGCCCTGCCACCAATGTTTTTTTAAAAAATATTTTTCGGGCCCCAATTTCATTTAACTTGTAAGGGGGGCCGTGTCACCAATGTTTATTTTATAAAAAAAATTTTTTAACTTATAAGGGGGCCCTGACCATCAATAGCTTTTTATAACTTGTGTGTGGGGAGGGTTTACTTTTTTAGCACTGATGTCTGTGTGGTCTTTGGGCGGGATGGAGTTGGGCTTGGGTGGAGTGGGCGGGATATGGGGTGGGGCTTGGGCGCTAGTGTGGGCGGGGCCCAGGGGGCCCCGAAAATTTTGTTGTACGGGCCCCCGTGATTTCTAATGGCGGCCCTGTTTACATTACACGTATAGGAAGCAATAAAATTCCACTGTGCTCTGCAATGTGCTCTGCAATGTGTGTGTAAGTCATCCAAAAGTTGATGCTAATTTGCGCCCATTTTTGGCAAACCGTTTGCAGATTGGCTCTTCTTACACACTGGTTAGTCTTTGGAAAAACACTGTATTGTGAGTAAAAAAATATATCCACTTGTGTCTGAATTTTGCACTTGCAACTTTATTCACAACACAAGTCCTATACATCCAAGCTCATAGGTAGGGGTAGTGTATTGCACCTGAAGTGTCCCTTTAGGGCAAGCATTCGTAACCTAGGAAACAGACCCAAAAATGTGTTAACTCATTTTGAACTGTGACTACAATGTAGTAGTCTGTTCATCTATTTGCTAATATGCCTCCCAATCACTGCAAATTGATATGGTCCATAAGGTAAGTCGGACACTTATAGGAGTACCCCGCATCTGAATGTGAATAAATGCTATATCTCCTCTCTCTAATGATTCGTTCTCTGTAGAAACCAGGTCAATGCTTTTACTAAGACATAATAAATCTGCTTCCATTTATATGGGCCTGTAAGCATAATCTATCATGCCCGAAGCTGGCTGTACACATACTGGTAATATCGGTGTGTACCAGGTTTTGTATGATTGTTTAGGCCAGGGGTGTCCAACCTTTTGGCTTCTCTGGGCCACATTGGAAAAAGAAAAATTGTCTGGGGCCACACATGAAATACACAAACACTTTTGATTTGTAAAATTAAAGAAAATACATAGACAAGAACTACAATACCAGTTGGATAACCAGATGGAGCTATACACTGGAATATGGGACACCTGGATATTATATAGACTTATTATTATAATACACAAAAGCCATGAATATATTGTAAATGATAGCCTTATAAACGGTGAGTTCTGATGTCGTCAGTTATAAACGGTGAGTTCTGATGTCATTTCTGTCACATGACTCACCGAAATGTGTGTATTATAATAAATAAAGTACCCCCAGTTGTAAAATATGAGGATATTAGAAGTTACCATGGAGTTTCATGACCTGTATAATAACACTCGCCCTTCTGCCTCGTGTTTTTATATGGTCGTGAAACTCCTCGGTAACTTATAATATCCTTATAATTTACAAGAGGGGGTACTTTATTCACTATATCACTAACTGGGCAATGGGCAGAGTCCCCCCTCCTCCCTACACCATAGGTCACCACATTGTTACAACCTGGCATCGTAAGCCTGTTCCTAACAAGACGACAGACTGAAATGGTTAATGTGTCTGGACTTAGAGATCACAAAGTGTCATTTCACTCTTGTTTTCTCTGTATTTCCATACATTTATTTCTTAATTTCTTTCTTTTTTTTCCCCTTCTCTTCCCTTTCTCTCTGCTTCAAGCTGGGCCGCATTCATATCCATCCTGGGCCGCAGGTTGGACACCCCTGGTTTAGGCCATGTTTTCAGCAGAACTGACAGATGGGCAGCAACTGCCATGCTTGTTCCCCAAAACTGAAAGATAAACGCAGACTCTTTTTTTTGAAGGCTTTATGAATTTCCCATGAAGTGTTAGATTGCGTATGACTAAAAACCTGGTTGCAATCCTTAGCATCGAAGAAGAATTAAATTAATCTCCGAAAAGGTCAGATCAAGCCATTTTGTTCCATCACATGGCTCATCAAATTGGCAAAGAGACATTGCTTTGATGGCTAGTTTCAGACATAAGCAAGTTTGGACTGGGATTTAAAATAGGCCCTGCCATTCAAAGTACACAGATGCCCTAACAGACTTCCACCAGCCCAATAAATAGGCACTGTTTATGGTATCTTACAGCAGCCCATCTGGCATTTGTCAGAACCCGCAGATTGCCAGTCTGGGCCTGCACATGAGTGCTGGTAGGGATTAGTGTTGCCACCTTTCTGTTGTAAAAAGGTGGATCAGTGATACAGTATTTAGGGGACAGAGCAATGATGTTTGTGGAGAGGCAGTGATGTAAAATGGGCAGAGCAGTGATATAAGTTGGCCTATCGAGAGCTTGATTGACAGACCCAGCTGGAAGCAGGGTTTTGGGCGAGCTGTGGCCTTGGTTGGTGTTTACCGGCTAGTCTGGTGGCACCCGTGATAGTGATATTTGCTGTAATATTCCATATGGAGACCCGTAATATTTTTATTGGTAGCAGTTTATAGTAGCATTTAATAGCCAAATACAGGTATGGGATCTGTTATCCAGAAAGTTCCAAATTATGCAAAGTTTGTCTCTCATAGACTCCATTTTATCCAAATAATTAAAATTTTTTAAATGAATATCCCTTTTCTCTGTAGTAATAAAACAGTACCTTGTATTTGGCACAAACTAAGATATATATATATATATATATATATATATATATATATATATATATATATATATATATATATATATATATATATATATATATATATATATATATATATATATATATATATATATATATATATATATATATATATATATATATAGATATAGACCTAACCATATTGGAGGCAAAACCAGCCTAATGGGTTTAATTCATGTTTAAATGATTTTTTAGTAGACTTGAGGTATGAACTTCCAAATTACAGAAGATCCTTTATCCGGACAACCCTAGGTCACAAGTATTCTGGATAACAGGTCCCATACCTGTAGTAAGAACAGGATGTCGTGCATTTGGGTCGCCAATTCGAACTGAGTTATAACTTATGGCAAGCCTTGATTGCTTTTGTCAGTTTGTCCCTATATGTTGCAAAGTTCTGAGCTTTTTTACATTGACATTCATTGAATGGAGTTAAGTTAATTCAGGGAAGCTGGAAAGGAATTTTGGGGAGATTAGTCGCCCGAAGAAGAGGAGATTTGTTGCTGGGCGACTAATCTCCCCAGAACGCTACATGTGCCACCACCTTAAGGCTACTAGAAAAGATGTAAACATTAAATAAACCCAATAAATTGATTTTACTTCAAATTAGGATTAATTATATATTTGGATTATTTGGATAAAATGGAGTCTATGGGAGACAGCCATTCCATAATTCTGAGCTTTATGGATAATGGGTTTCTGAATAATGTATCACATACCTGTATTATAATCGGTTCGGGATTCAGCCTTTTTCAGCAGAATTCAGATTCAGCCTAATTCTTCTACCTGGCTGAACCGAATACGAATCCTAATTTGCATATGCAAATTAGGGGCGGGGAGGGAAATAGCGTGACTTTTTTTTCACAAAACAAGGAAGTAAAAAAGCGTTTTCCCTTCCCACCTCTAATTTGCATATGCAAATTGGTATTCGGTTTGGTATCCGGCTGAATCTTTCATGAACGATTCGGGGGTTCGGCCGAATCCAAAATAGGGGATTCGGTGCATCTCTAATTATAATGGATGTTTATATCCTTTGTGTGCCATTGGTTGTGGTATTCTGTGTATCCACTCAGTATGAACTGATGGCACATGCAGAATCTGATCTATTTGTGTTTGTATTTGTCCACAATTTTCCTCATTTACCTTGTATGAATTTTGCCTGAAAGTGCTTGTTGCCCCTGCCCCACTACAACAAACACAGCAGGCAAAATGTGCCAAATTACTCCATGTTTCACTGCCTTTAGAGGGTTGGTTCACCTTTAAGTTAACTTCTGACTCTTTCCAGCTTTCAAATGGGGTCACTGTACAGATGTTCTTTAAGACTACAAAAGTATTGTAATGGCTATATTTTTTTAACTTATCTTTCTATTCAAACCCTCTCCTAATTATATTCCAGTCTCCTTTTCAAATCAATGCATGGTTGCTAGGGTAATTTGGACCCTAACAACCAGATTGCTGAAATTGTAAACTGGAGAGCTGCTGAATAAACTGCAAAATAACTCAAAGGGGCCGATTCACTAAGCTCGAGTGAAGGATTCGAATGAAAAAAATTCGAATTTCGAAGTATTTTTTGGGTACTTCGACCATCGAATTGGTTAAATTCGTTCGAATTCGAACGAAATCGAACGAATCGAACGAAAAATCGTTCGACTATTCGACCATTCGATAGTCGAAGTACTTTCCCTTTAAAAAAAACTTCGACCCCCTACTTCGGCAGATAAAACCTACCGAAGTCAATGTTAGCCTATGGGGAAGGTCCCCATAGGTTTGCTAACCTTTTTTTGATCGAAGGATTTTCCTTCGATCGTTGGATTAAAATCCTTCGAATCGTTCGATTCGAAGGATTTAATCGTTCGATCGAACGTTTAGCGCTAAATCCTTCGACTTCGATATTCGAAGTCGAAGGATTTCAATTCGAGGGTCGAATTTCAAAGTATTTTTAACTTCGAAATTCGACCCTTAGTGAATCTGCCCCAAAACCAAAATGAAAAAAAAAATTTTAAAAAAATCAAATTGGAAATTGTCTCAGAATATCACTTTTGACATCATATTAAAAGTTAATGCGAAGGTGAATAACCCCTTTAAACGCTGTTTGGTATCTTCTCCTGTTCTGAAAAATGCCACTTTGTTTTATCTTGCTTTGTATCAAACTGATTTTGTAGGGTTGTTCAGTTTTATTCTTTGAATGGGTCAGTAATATAGCCATAAGCTGTAAGTATGTGAATTCTCAATTTGTCATTGATTGGGCAATGAAGGGAAGGTTCTGCCCTGTACTTACTGGTAATGAGGGTCATAGATTCTTGCTGTTTTACAACCCCCTCATGCAGAATAGCTAAAGTTAACATTTTAATCCAATGAATCTGATATATTATATGAGCAAATACATCAATTTATAATCTGACTTGTGGTTTAATTGAACCAACAGACAAGGCAGCTTTAAGTTTGCAAAAACATAAATCTGCCTATTTAAACTCACGCCTTGGGAATCATTTCAGTGAACCTTTTTATAGCTAAAAATAAGTGTATGCTGTCAGATCACAAACTCTGGTGCTGCTGCATAATATATATAAAATAATATATATAAAAAATATATATCTATATATCTATATCTATATCTATATCTATATCTATATCTATATATATATATATATATATATATATATATATATATATATATATATATAAATATATATAAAATATTATTATGCATAATATATATCTATGCACAACCCCCTGCACATATTGTTTCAAGAGACAGAACCAGCAGAGCAGACAGACTGCTTTTACTAGTAAATAACAACACAACTTTCCTTAGCCCTCCGGCTCTGTTATAATTCCCTTGCAAAATAGCAAGCAGGGGCCTGCAGCGGGTTACCCGCAAAAAAAGTGGGTAACTTGCTGGTAGGACTTTTGGATGCTGATATAGATGTGGGTTGGCAGGGTTGTGTGTTTTGTGGGTTTTTTTAAAAAAAACTTTTTTTCTTTTGCCCACCCACTTTTGATGATGTCACTCCTGGTTCGCAGCAACAGCACTTCCTGTTTAATAGGGGTCAGCGGGATGTGGATTGAGTTGCGGGTAAAAGTACAGGTTGTATAACATAGCAATCAGAGATTGACTAATTCCATGACATTAATGTCAGTGTCAGTGTCCGGATTTCCTAATTTGGAAATCCAGAGAGGCATCTTTTACCCGGACAACCCTTCCGAAAACAGGACAGGTGACAATCCTAGAGGGAATGGTTTGACATAACCGGTCAAGTAAGGTGTGGCCATGTGGCTTTTAACTGGCATGTTTGCAACAAGCACTGGTACTTTCTTTCATAGCCTATACAGAGAAATACCATAAAACTATACAATTGTAAGTCTTCTCTTGTGCGTGACCCAATATGGCAGAAACATTTCATATAGGTTTGCTGGCTTGCCCCCTAAAAGGAGAACTAAAGCTTAACTAAAGAAGTAGATAGAAATGTTGTACATTATGTTTTAGGCTTCTGAACAAGCCCAAGGCAACCAAAACCCTTTAGCAGTAAAGATCTGTGTCTCCAAAGATGCCCCAGTAGCTCCCCATCTTCTTTTCTGCTGATTCACTGCACATGCTCTGTGCTGCTGTCACTTACTGAGCTGAGGGACCCACTCACAATATACAGTACACATAGAATAGAAATGTCACAATAAGAGGCTGATTAGTAATTAATACAGATAATTACTACATGGTAGCACAGAAAAACGTGCAATTTTGAAGTGACAAGTTTGAAGTTCTGGATCATTGCTGCTATTGACAAGCTGAAACTTTAGGCTGGTGCAACAAGTATATAAAAATTGTATTTTTAGCCATATTAGCTTTTAGGGTTTAGTTCTCCTTTAAGGGACATTCTAATGGTGGTGTCACACAGGCCCTCTCTTAAAACTGGGCATGGATCACATGCATCATGTAACTGTGATCTACCCTTTATACAACGTGCTAGAGGGAAGACTTGATACAGGCTTGGATTAGTTGTATGTGTTATAGTTATTTTTCTTTATTTAATTTGATGTTTTATTGAGATTGTTTCTTATATTCTGGCATTTTGCATTGCTACCTTAAAATCCTGTGCCTTATTGCTGATATACATTCTGGCAGCATTATGACAAAGCTTTAGTTAATCCTATCAGAGTGTAAGATTATCTTCATCCCTATTTGTTACCAAGATTTTCCCCAGTGCCTTGTGTTAGATATTCATTTACAGTTTTGAAAAGTGTATCGGAAAAAAAAAAAATCTGGTTAGGATTAAAGTATGTCCGTAGTAGTTCAGGATCTCTCATACTTTAAAGGGATACTGTCATGGGAATAATTTTTTTTTCAAACTGAATCAGTTAATAGTGCTGCTCCAGCAGAATTCTGCGCTGAAATCCATTTCTCAAAAGAGCAAATAGATTTTTTTTTATATTCAATTTTGAAATCTGACATGGGGCTAGACATATTAGCAATTTCCCAGCTGCCCAAGTCATGTGACTTGTGCTCTGATAAACTTCAATCACTCTTTACTGCTTTACTGCAAGTTGGAGTGATATTACCCCCTCCCCCCCCAGCAGCCAAACAAAAGAACTATGGGAAGGTAACCAGATAACAGCTTCCTAACACAAGATAACAGCTGCCTGGTAGATATAAGAACAGCACTTAATAGTAAAAGCCAAGTCCCACTGAGACACATTCAGTTACATTGAGAAGGAAAAACTGCAGGCACAAGTCACATGACCAGGGGCAGCTGGGAAATTGACAAAATGTCTAGCCCCATGTCAGATTTCAAAATTGAATATAAAAAAATCTGTTTGCTCTTTTGAGAAATAGATTTCAGTACAGAAGTCTGCTGGAGTAGCACTATTAACTGATGCGTTTTGAAAAAAACATGTTTTCCGATGACAGGATCCCTTTAAATAAGCCAATTGCTATAATATTAGACTGGGGCAGCAAGGGTTGTGGTGGCTAACCTGCCATCTGCCTGCTTACAGCACCTGCTTACTGACACATCTATAGGATTATCCAGACTGCTCTGGACCTGGGGCTTTCCGGATAAGGAGTGTTTCCATAATTTGGATCTTCATACCTTCAGACTGCTAAAAATCATTTAAACATAAAATAAACCCAATAGGATTGTTTTGCCGCAAGTAAGGATTAATTACAGTTATGGGACCTGCTCGGGACCTGGGGTTTTCCAGATAATTGATCTTTCCGTAATTTAGATCTTCATACCTTAAGTTTACTAAAAAAAAATAATTTAAACATTAAATAAACCCAACAGGCTGGACTGAAATAGAAATAGGAGAGGGCCTGAACTGAAAAACGAGGAAATCTGTTACAATAAATTTTGTAACCTTATAGAGCATTTGTTTTTGTTAGATGGGGTCAATTACCCCCCCCCTGAAAGTTGGAAAGAGTCAGAAGAAGAAGGAAAATAATTCAAAAAGTATGACAAATAAAAAATGAAGGCCAATTGCAAAATTGCTCAGAATTAGCCATTCTATAACATACTAAAAGATAACTAAAACGTGAATCACCCCTTTAATTATATTTATTTTTTTTGTCTATTAAATAAAAATTATGCACCTTAAAGGTATCTTATTAAAGGTATTGTGTTGATCTAAATCAATTCTGGGTAAAAATAATCAGAGAGTGTGAGGTTTACTACTCTTTTCTTTCTGGATACCGTATATACTCGTGTATAAGCCGACCCGCGTATAAGCCGAGGTACCTAATTTTACCTACAAAAACTGGGAAAACTTATTGACTCGCGTATAAGCCGAGGGTGAGAAATGCAGCAGCTAAGTTTCCCTAAATGTGGCTCTTCTAGCTCAGAGAGCACAATTGTGCCTCTCTGGGCTAGCATTGTGGAACCCACAACCTCCTCCAGAGCCAAAATGATGAGGGGGGGCAGCAGCAAGCAAATAGGCCAGGATCACCCAAGTGGCAAAGCTCTCTGTAAAGCATCACCTAATATCACTTGAGGTTCAAAGCAGCCTGGCAGTTCCAGTGCTCTCGGGTACCATATAACAATAGGATGGTGATAATAAAACTGTTTAGAATGTATGTGATAAATGTATGGCAAAATACCTTCTTCAGAAGAACTGCTGTCTCCATCGTACCCTGTTTCAGAGCAGTCACACTCAACCTTAGCAGGGAAGGGGTTAATCATCACCCCTGGCTAGCTTCTATTACCAGTACTAAACTGCAATGTTACCATGGTAACCCGTACCGCACTCTCTAATGGCCACTGCGATCTTGTCCACTGAAAGTCTCGTGAGAGTTGCAGAGGCTGAGCGAGAGCGAACGGGAAGTAACTTGTACCGGTAACTTGTGCAAGATTAATACGGAGTCCGGGAGGATCTGGCGAAGACCGTCGCAGTTGTGGCGGACATGTTTGCGGACAGTGGCGAGAGAAGATGCGCTGGTCTGTGAGCGCTGCCTGCAGGAGCAGCCGTAACAGAATCCCAGGTACTGTGTGTTGTTCTGCAGGGAAAGCGAGCATAGACATTGTCCTATTCACTATTTTAGTACCTGCCACGGACCCCCAATAGCGAACCCGAACCTGCCCGCGGATATCTCTGGTGCGCATTGGCTTTATCGCTCGCTTGTCTGCAGGGTCTGGTCTGGTACTGACTCGAGTATAAGCCGAGGCAGACTTTTTCAGCACATTTTGGGTGCTGAAAAACTCGAGTATATACGGTAATCTATGATTAGTAATTACACCTCTACATAAGATGATCTATTGAAGGTGAGAATCTAGACAAAAACTATAAGAAAAAACCTTTCCTTGTTTAAATACCATTCTATAACATACTAAAAGTCCACCCCTTTAATTATATTACATTTTTTAATATTTTTTTTGTTTATTATACTTGATACCTGGGGTTTTCTGGATAAGGGAAAACTTTTTAAAAATTAGATCTCTTTGCTGAAAATGGACCCTATGGGAGATGACCTTCGTGTAATTCATAGCTTTTTGGATAACAGGTTTTCAGATAAGGAATCCTATACCTGTAGTAGCACCTGTTACAATAAAATGGAGGTTTGATACATTGGAAAATGTTTCTGCCCCCAAACAGAAAAATATTTAGTCGTTTCTTTTATATCAATGTAATTTTTCCTTATCTGGGAATTTAACAAAATTGTATGAGACTTATTGGCATATTAAAGGAAGAAATGGTAATGGCAAAGAATGCACAGCTGCTCCCTGTAGCTCCTAATGGAAATGTTTTTTAAACATTATTTAAATAATAGATCAGCGAATAACCTTGAAATAAAAAAATAAAATAAAAACCCTTTACAACAGTACTGTCTGAATCTGGCCATACATGGAAAGATAAAATTGTACAAAATTATTTTTATTACTTGCATGTTTAGCAGACGATCACAACAGATTCTGCCATCCTTCGTTTGCTGACACCGCACAGTCTGCTTAGTCTGTTATGACTAGGGATGCACCGAATCCAGGATTCGGCTCGGGATTCAGCCAGGGTTCAGCCTTTTCCAGCAGGATTCGATTCGGCCGAATCTATCTGCCTGGCCAATCCGAATCCTAATTTGCATATGCAAATTATTGGCGGGCAGGGAAATTGCATTACTTTTTGTCACAAAACAGGGAAGTAAAAAATGTTCTCCCCTTCCCACCACTAATTTGCATATGCAAATTCGGATTTGGTTCTGTATTCAGCCGAATCTTTTGCGAAGGTTTCAGGGGTTTGGCCGAATCCAAAATAGTGGATTCGGTGCATCCATAGTTACGACGCTTTCTTTTAGGAGCTATAATGATGAGAAGGGATTCTAGCTATTACATAACCACTGCTGCTTTCTTGGTTATGCCTGTTAGGCTTAGTTAAATGGATTTTTCACCTTTCAGTTAACTTTTAGTTTGATGTAGAGAGTGATAGTCTCATGGTTTTTGAGTTATTTAGCTTTTTATTCAGCAGCTCTCCAGTTTGTGATTTCAGAATCTGGTTGCTAGGGTCCAAATTACCCTAGCAGCCATATATAAATGTGAACAATAGACTGGAATATGAACAAGAGAGGGTCTGAATTGAAAGCTGAGTAATGAAAAGCAGCAATAACAATACATTTGTAGTCTCACAGACCATCTGTTTTTTTAGATGGGGTCAGTGACCCCCATTTGAATGCTGGAAGGAGTCAGAAAAACAAGCCAAATAATTCAAAAACTACAAAAAAGAAATAATGAAGGTCAATTAAAAAGTTCTTTAGAATTAACCATTCTATAACATACTAAAAGTTAACTTAAAGGACAAGGAAGGTTAAACTAAAGAAGTAGGTAGAAATGTTGTACATTATGTTTTGTGCTACTGTACCAGCCCAAGTCAACCACATCCCTTTAGCAGTAAAGATCTGTGTCTCCAAAGATGCCCCAGTAGCTCCCCATCTTCTTTTCTGCTGATTCACTGCACATGCTCTGTGCTGCTGTCACTTACTGAGCTTAGGGACCCACTCACAATATACAGTACACATAGAATAGAAATGTCACAATATAAGGCTGATTAGTAATTAATGCAGATAATTACTACATGGCAGCACAGAAACCAGTGCAATTAGCATCAGAATTTAATAATCAGCCATGTAGCATCATCTTATATTAAAGACCAACCTCATTTTCTGCTTGATAAATTGTGACTAAGCTTAGCTTCTCAACAGCTGCTCAGAGCCCACTGAGCATGTGAGTGTCACAGACACTTTCCAAGATGGTGACCCCCTGTGACAAGTTTGAAGTCCTGGATCATTGCTGCTATTGACAAGCTGAAACTTTAGGCTGGTGCAATAAATTCAGTATATAAAACATGGCATTTTTAGCCACATTAATTTTTAGGGTTTAGTTCTCCTTTAAAGGTGAACCATCCCTTTAAGGAATTTTAAATGCTTGAGTACCATTTTAGAACTGCTGGGCCAAGCTGTTAAAAGTCAAATATTTCCCACATATTCTTTCAGACTTCTCTGGCCATGAGGTTTGCTCAGGAGTCGTTTGGGAAACAGTACAAGCAAACGGTGGGACTAGACTTCTTTCTGAAGAGGATAACGTTGCCAGGTAAGACTCCCAGTTCACAACAGTTTGTATAACTAGAAAAGGAGTAGTCATTTAAAATCATAAAAATAGTTGTTTTTATTCTGTATTAAGAGGCTTAAACACCTGAGACTGGCACACTCAAACCAGTAATTATACATTTGCCAGCTTGGGTGTTCTTGATTATTGAGCTCGCTCAATGCCTTTTATATAAACCTGTTACAAAAGGCATAATAAGTACTTGTATGATCCACTGGCAGAAGCAAGAGATTCTTGCCTAACTGTTACCTGTGCAATAGATGATGGATCAGCTCTCTACAGCATTAATGCCCAGCCAGCATAGTGAATTCTCTGTTGTTCTGGCTCATCACACCACTGTCCTCTTCCAGGCAATTCACGCTTATATGCAGCAAAGGCGTCATGCTTTCTTGTACTGACAAAATCAGTAAGGGATTTGGATTTGCCAGAGCTCGAAGAGGGCAAGAGCAGGGTGCCTAAAAGTTAGATCGGGATCTACCAGTAGACCTTTAAGCTGGTGATCAGTAAGTTATATAGTTAGTTAAATTGGTTTGAAAAAAGACAAAGTCCATCAAGTTCAACCCCTCCAAATGAAAACCCAGCATCCATACACATACCCCTCCCTACTTTTAATTAAATTCTATAAACCCATACTGTCAAGGCACTGTCAACAAACAGCTTGTCTAAATCACCCTCCTATTTCATGTTTTTCATTCAGATATTTTTATGCTAAAGTTACATAAGCAATATAAATTCTTTCATAAATCAATATAATATTTAAAGGAAAACTTTACCACCAAAATGAATACTAACAGTTTATATCAAATTAAGTGGCATATTAAAGAATCTTGCCAAACTGCAATATATACAGTATTTAAGTAAATATTGCCCTTTTACATCTCTTACATAGTTACATGGTTAAATTGGGTTGAAAAAAGACAAAGTCCATCAAGTTCAATCCCTCCAAATGAAAACCCAGCATCCATACACACACCCCTCCCTACTTTTAATTAAATTCTATATACTCATACCTATACTAACTATAGAGTTTAGTATCACAATAGCCTTTGATATTATGTCTGTCCAAAAAATCATCCAAGCCATTCTTAAAGGCATTAACTGAATCAGCCATCACAACATCACCCGGCAGTGCGTTCCACAACCTCACTGTCCTGACTGTGAAGAACCACCTACGTTGCTTCAAATGAAAATTCTTTTCTTCTAGTCTAAAGGGGTGGCCTCTGGTACGGTGATCCACTTTATGGGTAAAAAGGTCCCCTGCTTTTCTCTATAATGTCCTCTAATGTACTTGTAAAGTGTAATCATGTCCCCTCGCAAGTGCCTTATTTCCAGAGAAAATAACCCCAACCTTGACAGTCTACCCTCATAACTTGTCTTCCATCCCTCTAACCTTGAACCACCATTTTGTGATGGTCTGTCTTCTGCCTCAGAGATCACCTGACCAGAAATACTGCAGCTCTAACTGTAACAGGAAGAAGTGTGGAAGCAAAAGACAGAACTCCCTGTTAATTGGCTCATGTGACCTAACATGTATGGTTTGTTTGTGTGCACCGTGAATCATAGGATCCCAGGGGGTGGCCCTTATTTCTTAAAATGGCAATTTTCTATTTAGGATTACCTAGTGGCACATACTACTAAAAAAGTATATTTTTATAGATACATACATTGTTTGGGGGATATAGTTTTCCTAAGTAATATTTTCTGCCTGCTGTATGATTCCCAACCTTTATGATACTATTGTTTGTACACAATCCTTAGAGGGCTGGTTTCTGTGTGGTAGTTGCACTATTTACTATGGGAAGGTGGCAAAGGGTGAAGTGCAAAAATAATATTTTTTTTTTGTTCACAACTCTTTGGGGGTTATTTACTAAAATCCGAATTTATTTCATATTTTATTAAAAAAAACACGACCAAACTCCCAGGCCCGGTTTTATCTTATTTATTAATTAAAAAACTCGATTCAATCGGATCGCTGAAAATAAATAATAAAATCATGCGCAAACCCGAATCACTCGAATTTCTCAGACTTTATCCCGAATGGCTCAAATGTTTTTGTCCGAAAACCCAGAAAAAAACAAATTTTCGGGGTAAACCCAGCATAGACTATGGAAACTTCAAATTAAGAGGGTGCTTCTCCCATTATAGGACCTTGACAGGTGTGAGATGGCGGATTTTCTGATTGGCCTTTTAGCAGCATCGGGGTATAATAAGTCTTGAAAAATACTCGTTTTTTTCCCTCTAAATTCCAGTTTTCTAGTGCACATTTTTTTTCGGGATTTTTACAACTGGACCTTTAATAAATAATCCTCTTTGTGTTCTGGGTATGGTTTTTATGTATTGCTGTCAGTGCTGGAAGGGAAGCACATAGCTAGGACTCTGGCACACCCCTTTCTTGTGTGTCATTCAGGAGGTGCAAGAAAGTAGTCTGGGGGGCTTTGGAGTGTTGTACTTATCACCAGCTCAGGGCATGTGTTAATACAAGACTCCCTTATGCCTGTGAGCGCTGATTTAAATCCATCAGAGCGCAGTTTATACTTCCTATGGTTACCAGTGCAAATCCTTAGTGTAAGGGCTCTAAGCTTAGCGCTCCAGCACATAGACTGAGAAAATAAATGAGTCCTTATTCATTTTACATGCATGCTCCACCTAGTGGAATGCTGCAGAAGCTATCGGTAAAAAACTTATAAATTATAGGTTGTTAAACAAGTATAAAACTAACTGTAAATGATAGAAAGAAAATCAATTATTAGTCACAAAAACAAAAGACTGTGTCCCTTTAATTTCAAAGTATAGGTATGGGACCTGTTATCCAGAATGCTTGGGATTTTCCTGATAACGGATCTTTCTGTAATTTGGATCTTCATACCTTAAGTCTACTATAAAATAATGTAAACATTAAATAAACCCAATAGGCTGGTTTTGCTTCCAATAAGGATTAATTATATCTTAGTAGGGATCAAGTACAAACTACAGTTTTATTATTACAAGATAAAGGAAATACTTTTTAAAAATCTGGGTTATATGGATAAAATGGAGTCTATGGGAGACGACCTTTCCATAATTCGGAGCTTTCTAGAAAATGGGTTTCCGGATAACAGATCCCATACCTGTACTGCCATTTTCTTTGCATAAATCGGATCTGTTACCTGCAGCATAAATCATCCAACAACAATATGTATGCAGGTTTTTATGGTGTATATATTTTCTACATAGACCAAAGAATAGCAGCACCCATTTGTCCCTAATCAGTTGAAAATGTCATGATGAAGTTTATGGTGACTGACTTGTATGCAGCTTGCAAACCTCCTGATATTGTTTAACTGCAACTCCCTGTTAGTGGCTGCAGGGAGTTGTAGTCTCACAAAATCTGGCAGGTCATATGTAGGCCACCATGATGAATACAAGTACCGAAGAGTAATAATATACCCTCCTATTTTATTGACAATTTAAAGGGAAAACCCTACTTATGAATAGGGTCTTAATAACATTTACAGGCACTTTGGTTTCTTCAAATTAATTGCATCCTGGGCAAAGATTCTGGCACTTATGAAATGGTTTCTTTACAAATAATACCCATATGACCTTAAATGAAGAAATATATTTATAAGGGAAAAAAAAGAAGCATAATATACTTAATGGAAAAGACTAATCTCATACGTTCTTGAAAGCTACAGTATAGCTATATAGCGGCTGTGTTCTAATATGTGAATGCTGTTTTATGCAAGGCAGCATGAAATTGCTGGCATTTAATAGACCACTAAAATGTAGTGTCCCAAGGTACTCATAAAAATACAGTTTGACCATTCAAGATGTTTCAGTTCATGGTGCAAAGGAACCATTTACTGACTTGTTGCAGCACACTGCAAGGAAAAAAAAAGAAAAAAAAAAAAAAAAAAAAAAAAAGAATTTTGCTGGTTAACCATTTCACTGCCAGCCAGACTTTATCAGGCACCCTCCAATACAAGCCACTTAATTGCATGTGCTGTTTGTTTATACAAGGCGTGTAAAGTTACATTGCTAAATATGCAGAGATTAAAAAACCGAGACCTGTGATTGTGGTAATATCCAATTAACATTGTTTGCTTTGGTCAGATTAGGCAATAATCCCAACTGTAGTAGTAACCAACAGCTATGCATATACAATAGATCAGGGCTGTCGAACTGGCGGCCCGCGACACCCCCTTGTGTGGCCCCCAAAATGAAAGTCTGCCTGCAGTGTCTGCTTACCATGTGTAAACTTTAAAAGGTATCACTACATAGATTAATTGACCCCTGTATTGTTTAGACCTCAAATCTAGACTGTAATCCCCTGTATTGTTCACACATGTGATCCCCCTGCATTATTCACACCTCTATTGTTCACACCCTAAAACCCTGTACTGTTCACACCTGAGACCCAGACTGAAACTGGCCACATTGTTCATCTGTTCACACTTTATTCAAAATTCTAATGGGGCACCAGCACTGTGTCACTGTATGTAGTACATATTAGAGTGGTCCTGATTGGTTTCCCTGTCTCTTGCTCTGTTCTGCCTTCTATATGATCCCTGTGTGTGCCATACTCTGCCTGCTCAATGCTCACTGTGTGTTCCATACTCTGCCTTCCCTATGCTCCCTGTGTGTGCCATACTCTGTCTGCACTATGCTTCCTGGGTGTGCCATATTCTTCCTTCACTATACTCCCTGTGTGTGCTATACTCTGCCTGCCCTTTGCTCCTTGTGTGTGCCATACTCTGCCTGCCCTATGCTCCCTGTGTGTGCCATACTTTGTCAGCCCTATGCTCCCTGTGTGTGCCATACTTTGTCAGCTCTATGCTCTCTGTGTGCGCCATACTTTGCTAGCTCTATGCTCCCTGTGTGTGCCATACTTTGCCTGCCCTATGCTGCCTGTGTGTGCCATACTCTGCCTGTGTGTGCCATAGTGTGTGCCCTGCTCTGCCTGTGCAACATAAGACTGGTATTTGTTCTGGGGATTTGTTAGCATTTGAAAATTATTGTTCGGGGTCTCTAAGGTGTTTAGCTATGTGCTGGGGGTTGCTGTGTTATCCACAGGAGAGGAGGAGACATATGGATTTATGGGTCTTAATATGACTTACTGTAACTTTTTTCACATATGAGTGATATCCCTGCAATGAGCACCAAACATTTGGTTTTTTTGGGTTGCTACCACAATTAATGTGGACATGGTCTTGTGGTAACATGGGTTTGGTTTTAATTGGTTTTTAACAGGGATTGGTAAACGCTGGTTTCCATTATCGGCCCTCCACCATGTAGGCCAGAAAAATCTAGGCCCTCGGTACCACAGAAGTTGGACAGCACTGCAATAGATCTTCACTCTTTCTGCCAGGTTATTGGAGTAATACAGATTTTTTTTTTTTTTTAAAAAAAGTACAGGTACGGGATCTATTATCCATAAACCCATTATGCAGAAAGCTCTGAATTATGGAAAGACTGTCTCCCATACATTAGGTTCTATCCAAATAATCCAAATTTTTAAAAATTGTTCCTTTTTTCTCTGTTATAATAAATCAGGACTTGATCCAAACAAAGATATAATTAATCCTTATTGGAAGCAAAACCAGCCTATTGGCTTTATTTAATGTTTACACGACTTAAAGGGGTTGTTCACCTTCCAAACACTTTTTTCAGTTCAAATGCTTTCAGATTGTTCCCCAGAAATGAAGACTTTTTTTCAATTACTTTCCATTATTTATTTTTTAATATTTTTCCAAAATCTACGTTTAAAGTTGAATGTTCCTGTCTCTGGTGTTTCAGTCTGACGGCTCAGTAATTCAGGCGCAAATTCTGAACTGTTACAATTTTGCAACATTTAGTTGATACATTTCTCAGCAGCATCTCTGGAGTATTAATAACTATTGTATCAATTCTAACAACTGCCTTTAATGAAACCCAGAGATTCTGCTCTGCAGGGACAAAGATAAGTAATGTATCAACTAAATGTATCAGTTTAGAAAGTTTACAGGGTCAGCGCCCCCCCCCCAGCTGCTTTAGAAAGTGAAAATGACACTTTACACTTCAAAACTAGAAAAACAGTGACACATAGAAATTAGTAATTGGAAAAAATTGTTATTATAATAATTATTGTTTGAAGGTGAACAATCCCTTTAAGGTAGAATGTTCCAAATTACAGAAAGATCCTTTATCCGGAAAACCCCAGGTCCCAAGCATTCTGGATTACAGGTCCCATACCTGCACTTTAAAACCCTACCCAGTTAAGGGATCAGATTTATCAAGGGTCGACTTGAAAAATCTAAATTTAGAATATTTTTGTGGTCAAAATTGTCAAATTCGACTAGATAGTTATTCAAATTCGAAAATTTTGAATTTGATTTTCGAGATTTATCATACTCTGGCCCTTTAAGAACTCAAATTCAACTATTTGCCACCAAAAATCTGCCGAATTGCAGTTTCAGTCAATGGGAGACGTCCAGGGATCAATTTGGAGTTGTTTGCAGCCTTCCTTTTTGGAGATATAACTCAAAACAAGTTTTTTGAATTCAAATCAAATTCGATTTGAGTTTTCGGGTCAATTTAATTCACCCGAGCTTGAACAATTTTATTTTTTTATTACAGTTAGATTGGTTGAATTTCAAATTCATGGGCGTTTAGAGGAGTTTTTAAAAACTCACATGATAAATGTGCTTCTAAGTGTTGCTTTCACATCTCTGTTGCCTGTATTGCTATGCTTGCAACTTACCACCAGCATAATAATTCATAAGTGGAATCTCTTTTTTTACCTAACCAAAATTTACCTAACCAGAAATTGTAATTCTAAGCAACTTTTTAGTATACATGAACTACAAATTTTCAGTGGTTTGTATAATGATGTTGAGCTGTGTTTAATGGTTTGAGTCAGGGCCCTCTCCTGTTCATAAAATCCTGAATTTCAGGAAGACCATGTTCCATAGTTTCCATTTTAATCAAATAATTCAAAATTTTAAAAACAATTTCCTATTTCTCGGTAATAATTAAACAGTACCTTGTACTTAATCCAAACTAAAATATAATTGATTATTATTGGAGGCAAAACAATCCTATTGGGTTTATTTCATGTTTACATGATTTTTTTAGGAGACTATGGAGAGTCAAATTACGGAAAGATCCCCTATCCAGAAAACTCTAGGTCCAGAGCATTCTGGATAACAGGTTCCATACCTGTACCAAGTAAAGATAAAGAGGGAGTTTTGTGTACCCTTTGGCAATCCTGTCCCACAGCCCCTTTATTTGGCCATTACCTTTATTTGGTCGCTATATAATTCTTGCCATCAAGATGTGGAAGAAAATTCCTAGACATCACTCAACTTTATTTAAAACAAAAAATGGCGGCCTTCAGGCAACCTTGTTGTTACTGGTTTATAGTTCGCACACCTTTCTACATTCAAAATAATTGAAATCCAACAAATCTTAGGGGGTTATTTATCAAGGTCCGAATTTATCTCAGTATTTCTAAGTTAGAAATCCAAGCAACTCAGATTGCCGAATGGACCTTATTTATGAAGAAAAAATAGGGTCGGGTAAACTTCAGAGCTTTTCCCAAAAACTCCTAATTTCGCATATTCGGAGCATAATAAATAACCCCCTTAGTGTTTAGGCCTCCCCACTCATTTATTTCTCATTAAAGACCAGTATTGGTAAAGTAACTCCAAAAACACTTTGTGACTTTTTTTTGATTATTTTAGTGACTGCTTAGCTCAACAATTTTCCCCAAAACAATTTTACATGCATTTTTGTTTATCATTTGTAGACAGGTAGTAGGCTCAAATTCTGTTACAGGTATAGATAGGATCCTTTATCCAGAAACTCGTTATCCAGAAAGCTCCGAATTACAGAAAGGCCGTCTCCCATCGACTTGGTTATAATCAAATAATCCAGATTTTTAAAATCAATTTCCTTTTCTCTGTAATAATAAAATGGTAGCTTGTACTTTATCCCAACTAAGATATAATTAATCCTTATTGGAAGCAAAACCAGCCTATTGGGTTTATTTCATGTTTACATGATTTTCTAGTAGACTTAAGGTATGAAGATCCAAATGACAGAAAGATCCGTTATCCAGAAACCACCAGGTCCCCATCATTCTGGATAACAGGTCCCTCTGCTGCAGAGGACAGATGCAGGACAATATAACTCCCTTAAATTTTAGAGATTTAACACGTTGACCCATGAAATAAAAAAGAAAACATTTCAGTTTTTTTTTCTACGCAACTTAAAAACGTTTGTATTCTAATTTCTTGTTTTTTTTGATAGTTTTGTCTACATGTTAGTCTTCTTCCTTTGATTGGATTTGGATTAGGATTGTTTTGCCTCAAGTACTGATTAATTACAGGTATGGGACCTGTTAACCAGAATGCTCTGGACTTAAGTCTACTAGAAAATCATGTAGCATTAATTAAACCCAATAGGCTGGTTCTGCTTCCAATACGGATTAATTATATCAAGATTGCTCGGGACCTGGTGTTTTCTGGATAACGGATCTTTCTGTATTTTGAATCTTCATACCTTAAAGGGGTGGTTGACCTTTAAGGTAACTTTTATTATGTTATAGAACGACCAATTCTAAGCAACTTTTCATTATTTATTTTTTATAGTTTTATAGTTATTTGCCTTTTTCTTCTGACTCTTTGCAGCTTTCAAATGGGCGTCGCTTTCCCGTTCTAAAAATACAAATGCTCTGTAAGGCAACAAATGTATTGTTATTGTTACTTTTTATTACTGATCCTTCTATTCACGCCCTCTCCTATTCATATTCCAGTCTCTTATTCAAATCAATGCATGGTTGCTAGGGTAATTTGGGCCCTAGTTACCAGATTGCTTAAAATGCAAATTGAAGAGCTGCTGAATAAAAAACTAAATAACTCAAAAACCTTCAATAATAATAAATGAAAACAAATCGCAAATTATCGCAGAATATCCCCCTCTACATCATACTAAGGGGCAGATTTATCAAAGGTCAAATTTTGAGCTATTTTTTGTGTACTTCGACTAGGGAATAGTCCAAATTTGATTTGAATTTGAAAAATATTCAATAATTCGAATATCAAAAATTTATCATGTACTGTGTCTTTCAAAATTCGACTTCGACTATTCGCCATCTATTGCTGTTTTAGCTTATGGGTGACCTCCTACAACCTATTTGGAGTCAATTGGTGGACTTGGAAAAAGCAAAGTTTTTTGGGGGGGTAAACTTCGATTCAAATTCGATCAAATGCGCTATTCCTTCGATTCGTACAATTCGAATTCGGGCGAATATGGACCTATTCGATTGAAAACTGACCTATTCGACCAAAAAAAAAAAAGAACTTAATTTCGGTTGGTCTATTTGAATTCGAATTTCAAAGTTTTTTCCATTCGAAATTCAACCCTTGATAAATATGCCCCTAAAAGTTATCTCAAAGGTGAACAACCTTTAAGTCTACTAAAAATTATTTAAACTTGAAATAAACCCAATAGGATGGTTTTGCTTTCAATAAGGATTAATTATATCTTAGTTGGAATCAAGTACAAGACACAGTTTTAATTATTATTATTATTTAAAAATCGGAATTATTTGATTATTATGGAGCCTATGGGAGACGGCCTTCCTTAAAGGGATTCTGTCATCTGAAAACATGTTTTTTTCAAAACGCATTAGTTAATAGTGCTACTCCAGCAGAATTCTGCACTGAAATCGATTTCTCAAAAGAGCAAACAATTTTTTTTTTATTCAATTTTGAAATCTGACATGGGGCTAGACATTTTGTCAATTTCCCAGCTGCCCCTGGTCATGTGACTTGTGCCTGCACTTTAGGAGAGAAATGCTTTCTGGCAGGCTGCTGTTTTTCCTTCTCAATATAACTGAATGTGTCTCAGTGGGACATGGGTTTTTACTATTGAGTGTTGTTCTTAGATCTACCAGGCAGCTGTTATCTTGTGTTAGGGAGTTGCTATCTGGTTACCTTCCCATTGTTCTTTTGTTTGGCTGCTGGGGGGGGGGGAAGGGAGGGGGGTGATATCACTCTAACTTGCAGTACAGCAGTAAAGAGTGATTGAAGTTTATCAGAGCACAAGTCACATGACTTGGGGCAGCTGGGAAATTGACAATATGTCTAGCCCCATGTCAGATTCCAAAATTGAATATAAAAAAATCTGTTTGCTCTTTTGAGAAATGGATTCAGTGCAGAATTCTGCTGGTGCAGCACTATTAACTGATTCATTTTGAAAAAATTTTTTTTCCCCATGACAGTATCCCTTTAATTCAGAACTTTCTAGATAATGGGTTTCCGGATATTGGATCCCATACAGTGTGTGTGTGTGTGTTCCAAGTAGAAACAGCCAACCATAGCAATTCCATTTTTTTCATAAATTAAATCACTCAATTTTCACTTTTTTTTTTTTTTTGTAACAAATCGGGGTGTACCATCAGCTCAGGAGGGTCCTGCAGAGCTCTACGGAGGAATATATATCGCAGACACTGCAAGATTGAAGGCATTAATTGTATATGGATCTGTTTAACCCAAATCCCATAAATATTTTCGAATGCCCTTTCACTGCAAATACTGACCCACTCTGGAATGCTTGTAACCCAGCTCTCTGTGTAGTCTGGGTGCATTCACTGTGAACATTTTATGGCTCAGTACGGCGAACCATTGAATCGGGAACTGCAGAAAGAGAGTTGTTTGCTTCACAGACAAAATACCTGCAGGAAGTTTGTGGGTATAAGGCAGCAAAAAGGTTTCTACTGTGCACCAGATATTTTAAGCCTTTAGTGCTAGAAGTGGGCAGGGGCTTGTTTTCACTTACATTTGGCCATACAGCACTTACATTTCAGGTTAACCAAAGAACCTAGCATGATTTTACAAGTTTACCGACCGAATTTCAGGGTGGCTTTTTACCAGTCATCAAAAGCTCATCATTAACCTTTAATTATTTATTGTTGATTTTCCACTTCTAAATGTAATAATTAAAGTAATTTATATTTTGTGCTCACTAGTGCATCAAGAAATACATGTTGTTAATATAAACAAAACCATGCAAAAGAAAGTTTAACACATATACGTATGTGTATATTTGTGTGTATTATAGACAAATAGCAGGGGACCTTTTTACCCATAGATAGGATCCCCGTAGCAGAGGCCACCCCTTCAGACTAGAGGAAAAGAACTTTCATTTGACGCAACTTTCACTTTAAACTGCAAATCCCCGCATCTCCACGCCGCCTTTGCTGTAGTTCTGAAACAGCGCAGGGTACTGTAGTTTGCTCATCCCTTGCACGGAGCATTGCAAAACAGTAACCAAATGTATTGGACTGCAGTCTTCTATTTCTGCAAGTATTTAAGAGAAGAGCTACAAACGTATGAGAAAGAGAAGAGCCTACTAATATACGACTATGGTGCATGTCTTGAAAATTCTAGCACAATGGCTACTTCGTTTTTAGAGGCTCCCATTCATTTTACGGGTTCAAACAGAAAGAATGGATTCAAACACTGCTTAGGACACACCCTAAATGCATAAACTTCTATAAATATATATATACTGTGTGTGTATATATATATATATATATATATATATATATATATATATATATATATATATATATATATATATATATATATATATATATATATATTACACAAAAGCCATGCATATCTTGTAAATAATATCCTTATAAATGGTGAGAAGTGATGTCATTTTTGTTACATGACTCCTAAAACTTGTGTATTATAATAAATTAAGTACCCCTTGTAAAATATGAAGATATTAGAAGTAACCTCGGAGTTCCATGACCTTCAGCCTCGTGTTTTTATATGGTCATGGAACTACTCGTGACTTATAATATCCTTATAATATAGTGAATAAAGTACCCCCTCTTGTAAAATATAAGGATATTATAAGTTACCGAGGAGTTTCATGACCATATAAAAACACGAGGCCGAAGGCCGAGTGTTTTTATACAGGTCATGGAACTCCGAGGTAACTTATAATATCCTCATATTTTACAACTGGGGGTACTTTATTAATTATAATACACAAATTTTAGTGAGTCATGTGACAGAAATTACATCACTACTCACCGTTTATAACTGATGACATCACTACTCACCGTTTATAAGGATATAATTTACAGGATATTCATGGCTTTTGTGTATTATATCCTTATATTTTACAATAAGGGGTACTTTATTCACTATATATATTAAGGAGATCCGTTTCTCTTTTTAGTGTCTATTTATTCCACTGTGCGTTCCAACGTTTCGATCCGCATTGGGATCTTTATGTGGATCCAATGTGGATGGAAACGTTGGAACGCACAGTGGAATAAATGAATAAATAGACACTAAAAAGAGAAACTGGTGTGTGGATCTCCTTGACAAGCATGTATGTATTTTAGATCTAGCATCCAACAGATATGTTTTGGATCTGAGTGCGGATACACACCTGAAGTGTGTGTGTATATATAGTGAATAAAGTACCCCCTTTTGTAAAATATAAGGATATTATAAGTTACAGAGGAGTTTAATGACCATATATATGATATACAGGTCATGGAACTCCGAGGTAACTTCTAATATCCTCATATTTTGCAACTGGGGGTACTTTATTTATTATAATACACAAGTTTCGGTGAGTCATGTGACAGAAATGACATCAGAACTCACCGTTTATAAGGATATAATTTACAAGATATTCATGGGTTTTGTGTATTTTTATATATGTATATATATATATATATATATATATATATATATTATTTTTAACTTACTTTAAAATAAGTTCTGAGCCAATGACTGCTTTATATAACATTCTGAAAGCAAGCTCTTTGGGGCAGCTGCATTTTCCTGTTGTCATGTGACTAATAGTGTCTGCTTTTGTACATATAGTTTTATGCATTTCGGCACTGTTCCTCTTAATGTATTCTGGTCTTGTAAAGTGCTGTGTATTTATTGTGCTACACAAATAAACTTTACATTCATACATGCAAAGGGCATCTGCTTAACTAGTTTTGAGGAGATGTGTTGTGTTTATCTTATTTGTGTTTGTTGTGAAGTGTTAGTGCATATTCTATGTGGAATGCACATCGCATGGCAGAATGTGAAGACTAAGTGCATATAAACAGAACAAAACTTAAACCAGAAATGTTTTCCCAATGCTAAAAACCGCCTTGCTGTGATTATATGTTAATGACAGACCACCTTCAATGGAAATAATGTTAGATATCTTCCAAAATGGTTAACAATTTAAGTGCATCCCGTAGCGTCACTAGAGGGGGGCGGGCCCTGGTGCGTGACGCGCAGCCGGGCCCGCCCCCCTCCGTACGGCAACATTTTCAGTGGCGCACGGGCTGCCAGGGGGGACCTGAGGGGGTGCGGGCCCTGGCCCGCTCGCACCCCCTGCTCCCCCAGTAGTTCCGCCACTGGTGCATCAGATCAGTGATCTGTACATGGTAACATGCTCCACCTATCCGCAAGAGGTCAAATACATTAATTAAGTGTGAGTTTCATACACTTAGGAGGTTATTTATCAAAGGTTGAGTTTGTGAGGTTGTTTTCTTTTTGAAATTAACTCACAACTTGAATTTTTTCTTATTTATGAGAGAGCCTGAATGTGAAAAACATGATTGAATGCAGAAAAAAAATTTGAAAACTCAAATTCATTGAGTTATCTGCGAAAAAAAGCATGGATACCTTAAATTGATTGCGCTTTTGAGCGCTAACCACCGAAAAAAAACCCCAAAAATCATGAAGGCTAAAAACATTTTCAAATGGTTCAAGGGACCTCTGCCATTAACTTCTACATGACCTCGACAGGTTTTAGCTGGAGTATTTTCGGATTCTGGCTTTTTGCACCTTCGGGGCATAATAAATGTAGAATTTTTTTTCTCTGAAGCTACCCTTGAAAAACTAAATTTTTTTGGGAAAAACACAACTCTACCTTTAATAAATAGCACCTTTAAGTTCATCATCTAGGTCATCAAAAGAATTCATCAAAGAATTAGATGGCAACAGTAATGCTTCCAAAATGCAGAAGAAAGCATAATTTATGCATTGATGACACACGTGAAGAACTGAGTTGAATTGCATTCACAAGGACCTGTTATCCACAATGCTTGGGACCTGGGGCTTTCTGGATAACAGATCTTTCTGTAATTTGGATCATCATATCTTAAGGCTACTAAAAAATCATGTAAACAATAAATAAACCCAATAGGTTGATTTTGTTTCCAATAAAGATGAATTATATCTGAGTTTGAAACAAGTACAAGCTACTGTTTTATTATTACAGAGAAAAGGAATATAATTTTTAAAAACTTGGATTATTTAGATAAAAAAGGAGTCTATGGGAGACGGCCTTCCTTTAATTCGGAGCTTTCTGGATAATGGGTTTCCGCTTGCTATGTAAGCAGGCTCGACTGTCACACAAAAAATCTCTACAGGGCCTTTGAGCAGATTTGGGGCCATGGGGTGCTCCTGCACCCCTTGTTGAACAGTCCTGAGTTTTAAATGTAGTAGATCTGTAGCAGACAGATGATATTGTCCACAAAAAAAAAAAAAAAAAAAAAACAGAAACAAAAGTCTGTGTGCATGCTTAGTAACTGTGTAGTGTAGTATGGTATCAGTCCTCAACTCCTGGTCTTTGGATCTCAACCAGAAAGTAGTTTCTAGAAGTGGTCCTTCTAAATCAGGAATTTCACACACAAAAATAGAGAGACAGGTTTACTCCCTTTTTTTTTTTCTCCCTTTAATAGCAAACACCATATTCTTACTTGACTTGAATGACTGGAGTATAATGATGTATACGGTGCAATGATGAAAAGTATATTCTGCCTATTCGTTAATTTAAAAAAAAAAAAAAAATGTTTTTTTGCCATAACAAATATTAAGGGGTTAGTTAGAGTAATCACTGAACCTATTCCCCCCTCTTCCACTAAAAGCAGGGTCATTTGTTCAGTCAGGGAGGTAAGGAACTCTAAAGTAACCCATCCTTTCCCTTAGCTTTAACCATTGAGAAAAAGTGCAGCTCATTCAGTGTCGGACTGGCCCGGCGGGATACCGGGAAAATACCCGGTGGGCCCAACCCTAGTGGGCCCCCGCCGGGCCAGTCCCCCTCTCCCAAACAGTTTTAAAAAAAAATAATAAAAAAAATTTCAGCGCATCGCAGCGCCGTTTGCGCATGCGCGCTGAGCGCCGTTTGCGCATGCGCGCCGTTTGCGCATGCGCGATGTGCCGCCTGGGCGCCGAGCAGGGATTCGCCTAACAAGTAGGTAGCGGGGGCCAGAGGGGGGCCCTGGACACCAGTCCCGGTGGGCCCCGGACCCCCCAGTCCGACCCTGAGCTCATTATACATTATACAGAAGTTTTCAGGGTTTTCGTTCAAAATTCTGAGCTTTCAGGGGGAAAATCGGATGAAAAATCTGAAAAAAATCTTGAAAATCTGATTATTTTTTCCCGCAAACAAAATTTTTTGGGGGAAAGTGTATTAATAAGCCCAAAAAACCTGTGCGGATTCGGTATTCGTTTTTTTCAGAAAATATTGAGATAAATTTGGACTTTGATAAATAACCCCCTTGGGGGCAGATTTACTAAAGGGCGAAGTGGCCGTCGCTAGTGAAAATTCTCCAGAAATCTCATCCGCAGGCACATTGCCAATGTGTAGAGGACAATTCGCTAGCAAAAGAGACCGTCGCTAGCGTAGTTTCGAAACTTCGCCAGTGTTTGGCTGCTGAGACACAACTTTACATTTTAGTGAATTAGCATAGTGGTAACTAATTTACACCTGGCAAAGTGTGGAGGAGCCTTCACAGGCGAAAATTTGCCCCTTAGTTGGTTATTTACTGACATTTTTCTGGTCATGCTTTTTGGAGCAACAACTCGAATTTTTTGTTAAAAAAAACCCTCAAATTTTTCAAGATTTATTGTACCCCAATGCTGCAGTAAGCCTGAATCCGAAAATCGGCTATCTCAAACCTGTTGAGGTCATGTACAAGTTAATGAGAGATGTCCCTATTCCAATTTGAAGATATTGTGGTTTTTGGGTTTTTCGGGCAAAACTAGATTTTTTATTATTAAAATAATGAGATAAAATCGAGTTTTAGTAAATAAACCCCTAATACTTATATTTTTTGCTGTCATTTTCTGCTTGGTGCAGCTTCCTTTTATTATTGTGTACCGCCTTCTTCATCTTTTTATCCATTCTCCATCCCCACACACTACTTGAGATCCTGCACTCTGTCAGTGGCTCATTCAGCATACTTCTTCCATTGCTTTATCTTGTAGTTAATCAGAAATATGTGCTACCATATTTATTTACGAGCAGGGTTTAACTTGAAAATTGCTCTGACATTCTGAGTGTCAGCCTCATTGATTTTATGATCTAACTATGGTAAGTAATGAGTTAATCAAAACTGCAATTTTTTTTGATTTTATTATACACCTATACACTTTTTTTTTAATAAAGGAGCTGCTCTTTCTCTCACAATCCAGGTACAAACTGCTTTTAATAATTCATACTTTTCCCAGTCTGTTTTAGCAGGACGTATAGTTACTCCAACTCATGTGAATGGTTAAATAAAAACATTTAGATAAGCAAGACTGAAGGGCTTGTCCATGTTTGCTTAGAAGAGTGTTTATAAAAATAAAGCTAAAGCTACGGCATTCCCAACAACACAGCATTCCCAAAAACACAATCTAGTACAGGCATGGTACCTGCTATCCAGAATACTCAGGACCTGGGGTTTTCCGGATAACGGATCCTTCCGTAATTTGGATCTTCAGGTCTATTAGAAAATAATTGAAACATTAAATAACCGCTATAGGTTGGTTTTGCTTCCAATCAGGATTAATTACGTATATCTTAGTTTGGGTCAAGTACAAGCTACTGTTTTATTATTACAGAGAAAAAGGAAATATTTTTTTTAAAATGTGGATTATTTGGATAAAATGTCCATCAATCACGTAATTGAGAGCTTTCTGGATAACGAATCCCATACCTGTAATTGGTCTTGAAAGCAGAATTGTTACTTGCTGGTAATGTATTCGACTACTATTTTATGTTCACCTCTCTTTTTATTTAATAGGGAATTTAAATGTGACTCTTCAAGTCTGGGACATTGGAGGACAGACCATAGGTGGCAAAATGCTGGATAAATATATTTATGGAACCCAGGTACTGTAGTAAAATAAAAATGTCATCTCTACTGCTTTATGTTTGTCTGAAGAACATTTTAAAGAAAAAGATTCTGATTATATGTCAATAAATGTTTTTTATGCGGTTACATGTAAAAACTTTAAAATGCCCCAGACAAGTAACTCATATCAAGAAGTCTGCCATTAGAACTTTGATCATTCTGTCACAAATAAAATATGTCTGTTTTCTAGTGATAACATTCTCATTTCCTTGTAGGCTGTGTTTGTGTATGCACAACTTTTGCAGACACAAAAACTGTAAATCTAATAAATGAAATGGAATGAAATTCTGTGTCTACCACAAATCTTGTGCCCGCACATACGATCAAGTGGATTAATGGAACAATTTTTGATAACTAGATGGTAGCAAACATTTCTAATATTACTTATTACAGGTATGGGTGATGTTATCCAGAATGCCTGAAATCTGGGACTTATCAGAAAATGGATCATAATATTAAAGGGGACCCGTCACCTAAAAAAATTATTCAAATCCTATTTTATCACATTAGTCAAACAAAATGAACTTTAATTACACAATATAAATGATTTGAATCTTGTTTCCTTCAATCTGGGAATTCATAATTACAGCAAGCAGGCAGGAGCCATTTTGTGGATACTGTTTTTAAGGCAAGCCTTGTATCATCTCAGAATCTTGTTTGTGAACCAGAATGAGGGACCCAATATCCATCCCCATGTCCTGGCTACACAATTAAATGGTAAAGAGAGAAGGGGAATGTGGGGAGGGCAGTGACATCTAGGAAGTGCTGAATGGAAAGTGAAAGTAATTGTCTGCCCCGCCTCTATGCCTAAGGCATAGAGGAGGGGCAGGCAATATTTGATTGACAGCTGATATTTTTAAACGAGCTATGAATGTTTTAATAAAAAATAGAAATTGGATTCCACGTTTAATTTGAAAACGTCGTTTATTATACAGATGTGTCTGGGTGACAGGTCCACTTTAAGTAGAGCTCTCTGATCCCCTACCTTACTGTTATTTATGTCTTGCTTAGATCAAGGGTTAACTACAGTTTAAAGTTAATTTGATGTAATCCCAGTTTGTAATATACAGGCGTCTATGATCCAGAATGTTCTGGTCCTGGGGTTTTCTGGACAAGGTAATTTGGATCTTCATACTTAAAATCTATTAGAACATTAAAGAAACCCAATAGGCTGATTTTGCTTCCAATAAGGATTAATTATATCTTAGTTGGGATCAAGTACAAGGTACTGTTTTATTATTACAGAGAAAAGGGAAATCATTTTAAATTTGGATTATTTAGATAAAATTAATTCTATGGGAGATGGCCTTCCCATCATTCAGAGCTTCCTGGATAATGGATTTCTGGATAACGGATCCCATACCTGTATTTTGAATGGTTTTGTTTATATTAACAAACTTGACTTGGGATACAACAGATGAAGGTAGAGACCTGCACTCGTCTGGTTTTGCAGACTCACACCAAACCCAATTACCCCTGACTCGCAACCATCTTTATTCTTGTACACCTAACCTGCCCCCTGCCGAAGCATCACGTAAGCTGGAAGTGGCCATGTGATGTCACTTTTCATGAGGGAAAAACTACAGGAATGGGATCCATTATCCAGAACCCATTATCTAAAGCTTCAAATTAAGTCTCATAGACTCCATTTTGTCCAAATAATCCAAATTTTGAAAAATCCTTTACTTTTTCCACTGTAACAATAAAACAGTAGCTTGTACTTGATCCCAACTAAGATATAATAAATCCTTATTGGAAGCAAAACCCGTGGACTGCACACATGGTCAGGAATTTTCTAACCGACCCAGTGCAGGATTCTAGATCAGGGTTCAGATAGAGCTCCTTCAGACAGATTAGGTCCTTGAAAGGATTAATTATTTGAATGATATTCTTAATTCACCATTGAGTTAGTGAACATTGGGTGTATCAATAATCATGCCACTACATGGAAACATATAAGCATTTATGCTCTTTAAAGTAGTCCAGGAAAAGACTATTTAAAAGTAGTAGCTCAATGTAACCTGCAGCATTCTTCAATTTCTAATGTATAAATCTAATTGATTTAGTATGGCTGAGCGGGTTAATCATGTGAAACTATTTATATTAGTGGTGCTGTACATATAAAGAAACACATACATACTGCATCATTTAACCTTACCATTAAGAGGAAGGAAGGGAACACACGCTGCTGGGATTATATTATTTTTTATTAGAGTTTATAATATTTTAATTACACTACTCCCTTTGTGTATTTTTTCATACGTCCAGCCTTATTTTGAAAGCTTAAAACAACTCCCCCCCCCCCCCAATAATCTTTTCATTGCAGTTGCATATCCAGCCAAATCTTAAAGGAATTTTAACATCTAGGGAGACTATAATAGGCACCATTATACTTTTCTATGAAATGCCTAATAAATCAGCTGCGATAGGTATAACCACCCACCCATGGCATTTTAAAACAGGAATTCTGGAACTACATTTTTCAGTAGAGATAATCACCGAACTTAAATTTTTGCCCCATTTGAAAATTTCTTGCTTCAGTTGCTAAAAGAAAAATATTTTCTTAATTTGAAATTAAATTTAACAAATGTCAGGAAAAATTATAAATGGTCGAATGCTTACACTCGATTGCAAATCCAATATATGTTACCAAGTGAGACTGGAGATTTCCAAAGCAGTGAAGTTTAATATTAATATAATTTGGATTTATGTAGAGCTGAAGTAAATCTGTCTTGAACTGGCTTGCTGGTTCGGCTCTGCAAAATGCCTTGTTTGTAGATCCCCAGCTGCTTTAGAGAGACGACTTCTCATTTCCAGGCATTGTGGCTTGGGTCAGATGTGAAAATCACAGTAATTAGTAGAGGATTTTTTGGGAAATCAACACCACAGGTACAGTTTTCAGAGCACGTCCCCTGGAGAGCGAGAAGGAGGGAAAAAAAGCGATATAAGTAAAAGAGGAAATTAACAGTGATCCTACACCCTCCAATTTAATCATAAACTACAAGGATGCTGAAGTAAGAGGGGAGAAAACCTGAGAACATGTTGGTGCAAACAATCTGAAGGAGAAAAAAATGTAAACGTGGATTTGTGCATAAAAAGGACTTGAGAATGCATAAAATAGAAGGTTTTAGTTTATACATTTTCCTGTGAAATCATTTCCTGACCGTAATTTATCAACAACTTGCCAGTTTCTGGGCTAATGCCATAAACACATTATGCAAAATACATTTCTACTGATAAAACTACATTTAATATGTATATACGTTTATCTTAAAAACATCTCACCACTCATCCAAGCGGCTTCTTCAGTTCAACTAAATGGGAGGGAATTGCCATGTATTTTTTTTTATAATTTTAAAGGACAAGGAAATGTAGTAAATAATCAAGAAGACTCATCTAATATGAAGCACTTACACACACTGCACCACTTCTCTGTGTCCTAAAGGTATTGATTAGTGTCCTGGATCTTTCATTCTTGAAGTACAGTCACAGAACTTCCATTTTGCAATCCAGTCCCACGGCTCACTGCATGCTTGGTATTCATTTGGTTTTATTAGGTCTAACAATGACATGTGCAAAATGATCTGAAGACCAGGGGTAGTGACATTGCACCTAATCAAAATGGTGGTACAAGTACAATGGACAAAAGACAAGTTCCAACGCTGAATATAGGGGTACCAAAACCTATATTATAAAATAAACACAGTGTTTAACTCAATCCATGGCTATAAATATGATACAGTACCTTTTCTCCTCCTTTAATAGTTAACAAAATCCAATTACAGCTGTTAATATCTCATAGTTTATGCTTACAATTTTCCCCAGATGTACTAATAATTTTTGTCCTATGCTCCAAACTGGTAAAAAAAACTTTTGCAGTAACCCGAAAGCACTCATGTATGAGCTTTTCATGCAATTATTGCTTGCTATTTTTTAAAGACATAATAGCTTCAGAGCAATTGCAAGAGTACTTTTGATTGAAATAACAGCACTGGGGAGTGATTTCATGGAAATTGTGATGAGTGAGTTACTAAAAAATCTCAGGTACCATTGTTTCATTTTTAAATTCCGTCTACCAATGTTAGACTGAGAGGTCAACCAGAATTCAACAAATCCCAGTCACTATCAAGCCATGACTTCTACAGTCATGTAACCTCACCACCTAACCAAATTTCTTCTCTTTATAACAAACGATATACAGTTTAGGTACAAACATAACTCCTCCCTGCTGCAGGAGAGCAGTCTTAATTTCTTTGCATACGCTCACCCTGATTGAGTACTTTTAGGGGGTTATTTATTAAGGTTTGAGTTGTGTTCTCCTCTAAAATTCGAGTTTACAAGGTTATTTTTTTCGTCTAAAATCATATTTTTAGGTTAATTATACCCTGACCTTAATATAGCTTGAATCTGAAAATACACCATCTAAAACCTGTCGAGGTCATGTAGAAGTCAATGGCAGAGGTCCCTTGAACCATTGATGTTCTAATTTTTGCCGGAAAACTTGATCAATTTGTGCAATTCGAGTTTTCTTTCACGGAATTTGAGTTTTTAGGTTTCACAACTCAAACTCGTCGAATCGTTTTTTCCTAAATAAGAAACCATTCAAGTTATGTGTTACTCTTAACATTTGACCTTTGATAAATAACCCCTTAATTTCTGGTTCAGTTTATCTACCATTCCTCTACCAACCTCTAATTTGAAAACCTAGTAAAATTTGCCATACAATAATTCATCATTAGGCAGGCAAGTTATACATGACTGGATGGGACTGGAGGTCACATAATCACTTCTGCCATGCATTCTTCCACTAGTGGAAACTTATTCAAATTTTCACCTGTTCTGAAATTATAACTTTTTTTACCTTTATGTTGGAAGCTTAAGCAACTATCACAATTTATTTAGCAGCTCTTTAGAAACGTATGCCCCATATGCGTTTTATTTCATTAGGGATTAAGCTTTTCTTTCTGCTTTTCTAGCTCTCTTTGATAGCTTGGGTCCAAGTCTGATTAATATCATTTAGTATGAATCCTGTCTTTAAATGAGCGATAGTGTATAAAATGTAGCTCATATTAAGTGGTTTTCCCAAAAGACATATAAAACGTGTCTTAAGCTCATAACGAAGAGAGCGCAGCGTTTCAGTGCTGCAATAATATCTCATACTGTCACATTATTTCTCTTAATTCAATAAGTAGAAATCAATATATCAAGGGGGCATTCATCATAGGGATACAAATTTGGAACAGAGTTTCTGTTTGCTTGATTTGGATGTCCTCAGTTTCTAGATAAATTGAATCCACTAGTTTCGAAGAGCATCAAAACGGAATGCATCACAATTGGGGGGGGGGGTAGATTCATGGGATGATCTGTGCAGCCATTTTTGCTCTGGTGAAAAACTACTGTGCAAGAGTCTACAAAGGACTAGACTGACCCTGTTTTTTTAGTGTGGTTGCTGTCAGAACAATGGCATAGTCAATAATGAGCCTTTAAATTTTAGCCTTGTAGTCAGAGAAGCAGCTTTGTGACCCAGAAATTGGTTCATGTTCCCCATGAGCGTGGCCTCTATCAGACCTCAACGCTGGTGGGGACAAAAAATTCAGGGTGACTGGTACCCTATAAGGAGAAACAAGCAAATCACTATGTAAAATTGCAGGATTTCTCTGACAGTAAAATAATAAGGAAAGGTAGAATTACTGCGGGGAGCTAAGTTATAAGGCAATCACATTGTGATTTTAATCGCTTTCTTCAAACGCTAGGCATGTGCACCCCCCAGGGATTCTATCTTTCCTTGTCCTTTAAGAATAGCTCAGGATGCATAGTCACCCTGTTACCCCGATGCTTACTGTCTTGCTGTGATACACTGAGGGTTCATATTCAAGACTGATGGGGTGTTTTTACAGTTCCCTCAGGCAGAAGTGCAAGAGTGTAGCCCCTAGTACTCGCTCAGGCAACACTTCTGCACATGGAAAAGACTGCACTGGGCATCTCTAGCACAATGTCGGAGGGTTCAGGCTAGCTCTGTCCTTACCACCTGCCCCATTGCAGCCTGCATCCTCTTTAACTCCCTAATTTGCACGTCTGAATAAAGAATGGGCAGAGGGTAGCAATGTGTGGGTCGGGTTTTTCTTGATCTGCACCCACCTCCTCTATTTATAGGCTCGACCCGCCCTGCAGATGATGTCACAAAAGGGATGGGGCGTGGTGAGTGCAAGCCTATAAAAACAGAAGCAGGAAGCCGGCAGTGTAACCTCAACCGAACCCTCCCTCGACTGGCAAACTAAGTGCTGAGGTCGAGCCAAACCTGCCCGACCCATGGGTGTAAAACACCGGCCAAGGCCAGGGCCAGTATTACAAATTTACCGGCAATGTAGCTGCCGGTAAATTTGTAATACCCCTAAAAAATGCCCTTGGCCCTCCCGCAATCTGATCAAAACGTACTTTTTTCGCTGCCTTCTGCCCGTCCGTGCCATGGCTCCACCTCATTTGATATCACAATCCGCCCCTTAGACGTCACAGCCCGCCCCATTTGTTCCTGTCCCCGCCACTGGCCGGTGAAAATTTTGTAAAAAGGTGGTAACCATAGTGTCGGGCCGGCCCGCATATCACTAGTGGAGGGCACCCCCTCTTAAACAAAGCACTGCCAAATGCAGATAGTACAAGGGGGAAGCTGCAGGTCTCTATGCTCTAAATCAAAGTGCAGAGACGTGCAGCAATTCTGCAATAACAATATAAATACATAGTTCACACTTTGCACACTGGGGCCTTTTGTTGACAATGCCCAGCCATTTACAACTGACCCCTATAGTCCCACTGCCCCTTTAACACCTTATTAGTAGGACTGGACTGTTGACATCATTTGTTGAAATAATTATCTTTGGTTGAGAATGCCTTTAAGCTGCCTGTAACACTAACTGATAACCTTTGGGTAATCCTTTGCTCCACTAATGAAATAATCACTCATAGTACCTGAAATACTGACATCCGTCAAACCAGTCTTTTTAATATGTATGGTTCTCTGTTTTTGCACAGGACTGACTGATAAGCTGAATTTCTTTCTTTTTCAGGGAGTTCTTTTGGTGTATGACATCACAAATTATCAGAGCTTTGAAAATTTAGAAGACTGGCTTTCAATGGTGAAGAAAGTAAATGAAGAATCTGAAACACAACCCTTTGTTGCCCTTGTTGGTAATAAAAGTAAGTACTGACTGTAACATTGTTGTTCTATTTGTTATATGAATACTGTGCATATTTTAAAGTCAATTGATGTTTTGACTTTTTTATTTTAGTTGTTTTTAAATGATTTAACTACTGTTAAATCAGTCGTTAGTAGGGATGCACCGAATCGGTTTGGGATTTGGCCAAGATTCAGCCTTTTTCAGCAGTATTCAGATTCCACCAAATCCAAGTGCATTGCCAAAACAAATTGGAATCCAAAAAAATCACGTGACTTTTCATCATACAAACAAGGAATTAAAAAATTTCTTTAACGTGCAGTTCCTCCCTAATTTGCATATGTAAATTAGGGTGAAAAGGGGGAGAGAGAACCACGAGTTAAGAATTTTCGATTCAGGATTCGGTCGAATCCTAATATAGGATTCGGTGCATCGCTAGTCGTTAGTACAGGTATTGGATGTGTTATCCAAAATGCTTGGGACCTGGGGGTTTCCGGATAACGGATCTTTCTGTAATTTGGATCATCATATTTTAAGTCTACTAGAAAATCATGTAAACATTAAATAAACCCTATGGGCTGGTTTTGATTTCAAGTAATTATATCTTAGTTTGGATCAAGTACAAGCTACTGTTTTATTATTGCAGAGGAAAAGGAAACTAATTTAAAAAAAATGTGTTACAATGGCCTCTTACCATTGCCACAATACAGAGTATAGCATGACAGGCAGGAAGATAAATTGCAGAGATCTTGCATGAAGAAATGTTTAATAAAGAGAGAGAGTTATTTATTGAGTGTTTGTTTTTTTTATATAAAAGGTGGGCTTATAAAAATATTTACATAACCACTATATGAACTGCCCCCACCCAAAAATATATTTTTTTTACACAGACCTCATACTTATGATGCCTCGTTTTTAGAGGAACCATGATATTCCTCTTCTGACTTACACAAACCCCACCATCCCTTAGTCATTCAAGCTCTGCTTCACCTTGTTAAAGAGATGGATTATTGAAGTCCCTTTCCTTTGTTGTAGTCACAAAATATGGAGCGCTCACCTCCCAGAAAAAAACACTGTTGTTGTGTCAGGTGCTGAACCGGAAGAACCCAATCCTGTCCTAGGGTCACATCAATACATCGAAAAAATCTATTTTTTCGACCTTTCCTTTGTTATAGCACGGCTAATTCTAAGCAACTTTTTATTTTGCCTTATTTTTTTCTTTTTATAGTTTTTAAACTATATGCCTTCTTCTTCTGACTCTTTGCAGATTTCAGTTGGGGGTCACTAAAAACCAAATGCTCTGTAAGGCTACACATTTATTGTTACTGCTGCTTTTTATCACTAATTTTTCTATTCAGGCCCTCTCCAATTCATATTCTACTCTCTTATTGAAATCAATGCATAGATGCTAGGTTAGTTTGGCCCCTACAACCAGATTGCTGAAAATGCAAACTGTAGAGCTGCTGAACAAAAAGCTAAATAACTCAAAAACCACAAATAATAAGAAACTAAAACAAATTGCAAATAATCTCAGAATATCACTCTCTACATCAATGATCCCCAATTAGTAGCTCGTGAGCAATATGTTGCTCTCCAACCGCTTGGATGTTGCTCCCAGTGGCCTCAAAGCAGGAGCTTATTTTTAAATTCCAGGCTTTGAGGCATGTTCTGGTTTCATAAAATCCAGGTGTACTGCCAAAAAGAGTCTCAATGTAGGTTGACAATCCACATGGGCTGCAAAACTGCCACAGCGCTTATTTGGCACCCCAATAAAATTGTTAATGTTAGTGTTGCTCCCCAACTCCTGTTACTTCTGAATGTTCTGCTCTACATAATACTAAAAGTTAACTCAAAGGTGGACAACCCCTTCAAGGTATGGAGATCCAAATTCTGGAAAGATTCTGAATATTCTGGATAACTACCCATACCTGTACAAATATTAAGGGCAAGCTTATAGTTTAAAGCTTAAAACTTTTGATATGAGGCATAACAAAAATGGTGAAACGGTGATACCTTTATTGGCTAACTAAGATCAGATGACAATCATAGCAAGCTTTCAGTTCCTTCTTCAAAGCTGATTATAAAGAAGCTGTGACACACACACACACACACACACACACCTATAAAGTTGTGCAAAAAGACAGAATTATGTTTTAAAGTTGTGTCATCATTTTCTTTAATAGATACAGAATAGCTGTGAATAAATAGATTTGAACAAGCATAGTGAAAAAGCCTTGCACACTTGTGGGTTTTCCGAAATTGATCCCATAGAATTCAACATGGGCTGCTTCAGAGGACAAAACCCTGTTAAACATCTCATAAGGTTATACTGTTACACGAACCCAGTGGTTTCACAAGAATTGCTTTTAACTTATCATAGGTTTTTAAAAATGTATTTTGCTTAATCTTATTTTTTTTGGAAATCTGGAATAACCTTGTTTGCTCTGCCTGTTTGCTCTCTCTGATGAATCTTTAAGTGTCCAACCTGCATTCTTACTAGAGATATTATAAACAGGTATTAACCCAGGATGTATTAGAGCTGCACTCCTCTTGATTTATAGTCCCTTTGATGGTCCCAGGGGCACTGGTTATCTACTGTTTCTAGTAAGGGTCGGAATTATCAGACAGCAGTGCACCATGGACAGATGAATGATTTCAACTTATAGATATTAACCAGATCTTTCCCCTGCTGCCTTATACAGACTAATAACTCAGATATTTAAACAGTTTACTTGACAGATAGGGGCAAGTAGGAGAGTGCATCAACCCTAATTAAGAATGTTGACTGTATGCATGATAAATTGACCCAACGTGACTATCTCTCTGCAAAAAAACTGATGGTTTGTTACACAATGAAGTTTAAAGGTTACATGTTAATGCAGTTTTTAAAGTCTACTTCTTTGCTTTCAGTTTTGATGTATTAGTCTTATAACACTCCCTTAAGAACTATCTGTTTAAATCACAGATCAATATTTTTCCTGTTGTGCATGATTATTTTCAGCACATTCAATAATTCCATTAGTAAATAGTGAATTCCATTAGTAAATAGTGTATTATAAATACATTTAAAAACAGTACAAATAATCATTAACTTAGCTCAATCAGAAATACATTTTATTTATATACACACACACACACACACACACACACACACACACACACACACACACACACACACACACACACACACACACACACACACACACACACACACACACACACACACACACACACCACACACACACACACACACACACACACACACACACACACACACACACACACACACACACACACACACACACACACACACACACACACACACACACACGGAATACTCATGGGGAACCTCCTAGAACCTATTTGGAGTCAATTGGTTTTTGGGAAAAACTTCGAATCAAATTTGATCGAATGCGCTATTCCTTTGATCTGTACGATTCGAATTCGGCCCAAATACAGACCTATTCAATAGAAAACGGACCTATTCTACCAAAAAAAAAACCTCAAACTTAATTTCGGTTGGTCTTTTCAAATTCGAATTTCCAAGTTTTTTCAATTTGAAATTCGACCCTTGATAAATATGCCCCTAAAGATTTCTTCTTTGCTTTCAAGTGGACCTGTCACCCAGACATAAAAATCTGTATAATAAAAGTCCTTTTCAAATTAAACATGAAATCCAAACTCTTTTTTATAAAAGTATTCATAACTGTTGTAAACTCATTTAAAAATCTCAGCTGTCAATCAGATATTGTCTGCTCCTCCTCTATGCCCTGGGCATAGAGGCGGGGCAGACCAATTACTTTCACTTTCCATTCAGCACTTCCTAGATGTCACTGCTCTCCCCACATTACCCTGTTCTCTTAACCATTTAATTGTGTAACCAGGGCATGGGGATGGGCATCAGGTCCCCCATTCTGGTGCATAAACAAGATTCTGAGATGATACAAGTCTTGTCCTTAATAACAGTGTCCACAAAATGGCTCCTGCCTGCTTGCTGTAATTATGAATTCCCAGACTGATGGAAACAAGACTCAAATAATTTATACAGTGTAATTAAAGTTAATTTTTCTTGACTAACATGATAAAATAGGATTTGGAATAATTTTTTTCGGTGACGGGTCCCCTTTCAGTTTTGACATATTAGTCTTAAAACACTCCGTAACAACTGTTTAAATCACAGTTTAATATTTAACCCCTTGTGCATGGTTATTTTCAGCACATTCAATAATTCCATTAGTAAATATTGTCTTAAAAATACATTTTAAAAAAATACAAATAATAATTAACTTAATCAGAAATACATTATATATACACACCCCCGCACGCGTGTGCGCGCATTTAGGATCCGTCATCCAGAAACTCTGAATTAGACTCCAATTTATCGAAATAATCCAAATGTTAAAAAGTTAATTAATATTCTCTGTAATAATAAACCAGTAGCTTGTACTTGATCCCAACTAAGATATAATTAATCCTTATTGGAAGCAAGGTATTGAGATCCAAATTACAAAAGAATAACCCAAGTCCCGAGCGATCTGGATAACAGGTCCCATAGTTTTTCCTGCTTAAAACTCGATCCATTTGAGCTTTTGGGTTGTTAACCCCCGAACTCCGTGATTCGAGTTTTTTCCATTTGAGTTTTTGTTTTTTTTTAAATCAGAAACCATTTGAGTTTGTTCAAAAACTCCAAAATTCAACCTTTGATAAATAACCCCCTAAGTTTGTGGATTTGCATTAATTAAAATGATATTTCATTTTGAAATAATCTTTCTAAGACTATTTTGCGACTGCCGTGCATGTAGGTGTAAGTTTATGTAGCTGGCAAGGAAGACATACGTCTAATAAAAAAAGATGCTGCAGCCACCATAGCCTGAATGCGCTTCTGTTTTTAGTTTAGGTTGAAATGTTGTTTCTGGCCGTATCCCTCATACTCCGTTCTTCTTACAACAAATGGAAAGCCCTAATTGCACCCCGGGGGATAGTTAATCTAGAGTGGACATATGGCGGACAAAAGTTGAGTCTAGTAAATGAAATAAAATTATAAACAGAAAATGTGTGAATGTCTGAAGCTTCTCAAGACTCTGGGAGATATCATGCCTCATAGATTTAACTCGCTTGTGGCTAAATTGTCAATCCCTCTTTATTAGCTGCATTCACGTTTAACATGTTTAACACAAATCCAGCATTAAGTCTGACTTACATTTAATTAAAGTGATCAGTATCTGTTTCCTGATGGTGTTTAGGTTGGAGATGGCTGTTTAATAAAAAAAATATTGCACAAAAGCCCCGGCCCTGCATTCTCCACTGTGTGACGGCAGATAATGTAGGCACGGCTAATCCCTGAGAGGCTGGCAATCTTGTGTGTATATATAAGAGTATCAAGCGGTCTGTTTATAGCAGGGAATAAAAAATTAACTATGGGCAACATTTTGGCTTCCTGGCTGCAGCTATTACATGTGGTTGCGCTACTCCTGCAAGAAGGTTAAGTATTAATGGAAAATGTTCACAGCCTTTTCACTCCGAAAAAACATGTTACTTGTAAGTTTTCTTTTGATTTTACTTTTTACAGTTGCATTGAATGTCTTCATTCATTTAGCCATCCATAAAGCAAATATTGTTGCACATGCAGTGGATAATAAGTCTTTTTAAGGCTACTTGTGTGGCATGTCACAGATCATTAACTGCAAGCAACCACCTGACTTGAGGAAAGTCTGGAAGCATCATTACAGTGAAATAGGCTTTTATTTCTTTATCACTGCAACACATTGATCGGGAAGAATGTCCCGCCAACCACATTTTCCTACATATTGTCACACAAAGCAACTGATGAGAGGAAAAGCCGAGAAGTGTGAATGGCCTATTTAAATAGATACCGGCTCCCCTTCGCGATTAAAGGAGTTGTTCACCCTTGAGTTAACTTTTAGTACGATGTAGAGAGTGATATCCTGAGACAATTTGCAATTAGTTTGCATTTTTTATTATTTGTGTTTTTTGAGTTATTTAGCTTTTTATTCTATGCTATGGCAGCAAACTGGTAGCTAGGGTCCAAATTACCATAGCAACCATGCATTGATTTGAATGAGAATTTGGAATATTAATATGGGAGGGTCTGAATAGAAAGATGAGTAATAAAAAGTAGCAATAACAATAAATGTGCAGTCTAAAGGCCCCCCATACACAGGCTGGAAAAAGCTGCCGACAGACCGAGTCTGCAACTTATTGGCTCGTGTATGTGGGGACATCCCCGATCGATATCTGGCCGAAAGTTGGGCAGATGCCGATTGTGCGGGTAAAAAATCTCATCACATCGCGGCCGTGATCCAACCGCCCGTATCGCCTCCATTCTTGAGCTGGGCGATATAGGGCCCACAATCGGATCAGCCCGATATCGCCCACCTCAATGTGAGCATATCTGGGGGTCGCCAAACATGCGGATCTCCCTGTGTATGGCCACCTTTACAGAGCATTTGTTTTTAGACGGGGTTTATGACCCCCATTTGAAAGCTGGAAAGAGTCACAAGAAGTTATTCAAAAACTATTCAAAATAAATAATGAATACCAATTGAAACGTTGTTTAGTATTGGCCATTCTATAACATACTAAAAGTTAACTTGAAGGTGAACCACCCCTTAAAGCAGTGATAAGTGTAGGGGCTGCAATGCCATCTTCCTAAAAATTTTTACACATGTGCAGCTAACCAGATATATACTAACCAGATATGTTTTATTATACAATACAGGAATGGAATCTATCACCCACAAATCTATTATCCAGAATGCTCCAAAGTGCAAGAATGCTATCTCCTTCAGAGGCAAATTTTAATTTTTTGTAATGAATTTTTTTGTGTAATAAAACAGTGCACGTGTGTATAAATACGTATTGGTAATTTATTTTTGGTAGATATGGTGACGCATATTAGGGAATGGCAATGGTATACCCGATACATATACAGTGCTGCGAAATATATTGGCACTATATAAATCAAGTTAATAATAATATTTATACCTCCACATTCTTAGGGCCCCTTTGGAGGACGCTCAAGCCTTTAGGCTGGAGCATTTGGCTATTGAAAACCCACAAGAGTTTCTAAACTCTAGCATGGTGTCCTCATTCAGATACTTTGCCTTCCTTCCAATCCCACCCCACAAAAAAAATAGTTTATCTGGTTAAAAACCCACTGTGGCAAAAAAAAAAAAAATTCAGGAAGCCAATGGGGGAAATTTACTTAAGGGCGAAGTGGCTATCGCTGGCGTGGCCAAGGAGGTAGACTCTATCGCCAGACTTGCCTTCGCCACCTCAGACCAGGCAAAGTGCAATAGAGTAGATCGGACTCAAAAAAAAAGTTGAGAATTTTTCTTAGTCCCAAAAAACGCTGGCGTTTTTCCTATTTAAAGGGTGATAGACTGAAAAAGATTTTACATTTTTTTTTTTGGGGTACCCTTCTTCCCCCCTACATTTGCTAACATATGGCACATAAACTATACACTGGGCTCATGTGTAGGGCAATATAACAACTTTATTTTATTTTATTAAGGTTCCCTGGCCTTGTGTAGTGTAATGTATTTGCTGCAACATATATGTCCGTTGTACTTTAACTGCACACTGTATGCTAATTATCCAATGCTAGCGTAACTTCGAACTGCTGAACGTAATTTTGCTGGCATAATTTTGCCAGCGTTCAGTACCCTGTGCGCAACTTCGGATCTTCGTGAATTAGTGTTGTCCAGGCAAATTTACGCCTGGCGAACTGTTGCGATGTGCGCGAAGCCATCGCTGGCGAATTTTCCACGGTTAGTGAATTGCCCCAAAGTATCTGAATGAGGAAACTATGTATGAGTTGAGTTTAGGAACTCTCACGTGTTTTGACTAGCCAAATGCTCGAGCTTTCTTAAATGGGAAGAATAAACCAAGATAATAGTCCCTTGTTTCAATTTCTTCTGGTCAATCAAACAAGCATTCCTCCATTTTCTGGTAATCTGACCACTGGGGGGGGCAATAAACTTTGTCTGTGAATAAGGCTATTGGAGCAATCATGGCTACTTCCTTTTATATGTATAATAAGTATGCAGAGGAAAAAAAACACCCTGTCATGTCCTATGCCATTTTTTTTAAATTTAAAAGAAATTTAAAAGAGAACAATAACTGTTTTTTTTTTTTTTAATTTTTTGCATTTTTTAAGACATTACAAAACGGGGAATACTTTCCCTAAAATTATTGGATATAAGGAAGAATAAAGGATATAGAAGGGGTGAGCATATGCTACATATAGGGGCAGATTTATTAAAGGGGAACTCCACACAAACATAACTTAAGCTTTTTGAAAAGTAAACATAATTTCAAGCAACTTTGCAATATACATCAATTAAAAAATATGCAGACTTTTCATGATTTTTAATGGTTTGGACAGTTCTCTAGACCCCTGCTTTGCTGATCTTTCTGACTACTTTGCTGAGCTGGCTGACTTCTGTTACTTTGTATCAACAGCCATCTGTCCTTAACCTGCATCCTCCAAACCCCACAATTCCCTGCACACGTGATTATAATATGGAAAGGAACATCCCAGTGCAATGCATTGTGGGTTATGTAGTTCCTGCATGCTGCCTCTAAGCCGTGGAGAAGTTGTTACAATTTGTAACATCAGTGTTTAGTCCCTCCTCCGCTGCCAGGATTTCAAATGATTCAAAAAGAGAAGAACTGTTAAACAGCTGGATTTCAGCATAGAAAATGGCATTTATTCATACTTTTTTAAGAAACCGGTAACTGTGATGTGTATATTAGGGGTTTCTGTGTTTTGTGGGCCTCTTTATCAAATTTTGGTTTGGAAGCTGGAGTTCCCCTTTAAGAGTTGAGTTTTTTCCACAACAAATTTGAGTTTAAGAGGGTATTTTTGAGTCAAATAAACAAAAAATTTTGATAAAAAAAAACATTTTTTGAGATTTATTATACACGACCCTGGAAATAGCATGAATCTGAAAATACACCATGTAAACCCTGTCAAGGTCATGTAGGAGTCAATGGCAGAGATCCCTTGAACCATTTGAGGATGTTAATGACCCCCAGGATGTTTGAGTATGTTTTGGTGGGCTTGAAAACCGGTGCAATTTGAGTTTTTTCCCCGCAGAAAACGTATTCAATTCAAGTTCTCGTGTTAACTTCGACTTCACTGATTCGAATTTTTTTACATTCAAGTTGTTTCCTAAATTAGAAACCATTCGAGTTGTGAGTTCATTCAAGGTCTAAAAATGCTCACATAGCTCTAAAATTCGACCTTTGATAAATAACCCCCTTAGTGGTCCATTCAGTCAGTTTAATGTGCCACAATCCAAGGCCCAGATTGCCACAAATTTACCAGGGCTGTCTTCAACTTGATAAACTAGTTTTTGCTGGAAAGAGTTGAACTGGTTAAAGGAAAACTATACCCCCCAAACAATGTAGGTCTCTAAAAAAATATATTGCATAAAACAGCTCCTTCCCTGCTTCATGTAAATAAACCAATTTCATAATAATATACCTTTCTAGTAGTATGTGCCATTGGGTAATCATAAATAGAAAATTGCCATTTAAAAAAAATAAGGGCCGCCGCCTGGGATCGTACGATTCACTTTGCACACAAACATGCCAAACAAATTATACATGTTAGGTCACATGAGCCAATTAACAGACAGAGTTCTGTCTTTTACTTTCACTTCTTCCTATTACAGTTAGAGCTGCAGTATTTCTGTTCAGTAGATCTCTGAGGCAGCACACAGACCCTCACAAAATGGTGGCTCACAGCAAGAGATATAAAAGGGCAAGATTTACTTAAATATATATTCCAGTTTGGTAAGATTCTTTAATATGTCACTTTATATGATGTAAACTATCTGTTGCTTAAGTATTCATTTTGGGGGTATAGTTTTCCTTTAAAGGTCAGGAACAATTCTGTTTATAGATCATTTAAGTTGGAGGCTGTGGAAAACTGTAAAAATATTATAAGAAAATATTAAACATGATATATTAAATATCCACAAAACATTGACAAAATGTTATAATGGTAAGGCTGCCCTTTAAGCTGTGCTCATAAACAAGTATATTATCCTCTTAAACTCAACAGTGACTATGGCCCAAATAATTTATTAATTTATGAAAGATATAGTTAATAACCTGCATAGGAACAATATGGTTTATATGGGCATCATGGGTTTTTCTCCCTTGGAAGGAATTATTTGAGCTTTCTATAACTTAATTTTATCCCTGGATAGAGCAAGACATTATTGGATGTGACAGTTTATGTAGCACAGACATTTCAATTTAAGTTTCATACTCGTGTCTCTCAATTTCCTAAAAGCAGGCCCTTGGAGATATCTATCATAGAATATCTTTAAAAGAGCAAAAACAGGTAAAGAAAAGGCTTGCACATAAACTACCTCAGAGTCTAAAGGTCAGGTATGTATAGCATTACTTGCTGCCCAAGCCAAGAATAATTTGAGCTGCTACTTTTAATACCGTAACTGTGTTATGCTTAAGTGATTGCTTTATAAGTGGAGAGAAACAGACTTGGTCCCAGCTGGCAGTATTTGAAAATTCTTGGGCAAATATTGGAACTCTTATCAGTAGGAATCATCTAAAATCTCACAAAGAATAATAAGATCGTTTTGCCAGTTCTTTATGAATACCCTTTAGTTTTGTATGTGTACACAGAAAGCACATTTAAGAGTGATGATCAGTTGGGAGCCTGTTTATGCTTCTGTATATTTATTGATTTTTTTAAAAAAAAAATGTTTAGTAAAGTACAGTACTGTCATACTTTGATTTTGCGCAGGCTGGTTTCCCTGGCACAAAATGATATTTGATTATAAATTGTCAAACACAATAACTATCTTAACCGGTTCTGCTCAGACTAAGTTTGCTTTCACATCTGACAAATGTGTCCTTTTTCATTTGGAAATTTTCATATTTTATGTTATGACTGTTAATGCTAATGGCATGCCAGGGGTTTTACCCACTGTGTATTTCCATGGAGAATTTCCTATTGTCAACCATGCTGCCTGTTATTGACCTAAATCTTTGCCTCATTCACTTATCTTTCAAAAATAAGACCAAATATATGAAATGAGATTAAGATTTTATCATTCAGTTCATCTTTTTGCTGGCCAGTATTTTCTTATATGCTTTAAAGAATTGTTCAGAAAAAAAATAAAAAATAAATAAAAACTGGGTAAATAGGCCGTGTAAAATATAAAAATGTTTCTAATGTAGTTAGTTAGCCAAAAATGTAATGTATAAAGGTTGGAGTGACTGGATGTCTAACATAATAGCCAGCACACTACTTCCTGCTTTGCACTGATTGGTTACCAGGCAGTAACCAATTTGTGACTTGAGGGGGGGGGCACATGGGTCATAACTGTTGCTTTTGAATCTGAGCTGCATGTAGGATCAATTGCAAACTTACTGAACAGTTGTGTCCCCCCTTAAAATCGCTGACTAACTCAGCGTTAGAGAGCTGCAAAGCAGGAAGTAGTGTTCAGGCTATTATATTAGACATCTGCTTTCTCCAGCCTTTATACATTACATTTTTGGCTAACTAACTATATTAGAAACATTTTTTATTTTGCACAGCCTATCTTTTTTCCCAGTTTGTATTTTTACACTGAATTTTACCTTTAAGAGTACACCTAGACACTTGGGCCTCAGTGCAAAGCCTCCTAGTGCTCATTGTCAGTCTGATAAATGAAACGGGATGTTCACCTTTAAATTCACCTTTAAATTAACTTTGAGTATGATCTAGAAAGTGATATTCTAAGATAATTCACAATTGTTTTTTTATTATTTGTGTTTTTTGAGTTCTTTAGCTTTTTATTCAGCAGCTCCAGTTTGCAATTTCAGCAGTCTGGTTGCTATGGTCCAAATTACCCTAGCAACTATGCATTGATTTGAATGAGATTGGAATATGAATAGAAAAGCATCTGAATACAAAGATTAGCAATAAAAAGTAGCAGTAGCAATACATCTGTAGCCTTACAGAGCATTTGATTTTTAGATGGGTTTTTAGATGGGGTCAGTGACCCCATTTGAAAGCTGAAGAGAATCAGAAGAACACTCAAAGAAAGTGGAAAAAAAAGTATTTATTAGGACATTTGTAGTCTGACACATTTCCTGCCAAATGGGCACTTACTCATAGCCTTAGTGTAAGTGCCCATTTGGCACGAAATGCGTCAGGCTACACATGTCCTAATGAATACTTCTTAAATTTTACTAAACCTTTACTACTGCATTTACTAATTGTGGATCTTTTTCACTAATTGCGGATGTTTTTCACTTACTTTGAGTGTTTTTCCAATTTTTGGTTACCCTTGGACTGGGTTTTTTTTGTGAACAAGACCACGTGGTGACTGATCCTTGACAAACTATTTATATTTTTATTGTATAGATGCAGGAATACATGTCATTTTTGGTTTAATTAGTCAAGAGTCAGAAGAAGGCAAATAATTCAAAAATGATAAAGAAGAAAAAAGGAAGACCATTTGAAAAGATGTTTAGAATTAAATATTCTATAGCATAAATGTTACCTTAAAGGAGAAGGAAAGCTATGGAGGCATTTTATTGCCAATAGATTAGCTGCAAGTCTCTCCCTGCTCTGGGCTCAGATTACAGCAGAGAAGGGGGGGGAGGAGCAAACTGAGCATGCTCTTGCCCAGGGCAATGAGGTTTAAGGTGAAGGCAGGAAGTCTGATACAGAAGCCCATGTGTACACAATAGAAGGAAAGAAATGCAGTTTTTCTTTTGTCAGGGGACTCAGAGCAGCATTACTTTGAGGGTTTACTGGTATATTTAGATGGACCTTTCTGATAAGGCTTACTTAGTTTTAACCTTTCCTTCTCCTTTAAAGGGAAACTATCGCGAAAATGAAAATCTAATATAAGCTTCTTCATACTGAAATAAGAAACTTTTAAAATACGATCAATTAAATATTCTGTATCATTTCTGAAATAATCAAGTTTATATTTACTATTCCTCTCCGCATGTGTTTCTCTTCATTCTGTCTTTATGCAGCAGTTTGGTGTCAGATTGTCATTGACAGTTAGATCCAATATATCTTATAGGGGGGCTTCCTTCCCTAGCAGATGTATTAGAGCTCACTCAAATAACTGCTTCCAGTACAAACAAAATAACTGCCTTTTGCACAAATTCTGCATGTAGAGAGACATGATTTCTGTTGATTTTAATAGAGTGAGCTCTAATACATCTTCTAGGCAAAATGAGCCCCCCAATAAGATATATTGGATCTAACTGTCAATGATTATCTGACACCCAACTCCTGCATGAAGAGAAACATGCTGAAAGAGGGATAGTGAAGATGAACTTGATTATTGTTTGTATGTAGAATGTTTTTTATTTCAGTATGATGAAGTTTATATTAAGGTTAACCACCTCTTTAAACATTTAGGATTAATTGGTAATAGCTTTCACATCAGTGACATTAATGGAAAACGACCCCCCAGATAATTTAGGTCTCTATAAAAAGATATTGCATGAAACAGCTCATATGTAAAACCCTGCTTCATGTAAATAAACAATTTTCATAATAATATACTTTTCTAGTAGTACATGTATGTGCCATTGGGTAATCATAAATAGAAAATTGCAATTTTAAAAAATAAGGGCCATCCCCTGGGATCGTACAATTCACTGTGCACACATACATACCAAACAAACCATACATGTTAGGTTACATGAGCCAATTAACAGACAGTGTTGTGTCTTTTGCTCCCACACTTCTTCCTGTTACAGTTAGAGCTGCAGTATTTCTGGTCAGGTGATCTCTGAGGCAGCACACAGACCATCACAAAATGGTGGCACAAGGCAAGAGATGTAAAAGGGCAATATTTACTTAAATATATATACCAGTTTGGTAAGATTCTTTGATATGCCACTTAATATGATATAAACTATCTGTTGCTTAAGTATTCATTTTGGGGATATAGTTTTCCATTAATGATCATGAGCCTAATGTAACTGCATTGAAATGGAAATGATGAGCACAATTTTGGTTGCAGTTGGTCATTGTCACTTCTTCAGGTAACAGCAGACCCACATGTCCACATGCAGGAGTTTATTGGCCAATGGAAAAAGGTAGGCAGCACCACCACATGACTAGAATCTAGTTTTAACAGGGGATGTTGTCCTCCTCATTCCTGTTCTCCTTTGATTCCAGTGGTGGTGCTGATGAAATCTTTAGGATGTGAGTCAGTGTACTCAACTGGGGCTACTTACATTTATCAGTGACTTACAGTAATACACTGAGGTCCATTGTCCTTGTGTCTGTTGATGACACCAAATAGAATCCTCCAAAATGAACAGTGTAAGTGGCAGATGAGATTCACGTTAGATAAAGAGAAAGTTATGCTTTTAGGAGCTGAAATATACATTCTACTGGTGACCTTAAGTGAAACGCTAATGGAAAGGATCTAGAAGTACTTGCAGATAACAAATAGATTTATTGGCAAGAGTGGTAGCTTGCTGTAAGCTATCTAGCAAAATATTCTTGTGCACAAGGTAAGTATTGGCCTTTATATAGTGCATGAAGGGGACCATCTAGTATGCAGTGTACTGGGATTTCCATTTGTCAGGAAGGACATTATAGAACTAGAAAGAAAAACAATGTAAGCAAGAACTGTAATACAGATAAACTGGAAACGGGGGCCCTGAGAGTAACCTTTCCTCCAGCCAATTGTTAATCATTTGTTAATTTTAGGGTTTCCTTGGGTCCATGGGCCATGCACTTTGCACTTCTAATTTTATTTAGAAAACCATGATTTATTGACATTTTTGGCCAAATATAGAGGAGGGTATATTGACACGTGTACATTTGTGAATGACATATAAAGTTGATTTTGAGCTTTTACACTTGGAATTGCAAGTTTATTGCAAATAAACTTACTCAGAGTGATTCACTAAACATTTTAGATGTTTTTGAGATATTATCAGTTTTAGACTAACACCCAACTTTTGCTGCATCAGCTGTCTCTGAAAGTCATTGACTGAGCAACCCTAGGGTTGCTGATTGTATAGGAAGTACATAAAAAGTGAACTTTGCTTACTTACAAAGAGAGCTGGTCATCCGAATACTCTGTACTAGTCTACACCCTGGTACTAGTCTAAAATTGGTAATACACGTATAGGGTTCATTTTCCAGAAAGTTCCAAATTACGCAAAGGCCATCTCCCAAAGACTCCATTTTATCAGAATATTCCAACTTTTTAAAAATGATTTCCTTTTTCAATTTAATAATAAAACAGTACCTTGTACTTGATTCAAACTAAGATATGATTAATTCTTATTGGAAGCAAAACCAGCCTATTGGGTTTATTTAATGTTTACATGATTTTTTAGTAGCCTTAAGGTATGAAGATCCAAATTACAAAAAGACCTGTAATATGGAAGACTCCAGATCCCGAGCATTCTGGATAACTGGTCCCATACCTGTATCTCAAAAATCACTAAAAGAAAATAAATGCAAATAGTAAATTTGCTCGGAGGACCACACTGCGTAAGTTTACATCAGTTCGTTTTTTGGGTTTAATTCAATAACAGGAGCAGTGTTTGCTGTAGTTCTGGTAATTAGTAGCAACCAATTGTTTTGGGATACTAGTGCTGGCGCTATTTTGTTCCATTAAAAACATTATCATCATAGCAGTTTTTAAACCATTAAGTTAGGTTTTAGAATTGTACTGTATATGAGCTATTATATAGGAAACAAAGTGATAACGCATTATTTTGTTTTTAAGTAGAAATTAGTCTGATTAACTGATCAGAAGAACCTAACAAGGTCCTTAAATACAACAAGTGTCTCAGGTTCTTTTTATGAGTTAAGTAAGTATTTTTATTAAAATAAAACCAGAATAGTGGAATTAACAGAATCTGATTGATTACAGTATCATTGCAATAAGGCTTCGCATTCAAGTGTACATGGCAGTCAGAATATAAACACATGCTCATGATCAAATTAATGCATTTCATCTGTCTTCAACTAATAACAGTGTGTCATGCTATCTATCTGAGATGGGGCATAAACAGTTTATTTTGTGTTTGGACTAACTTCCTGGAGGTAGTTAATGTGACACGCAGTTTGTCTAAAATGAGTTAAACCAGATCAACACTCAAGATGTTTTCCCGATATCCCCCAATTTTACTCAGAAAACTGTTGTGGGAATATATTAGTAGATTATTTCACATTGAAGGAACACTTTATAGTTATGTCTTTTGGATACAGGAGGGAATTTGGTATTGTCACCTGTTAAAGTGGGTTTATTTTTTTGATGCAAACACTATACAACAATTCCTTCTGAGTGTGTAGCTCCGACACCTGCTACCATTTATTTTCTATCAAAGCCATATAGCAATGCAATTCTTTCTGTGTTTAATCACTTTATTGTTGTATACAATAGATATGCAGTTACCTGGACATGTTCTGATATCCTACATTTTAGTAGATAACTGGTACTGGCTTTCTAGGATAATTGACCCTCATAATAAGAAAATAGATTTTTGATACTATGTACAGGTATTGAACCTGTTATCCTGAATGCTTGGGATACAGGGTCTTTGCATAATTTGGATCTCCTTAACATTAATCTACTTAGGTAGGATTGTTATGCTTCAAATAATAATAAATTGTATTTTATTTGGGATCTAGTACAAGGTACCATTTTTTTTATTGCAGAGAAAAAGGAAATTATTTTTGAAAATTTGAGTTGTTTGACTATAATGTAGTCTATGAGAGATGGTTTTCCCCTAATTTGGAACTTTCTGGATAACTGATTCCCATACCTGTAATTATTCTACTGTTTATTATATACTTGGTTCAGTTTAATGTTATTAAAAAATGGAACCTGAAGATTTTTTTTTAAAAGTACCCATTTTCAGTATTTTGATAAAATAATGCTTTTACCTGATTTTACATTTTCCCAGATTTTGCTCCATTTTTTTTTTTTTTGTTTCTTGTCTCCTGATTGGGGGTTTTACTGTAATTATTTGTTCACAGGGACTTTTATTTTATGATCTGATCCCACACTTTTTAAATGCAATTCTAAAGCATAAAGATAAGTAAAGACCATTTTATATCACATTTAAATTAAAAAAAAAAAAACATTTTCCATTGAACGCAAAAATCTAATTGATTTACAAAATTACTCAGAATGCTCATCTGAGCACTTATGCAGCTTACATTATCTTTTTTTAGCTGTTACTAAGATATTAGCGGTTTTAAACTGCTATAACCAGTATTTTGGTTTAACAGGTCAATCAGAAAATCAGACAATCATCAATTCTAGGGTTAGTTGCCTATACAAAAAGAGCATAGACCGTTCCCTTATAGTCTGATCTTCAAAGAGAGCAGCTGAGCTGATGGCCTGGTATAATATCTGCTAATATCTCAGAAATCACTAAAAATAGAACATTAATATAAAGTGCAAACATGCTTAGAGGTCTGCTCTAAGTAAGTACTGTAAAACCTCAATTTTACATCCCCTGATTTTACATTGTTGTTTTGTAGTCCCACCTTTATATCATGCATAATACATTTCCCTGATTTTTTTTCCCTGATTTTTATCTGGTCCCCTGAAAAACATAAAATGGGGGTCCTACTGTATACATCAATTAATATTTTGGCTTTAACTTCTTTTGAAAATGTATTTAAAAACTTAGGGGCTGATTCAATAAGGGTCGAATATCGAGGGTTAATTAACCCTCGATATTCGACTGGGAATTGAAATCCTTCGACTTCGAATATCGAAGTCGAAGGATTTAGCGCAAATAGTGCGATTGTACGATCGAAGGATTATTCCTTCGATCGAACGATTAAATCCTTCGAATCGAACGATTTGAAGGATTTAAATCCAACGATCGAAGGAATATCCTTCGATCAAAAAAAGTTAGCCAAGCCTATGGGGACCTTCCCCATAGGCTAACATTGACTTCGGTAGCTTTTAGATGGCAAACTAGGGGGTCGAAGTTTTTTTTTTAAAGAGACAGTACTTCGACTATCGAATGGTCAAATAGTCGAACGATTTTTACTTCGAATCCTTCGATTCGAAGTCGTAGTCGATGGTCGAAGTAGCCCAAAAAAAACTTCGAAATTCGAAGTTTTTTACCTTCGAATCCTTCACTCGAAGTTAGTGAATCGGCCCCTTAATGGACAGATGTATTATAGTTTGACTAAAAGGGGGTCTAACCAAATTGTTACATATCATTTTCTACATTGCAATGGATAGACTGTTTTGCAAATGAGAATTGTATAACCTTCAGGGAAAAAAGCAGCAGTATTAAATCTGCCCCTACCTGGCGATATTTTAATTTATCTTGAGTTATAAAAGCCTAATTTCTTTATGAAACCAGCAATCCAGCGAAACATGGTACGTTTGATCGTGTTCTGTTCTACTCATGCTTTTATTTTAGAAGTCCACTCAGGAATTAATCTGGTTTGCTGACCAGTACAGAGGCAAATCTAGAAGCTGTCAGATTGCTTCTTTCTAAAGTGGAATAATAATACAGGTATGGGATCCGTTATCCAGAAAGCTCCAAATTACTGAAAGGCTGTCTCCCATTGATGTTTTATCCAAATAATCCACATTTTAAAAAAAGGATTTCCTGTTTCTCCGTAATAATAAAACAGTATCTTGTACTTGATCCAAACTAAGATATAATGAATCCATTTTGGAAGCAAAATTAGCCTATTGGGTTTGTTTAATGTTTACATGATTTTCTAGTAGACTTAAGGTATGAAGATCCAAATTACAGAAAGATCCATTATCCGGAAACCCCCATGATCCTGAGCATTCTGGGTAACAGGTCGCATACCTGTATTTGTTAGAATACTAAGATTTAAAGAAAAATAAGTTTTAACTTTAACATTAATTGAACTTTGGCTTTATCCAGGTCAATGTATAAAATAAAAGAAAAACTTGTTTTTTGAATGATTTAAATGAGTAATATTTGTGAATTCCATTTTCTCTGCTTATGTTCAGAGCTAAACTAAAGCCATGTTTATCTGATTTATAGAACTATATAACATCTTGCCTGCTCTAATATAGTCTATAAATTTCCCATATGATGACATCTTCACATGCAAAAGATACAGAACATGGAAATTTAAAGCAGATATAAATATATGTATAATATAATATTCTGAGGGTTTTTTGTCTAGGCCGAAATGTTTGTAAAAATGTTATTGTGTATCAAGCATTAACATTTTGATATAAGCTGCGTTCTTACCAAGTATTTCAGTTTTACAGTCTATTATGGTTATGTAGTTATTGCCAAAATTTAGCATCATGGTGGCCCCAAAGGACTTCTGTAATGCTTATGGTTTGTTTTCTTATTTTCTGCGTGCGTGTATAATACACTGAGGAATTCTGTGAAGAATACTGCGGCTTCGTTGCTTTTATGCTGGTCACGGAAAATGACTTCTAATACTCTTATATTTTATAGCAGTATGTGCATTATTTATTATAATCCAGATGTTTAATAAATAAGATTGGAATTTGTAAATGAATGTGCTTGATTTTTTTTTTATTAATTTTTATTTATTCTGCGTTTTTCTGTTTTATTGCCTTCTGCTCTTTGTTTATAGGATTTTTTTCTATACTCATTTTGTTTGAGGACATTTTAGTTTTATGTTGTTGAAGTACTATTGGTTTCAATGTGCCTAGGTTAGTTAGACTGTGGTTAGGTGGACTGGTTTTTAAAGGAGATGCTTGTGCAGGGAAATGGAAGCCTGGGGATGAAGGCGGGTGGGTGAAATCAGAGAGACCAGAAACACAGTGAATTTTGTTTTCAAAGTGTATTATTTAACACAACTGATGTGAATTTAACATTGAAAAAAGTCCCAAATGGGAACCAAAACAAGTACTTGGCCACCTATTGTGCTCTTGTGATGTTCAGTACCTTGAAAAGTATCTTGACCATTGATCGGTTTCCATACGCTTAAATTTTTTTTTCTGCTATAATACTGTTTTTAAGTACTGAAACTCAAAATTAGTTTTCAAAATATAACATTGTTTTTATGTAAAACACAAATCTTGGTCAAAATAGAAAACTGAAATGTGGAGTTGGCTTTGTAGAGACACTTTTTGCAGCAATAACAGATTTAAGGCAGAATCCAGCAGCACGTTGGGTATATGGTTGCCAAATATATAGCAATTCACTGGCCAGTAAATCACCTGATAGGGCTGGGCCGGTATTAAAAATTTACCAGCAATGTAACTGTAACGTTCATGTTATCAGGAACCTTGCACAGTGATGGGTACACTCAAATGCACAGGGAATCCCTGTGGATTTCGGTGTTCGCCGACACCCTTTTGGGGCCCCAAGCTTTTTGCTGCGGAAACCAACAAGGAATAAGTGGGTTACTAGAAATAAGTCCGTTAACGACGTACCGGCAAGGATTTAGAGAAGATGTGGTCGAGATTCAGGCAAAAGGTTCAAGGCAGGCGGCAGGAATCGTAGTCAAAAAGTCAGGCAGGAGTCAAAAACCAGGAATTCAAAGGCAGAATAAATGCTTGGGCAGGATCAGTAAACTGAAACCAGCTTGGGCACAGTCAAAATGGAGAACCAGCTTTTTAAAGAAGATTTGGTGCCAAATTTAGAATCCGGCGACGAAACCTGACTTCAGTGTCTAAACGCAATCGTCACGCCGTTGAGCGCTGATGACTCCAGTGTCAATTCCCCCTAGCGCGATGAACCTGGAAGTGCGCGCCTGCGCACCAGAAGTCTTGGAGAAACGCGCCAGGAGGTAAGAGGCCGTGACAATCTCCGGCGCGTAACCTGCTCCCAACACATGCCCATTCCCCACCCATGAAACACTCCACTTCCCAACCTATGTGTCATCACCACCTTCCCTTGATCTTCGAAATATGCTGCTGTACTGACCATGCAGATGGTCCATGAGTGCTCAGAATAGGTAGTATTTTAGGCTGTAGCAGCTATCTAAGAAAAAAATATATGTATATAAAGCTCACCTGGCAAGCTTGTCTATATAATACCTTCCCATAATAAACATAATTTCTGGTTACAAAGATATTCAGTAGAGAAGTCATTTACGGGAAGCATCTTCCTCGGACCAAATCTGGTAGGGATAATTTTGAGGAACAATGTGGGTCTGGATCAGGATCAGATTGTGGTTGCATGGGTCAGGCATTGACAGACCTACACAAGACTCCACTTTAAGGCTTACATTTATTTAAGTTTGGTAATATTGTCTGGTGTTATACTGTTTGGTAATAATTTATTGCCCAACACTGTTTTTTTTGTAAAATCGTTAATTCATATACAATATGGGATCCGTTATCCAGAAAGCTCTAAATTGAATTTGAGAGATTCATCTCTGACTTATAATACATTTAAATGTGTTTTTCTTGCCCAGTTTGACTCACTAATGTTCACTGGTCAAGTTAAAATCTAACATCACATTTCACACACTAGACCGTTTTGCGCCATTTTGTTTTATAAAGCCTTATTCTGGGTGGCGATAGAAAATAGCATCAATTTTGATGTGGCCAGGGGATTATTCTGGTGCAAGACTTTAGTAAATCTTATTGAATGCATTAATAGGCAAAATCATTAATGAACATCAAAAATGTAGCAATTAGGGCAATTAATTTAGTTACTTGTAGCACAAGTCATTATCACACTCCAGGCAGATTTGCTCCAGGTTGGTAAGTGAGGCTACCACTGCCATACTTCATTATAATTATGGTGTTTCTGCACAGCTTTTCAATTGGATGAATCTGAGCAGGGGGCGGGCAGATGACGTTGGGGGCAGGACTAAAGACTTGGCAATCAGGACTAATGACTTGACAATCAGAGATTGGCTGATAGCCATGTCATTAACTTCAGTGTCCTTTCTGGGATTCCTAATTTGGAAATATGGACAGGCAGTTTTCACCTGGACAGCCCTTTCAAAAACCGAGCTGTCAAGGTAAAAAAAAAAAATGGAAAGATGGCAACCCCATGGTGTCCTTAATATAAGATAATGGGTTGAGTGCAGAGGACCACTTGTATTTGTCTATGTGAAGTTTGTGGTCACAACCTCATTGCACCCCCGCTTAACGTTTTTTTAAAAATTAGTGGTGATCACACCTTTCCCTTGTTTGTTAACCCTATGGTGGACCCATACCTCCAGGGAAGGATTGTGGTGGTGGTCGCATCATGCTGTGGGACTACTATTAATCAGTAGGAACCAGGTATCTTGTTAAAATAGAAGGTAGAATGGATGTTACAAACTAGAAAATACAGCAAGAGAATCTGTTTAAATCCTCAAAAATATTAAGCTTGGTGAATGTCTATTTAGGACAATGATCCCACACAACAGACCACTGGAGTGACTCAAGATAATAAGTGAGGTGAATTGTCTTCATGAGTATAACTTCAACAACCTGGAGAAAATCTGCATGGAATCATGGGCCAAAATCACTTCCAAACAGTATACTAAACTGCTACGTACCAAAACCACTTAGAAAAAGTTATAACAGGAAAATATCTCGTATATGAAAATTTCATTGAAGCATTTAGTATTGAGTCAAATTAGAGACATTTCAAGTCTGAATACTTTTGCAAGACCCAGTGTAAATTTAACGCCTATGATATATAGATGATTGTGTGAGCTGGATTCTCAGAATCATAAAGCAGTGCAATGTACATATAATCTGTGGTGTCCCTAAAATATTTCCACTCTTTAGCCCACTAATGACAGAATGTGGATTGGCAAATTTCTCTAAATGATAGGTTATTTATTTAATAGCAATATGGTATTTATTGGGAATAGGTCAGGTGTCGGAAGTGTTCTATGTCTTGCATATTTATTTATGACCAGTTAAATGGAATGGGTGCTCTCCACCCAAAATTATAAGTTTTCTTTGGTGTTTCACTATTAACATCAAAGAACTGGAAGTGTATTTATAAAGAATTTCCCTTTAATAGTGAGCAGTGCAGTTAGAATATAGGACTGTCCCACTCCCATATATGTCTGTACAATAACATTTCACTGGGGAGATTTCAATTGGGAAATTTCAAGCAGCTCTCTGGGAAAAATTAATCCTAACCCCTTTAGAAATAAACTATACCGAATAAGGGCAGGTCTTTATCCTGGAACATAAAAATAATAAAGTCCTTGACCTCCTAACATGCTTTAATTTCATGGTGATATCAATGTTTCCATATAATGTTTATACACAAATAGGAATAATAAAGAAATTGCTGTTTTCTTGGTCATTTGTGCAGCGACTGTAGCTTATATTTAGAAGTGAACATTTTCCCCTAATTTTAAGCACATGTAAATCAAATTAATACATTATTAGAGCGTTTTACTTGTCGTTTCTGTGTGGGCTAATCGTGATAGGTCATTATTGGAGCATTATGTAATTTCACAACTTGTATGAACAGCTGCGAGCACTTGGGGAGAGAATTTTTTTCTTAATTAGAATAATTCCACGGTACAGTATAACTGCAGAGTTTTATAATCCTCTTGCACTTATGTATAGTGCGTGTAGCTTAGACATTTCACATGGACGTCTCGCTGCTGTAAGGGAAGGTCTCAGACTCCTTTCTGTGTAATGTTAGATTTTACTTTGAATGTGAGAGATTCATCTCTGACTTATATACAAGTTCCTGTGTTCTTGAAGAAGCACGGTCATCCTCCGAGCCTCCCATCCTTCCTGGAAGTGATTAATAAAATGTATACACATCTATGTTTCGTGTCCTGGCGATGTATTTACCTTAACTGCCTTGTTTTGCTGTAGCCACGGTTAAAATGTTTCCCTGGAGGTGATTAATCTAGCAGTGTTGAATTAACGAGCAGTGGCAATATTTAGATCATTTGGGTTAATTAAGCTGTCAGTCATCCAATTGGCCTCTTATACCTCAGGGCCTCTATAAGCACTCTGCTTATGTTTGCCAATCAAAAGGTTAAGGAGAAAAAAAATGTAATGTTCCATATTAAGGCGGCGTAAACCAACAATAATTACGTGTCACTCATAATAACTGTGACATTGCCCCTGTATCAATGAGCATTCATTAAATATACACAGCAACACTGAAAGGAGCACTGGATCCGAAAAACAGATTTTCTTAAAAGAACACATTTGTTTTCCTTGAGCATTAGACACCCACATAAACTTGCATTTGCTAGAAACACAGAATAATATGCATTTATTTGTGTTGTAATCCTGTATTTACCAGTGCATTGCTAGGGGATCGATTGACCCAAAAACACGTTTTGCCATCCTGAACTTACTTTACTACAAAATTCCTTTTTTGAATGTATCAAGGAAAGTTAATGTAACTAAGAGTATAGGTATAAAAAGGAATAAATAGGAATAAATGCTTGGGACCTGGGTTTTTCTTATAGGGAATTTTGCCTTAATTGTGATGTCTATTCCATTAAAACATTTAATAAACCCATGGATTGGTTTTCCTATAGATTGATGTAACTTTTGCACAAAAGGCCCCCCCCCCCTATGACTTTCATTTAAAGTGGACACGCTTGTCTCCACTCTGGTCCGGCTAAATAAATCAAGTGGGGTTTTTTCCCTCCACAAAAAATTGTTCACAATTTGTTCTGCACATTTGAAAATATTAAACCTTTAATAATCAGTTGGATTATCTAGCAAAGCTTAGTTTGCCCCATTTTTATTTACATGTAAGTGCCCTTGAAAAATATGGTGTAATTGTCTAGGGACATCAGGTATTTCTACCGTGATAAGAAAGTATACATTTTAATGTAAATATTATCATTTATACCATTTAGGATTTTGTGCTTTGTAAGTAAAGTCGATCCATCTTGAGATTTCTTCCAGTTCGGGAGGTCCTGAAACCTCACCATTTTTCTGTATAATAAATAGACACAGATGGTTTTCTTCTTTACCAGGGTGTGTTAGAAATAAGGCACTATGACCCACCATTAACTGTAGGGCTTTAATGGTAGTTTCCTCACTGTCCCGTAGTCTCGTTTCTGCTTGAGAACTTCTGAACTTGTGTCTGTACAATGTAAAGTGAAATGGATGTTACAAATCCTGGAGAATTGTATTATACACACAAAGCTCTGACAGACTTAAGTCTGTAAATCTGATAAAGGGATGTAATCATTATTTGTTTCAGACAAGCAATTGTGTGTGATAGAAACCAGAAAAACCAGTAATAAAACTAGGTAACAAGTTATTTCTGTATGGTCTCTCTACCTTAGAGAGTCTTTAAGAGTTTGTTTATGGCACCAATTCATACACAGGGAAGATATATTTTGTTCATATATGTCACAAGTTAATCCGGCGTATTTTAAATGGAAAATGAAGTGTGTGAACAAATGTAATAATTCACAGTTGACATTTATTATAGGTCTACCATTCAGGTTTTATAATTTATTATGTACAGATACAAACCACAATTAAGTGTTTTTTTCCCCACTAATAATAGTATTCGTGATGTTTCCTTTTTACTTACAAACTTTTCAGATTATTACGACAAAATATTTAAGTTAAAAACCTATTTGTATAATGAAGGTTTAATTCTAAGAAGAGCTGTAATATATAAAATGTAGGTGTTTTTAAAGGTTTTACAGTTACTGAAAACATAATGACAATCAAAAGCAGTATTTGATTACCGCTTTGTGTTCTCTGGTTCTCACTCTTGAAACTCAGAAGTCACTTCAGAAGTCAGACAGATACTGCTTTCAATAGTAGCCCACTTATTAGAGGTCGAATTATAGTGGTATTAGAGCTTTTTGAAACCACGATTAAACTATAATCTATTATTTCTCTGAAATCACGAATGGAATGAAAGTTTTTAAGAGAACCAAATGGAAAATGGAAAAATGGAAAAATGTGCTGAATGATATCACTACAATTCGAGTTTTTCAGAGAATAAATAGTGAAAAATATCTGAAAACCTATAAAAGTTGGAAAGGTTGAATAGGATCAGCACAACTCCCATTGACTTCTACCAGATCTCGATCGCTTTTACTTGGAGACGTTTTTCTAGTATTAGTGATATTTTTAAAAGACTTAGATCATTTTTATAAAATGATAAAATGATTCCTAAAGAAAAAAGGAAAAACTTGAATGTTCGTAAACAGGCTTATTAGTTTTAACTAATGTTACACCATGAGGCCAAAACTTTATTTTTCTTCCATTCAGCCACAATAATTGTGAGTGAGGTTGGCTACTGATATTTAGGATCAGAGCTGGCTCCCAATCAGCCTTCCAATTCATCCCTTAGCTGTCCCATAGTTGGATTAAGGTTAGGGGTCTCTGCATGCCAGTTCTTCCACCCCCATCTGTGCAAGCCCCTTCTGTATGGACCTTGCTTTGTGTTTATGGGCATTGTGCTGCAACAGAAAAGAGCTGTCCCTCCAAACTGTTGTCTCAAAGTCAAAAGCACACAATAAAAAATGTTGTTATATGCTGTAGTCTTAAGGTTTGGTTTTACTGGATTAGAATTATTCAGGCAGGTAGTGCTTTACTGACATCTACCAAACGCAGACATTTACATGGGGGATAGGGAAAGGCCATTTATCATTCCGTTTCCACTGTTCCAGAGTGCAATGGTGGTGACCTTTACACCACTCCAGCTGACACTTGGGATTGCACATGTTGATGTTACTTTTGTTTGCTTCTGATCACCCATAAAAAACTACACTCCCTTCAGCTAATGTTACTACCAAAGACAGTTTGGAGCTCAGCACTACGGAGCAGATTAATCAAAGATAAAGTTAGCATTTTTTCCACGATTCTAGAAAAACATAAAAAATGCACACAAGTATTTTCTGAAACCATAAATAATCTGGTTTTAATAACGAAAAAGACTGAAAAAGTTTCCAAAAAAGCTCTGCTAATAAAAGCTGGCAAGGTTCAATAGAAGTCAATGGGAATAGTCTCTTAAAATTGTCTGGATACTTTTGGCTACTATATTTTTGGAAACTTGCTTAGAATGAATTATCCTTTTTTTCATTGAGACTCCCTTTAGAAGGTTTGAGTAAAGGTAGAATGCTGTTCAGGGCAGTGTGAAACTTTTCTTGTTTGATAAGTGTACTGCTTTGTGGAAGGTTGTCAACCTGTGTTGCCAACAAAGGGGCTGATTTGTCATGGTCGGTGGTGACCACAGTTTTGCACAGATTTGCATAAAATCAAGGAAAGTCCCAAATAGCTGTAACCCCGCAGTATGTTAGGCCTACAGTATGAAAACATCATTCCCCCCCCCCCCCATGATTCTGACATGCACAGTGGCATAACAAGATATTACTGGGCCTCACAGCAAATTAATTTTAGGGCCCCAAACATATCCAGCAGCTGTCCTGGTTTATGAGCAAACAATTGCTCATTATTTGGGCCTCATGGGGCTCCCCTGCATCTGCAGGGTCTGCTTCCTCTGTAGTTACACCCCTGCTTATGCATTTGGTGCAGCAGAACTGCAAGGAGTAGCTACTGCCTAGTTTGGAGGTGATGGTAGATCCAGGGTTTCCCTGCATCGATAGGCATACCTGCATAAAATTCGGAACAGCAGGCATGAGGAAAGGAGCGCCACTGAAAGCTACTATACAGATGTTCAAGGAGCACATGCGGACACAATGATATAGATATACATACCCATCAGCTCTTTACAAAACATGTTTATTCACATTCACATTGACTCTTTTTGATGAATGACCGTGTTTCTCAGTTTGTGTCCATTTGTCAGTCCATAATTCTTGGTGTATTGATGCTTTGTGGTGCCCGGGCCTATTACAGTAAATCTTCCCATCAGCTAATTCAAGCCTTAAACTATTATTTTGAATTCCTTGTAAAATCCCAAATCCCCAGAGTATACCAATTAAAGACCTCCAATATCATTTTTAAATAAAGCTTTTTTTTTTATAGAGTAAGTGGACATTTTTAGTTGATAATCAAATGACACCATTATGCAGACTTACTAGATTTGCAAATTTACAAGTTTTTACAAGCCAGTAGGGTCCCTTCCTCAGGAAATAAGTTTAAGTTTTTTTTTCCCTATATTTGCTCAAAGAGCTTGGTTGTCCTTAAATGCTTGTGAATATATTTGCCCTATAATTTGACAGCATTGAGTCAACACCATTATGGGGACTGTACGCAATAAAAACAGAAACTGTTCAATGTAGCTTCCAGTCACCTCAGGATCAGATTTGGAGAAACTGGAATGTACACAATAAAACCTGCACACGGCTTGAGCACCATGCCCTTTGCAATGAAACATGGCATTGTTTGTTAGGTTTGGCTCTACTTCCAGTGGGTATATAATGGGAGAAACTGAATAATATACCTCACACTTGAATTATGCATCTCTGTTTCAGAGCAACATTTTTGGAACATGGGCTTATAGGATTAACATTTGCCCTTAAAAATAAAGTATGTTGACTGCTGCAAGTGTTTCCAAAAAGCTTACACAGCATTTCCTTATTTTTCTGACTGACTTGTACCTCAGAGTTAAATACATTTACAAAATGCATATATTTTCATTTGGTATTGAGGAAAAATCGAGCAGCACTGCTTTTTCCATATTAGATATAAAACCACAACATAGTATGTGAATGCTTGTTGTATAAACTACATACTGTATCAGCTGCTATCTACTTGTGCTCTTGAACTTGTTTGTTCTTTTTATGCAATACTACATAGACCATCCATTACTGCATGGAATTTGCCATACTGGCTACTGTTCAGGCAATTCGTAATTCGTTTTGGCTGTGAAATTACAAGATACATGCGGCGTCCTGACTAGGCTCACATGACATACCATATTTGTAGGAGAAACCTGTTAAATGAGAAAGAGGGTTATTTAAAAATCTGATGCCTTCCTCCCTGAACTAAACCTCTTTAGAAAATAAAGGGTAGCAAATTGAGGTTGGTGGCTGCCATATCGGGTTTCTTGATTTCCTTTTCCCAGCGATCACTGACCAGTCGCATGTGCTGTTGAAGTGAGCTCCGAATTGTGCGTGTGGTTCATCTGTGCGTGCCCCTCTGTTTGGTGCTCAGAAGACATTTATTGACTATGATTAAGTGCCTTCCGAGCCTGAAATAGAAAAAAGGCTCTGCTAGAGTTGATGTCTTATAAAATACGATTTTAAGAAAAGTACTAGCTTGCAACTATTCCAAAATGCTGTTACATCCTTTATTTCACCTTTTAAACCGGCTGTACAAAACCCTCCACTGGCTACCTATACAATCTTACACCAGATTTCTCCTCCTAAAGCTTGCCTGCAATGCTCATCACAAACCATGTCACTATGGTCTCTCCAAACACCAAGGACCTTAGACTTTTCTTCTCTCTAGGAATCACTTGCATGCAGGCCTACATGCAAGGCCTCAACCTATAGAATTAATTAATCTACAGCATCAGACATTCATTCCACTATGCTCCGGAGTTTCAGTGTTTCCTTACAAGCCTACACACTAACCATTTCATCCTCTTCCACATCATACAGAGCTTTATCCAATAAGAGTCATGTGAACAAACAACAACCAATAAATATATTGTGAAAAAACAATAGTGAATATAAACATTCTTTTGTTAATACAATGGCAATGTATACCTTACGCCCTATAAGACAATGTGTGCCATCTACTGTACTAGGTGGCACTAAAACTGAATAAGTGCAACACATACTGAACTTCAAATAATAAGGCTTTGTATGATGTATCTTATTCTTACTGGACAGGTCTCAGTATAATGTATCCTTTTCTGATTGGCCATCATCCCTATAAAAAGCTTGAGCATGGATGGGACCATAAGCCTTTGAGTAAGTGCCCATTTGGCACGAAACGTGTTAGGCTACACATAACCTAATGAGCATTTTATAAATTTTACTGCATTTGCTCCTGCATTTACTATTAGTAAGGTCTTTTCACCTATTGCGAGTTTTTTAAATTTTAGTGCACAAGCTCTATGTGTTTTTGTGCCAAAAGCTCTGCCCACAGAAGGTTCAGACAGTGCTGAAATGTGTAAACGGCGCTTCTAAAACCAAACACTTTTTTCTTAATGTTCCCAGGAGTGTTGGATTTGCATGTATCTTTGTACCTTATTGACTGATCCCTGACTTTGCAGCTATTTGGAAAGCATAAGTGTGTTGCTATCATAGAGTATATATATATATATATATATATATATATGCAGGAGTTGGAAAAAATTAAATTAAAAAATATTTGTTAATTTGGGCAAATAACAGTGTAAAACTTTTTTTTTATCTGTAATATTATTATGCTTTATGTAGAGAGCTTTACAGAGATTGTTCATCACGTGAGTAGTGCACCTTCAAATTCACACCAGCGCTAGGGACAGTCTCATCAGGAGTCAATTAACCTGCCTGTATGTTTTGGAGTTTCTGAGGAAACAAGAGTCTCCCTGGGGGAAACTCAAACAGACATGGCAAAAAAACACAGACACTCATTTCAATAATACTCCGCCATGTTGCCCATTTCTTACCCATAACTGACTCGTGTGGAAATTTATACATTTTAATATAAAGAAGGAAAGAATTTCTCATAATTTTTATTTCCCCTTATTTATCAATACATTTTCCTGAAAATTTCCATTGCAGGAAAAAACTCGAATAAATTGTAAAATCGTTCAAAAATTCGAATCGTATGTATTTTTCTGATTTTCCGCCAGAAAAATCTAATTTTTTCAGACTTCTGCCCGAAAACCACCATGAAACCCAGAGCAGATCATGATATCTTTGGGACTTCTCCCATTGACTTATATACAACCTCGGCAGGTCTGAGATGCTGGATTTAAAGGGGTTGTTCACCTTCAAACAACTAGTTGGTTTCAGATAAATCACCAGAAATAACGACTTTTTCCAATGACTTTCTATTTTCTATGTGTGACGGTTTTTCTAATATTGAAGTGTAAAGTGCCATTTCTCTCCTTCTGAAGCAGCTCTGGGAGGGGTGGTCGCCGACCCTGTAAACTGTTCTAAATGGATACATTTAGTTGATACATCTCTTATATTTGTCCCTGCTGAGCAGAATCCCTGAGTTTCATTACAGGCAGCTGTTAGAATTGATACAATAGTTGCTGATACTCCAGAGATGCTGCTGAGAAATGTATCAACTAATGTTGCAAAATTGTAACAGTTCAGAGTCTGCACCTGAATTACTGAGCAGTCCAGACTCAAACACCAGAGACACAAACATTCAACTTTAAACTTAGATTTTGGAAAAAAATTTAAAAATAAATAATGGAAAGTAATTGAAAAAAAGTCTTTATTTCTGGGGAACAATCTAAAAACAAGTGAATTGAAAAAAGTGTTTGGAAGGTGAACAACTCCATTAAGGATTCAGACTTTTTCCATCCTCTGAGTATAATAAATCCTGAAAAATTTGAGGTTTTTATTTCACTAAAAATTCTGTTTTTATAGTAAAAAATGAATTATTCTAGTTTTGGCATTCAGACTTTAATAAATAACCCCTACGTTCCAGATCTGTATTCAAAATGGCATCGTTCTTCAGACAAAATGCTCACATATTGCAGAGATTTTAACTTAGGTTTGAACAAGTTGATGGTCTTTCAATTATTTATGATTTGAATATAATGCTTACTAATGATCGGTATGTATACTTATCACTGATTACAAAGGTCTAAAGCAGTTTCAGCATTATATATTTCAAGATATTCTTTTTCATTTTATTCTGATCACTTTAGTTCTAATCACTAGAGTCTGGCCATGCCAGTTTCTCTCTTTTACCTTTCTAACTGACACACAGCAAACACTATTTTCAGTATGCGCTTTAATAGACCAGAAAATTGTGCTTACTGAGATATTTTTATTGAAAGCTAATAACTTTAATTAAGGATAATTGAGAAGCATGCTGGGATATTTTTATAAGACATAATATATTTAATTAAGCATAATTGAGTAATTCAGCCCTTGCTTAGTCAATTGACAAGTAGGAGTTTACTCTTTCTAAATGTGAAAGTGCAAATGCTTGGCAAGAAGAGTGTCTTTCTACTACAATTAACAGAATGGTAGTTTTTTGCCTGTGGTTCATCTCTGGGCAGACCGGTACTGTCAAAAAAGCTAGTTCACATACTTGCCAAGTATTTTTTCAAAAAAATCATTTAAATCCTTATTTCACCCCAAGCCCCCAAAATAGGAAACAATTTTTTTAAAAAAAATAATATGATGGAAAAGAAAAGAGGCCTAGACAAAGGCCTACTATTCTATAAACCATCAGTGCAAACTCCCAAAAAAATAATATGATGGAAAGGACAGAGGTCTAGACAAAGGCCTACTATTCTTAAAACCTAGCACATTGACTAGTGAGAGGACTGTGCTGCTCCCACACACAACAGATCTTCACAACACATATTTATATATTCATCTCTGCTCTACTAAGTTGGGGTTTTCTTTAGACTCGCGCATAATTTGTCTCCCACCCATCTGCCCCTATTATCAGGGACATTATTTTTCTCAGTTCTGTTGGGGCAGCAGCACTTTTAAACTCCCCTTTTAGTAAAGTGCGGTTATTAACTTTTTTCCTTATTCACTCAGTAAATTTGTATGTGTCTTATTCATTTTGCAATCTTACTTTAAAGTCTCCTCCCGCTGCTTGACCTTTTTTCCTAAAGCTGGTGATTCTTATGAAGATCTGCTTATTTGGCGAGGTCTCCAAATGAGCAGATCTCTCCTCGATATCAGGCTGATCCAATCGTGGGCCCTAGGGTTTTTTCCTGGTAATGATCCAATGGTTGGGCCCATGATCATATCATTACGAGGAGAAAACGGGTGGTTGGATTAAGGACCACTTTAACGAACTGATGTGGTCCTCGATCTGATGGGATTTTTAAGCCGACTGATTGACATCTGCCCGACTTTCATTGTCAGAGGGCCACTCTACACTGGGCAATAAGCTGCCGACAGATTAAGTATTATCTGCCCGTGTATGGAGGCCTTTACGCCTCCATACTTTTGAACATTCCAGCTATTTAAATATTTGTAGCTATGCCAAGATCCTATACATTCTTGGGTCCACAAATCTGGCTGCCGCTACTAAAACAGGAGATTTGAGAGGTATTCGCAAAGGTATTTGACTAATACTAGTGTCAGTATTACCATAAACTAGAACAAACGGGGCATCAATCACCTTTTTGTGTGGTCTTAGGTAATACATAAGATAATACAGGTATGGGACTTGTTATCTAGAATGCTAGGGACCTGAGGTTTTCCAGATAACAGATCTTTCTGTAATTTGGATCTTCATACCATAAGTCTACTAGAAAATCATGTAAACATTAACAATATATCTTAGTTTGGATCAAGTACAATGTACTGTTTTATTAATACAAAGAAAAAGGAAATCATTTTAAGAACTTTGGATTATTTGGATATTTCTTTTCTTTGTCATGGTAAATTTCTTTTTGTAGAATGTGTATGTTTAAAAGGACTTTGAAACATGCATTTTCTCATGCAAAGCTAATGCAACAATTCAAGTATATGTGCACAGATTCATAAATACTTTTTTTTTTTAGTTGACTTGGAGCACATGCGAACAGTAAAAGCTGATAAACACCAGAGATTCTGCCAAGAAAACAGCCTAGGAAGTTATTTTGTTTCTGCGAAGACAGGAGATTCTGTAAGTAAAAATCGGATAAAATCAATATTGTCGTTTGTGTTAGGACAAAGCTCGAAATTTGAAAGTGACACTTCCAAATAATAGAAATAGATGAAGACTTATTGGAGATGACTATGGTAATACGCCTTTCTTTTTGGTTTTACAACTGAGTAATAAAATGAAGATCATAACCAATGGAGAAAGACTGAGAGGAAGAGGATATAATTGTATTTCCTGAGGAACTCGTTTTATTGGAGCTTTCTAAATTAAAAGGCAGATTGATTGTAGAAACAGATGCCTTGCATCTAAAGATATTTAGAGATTAGAATTTCTCAGGGGAGTACCTACGTGCAACAGGGCCCTTAACCTCTGTGTTCCTTACAAGATCTGTAGTACACTCTAATTACCAACAAATAAAGGAATGGTGTCTATATAGAATTGACAATGGCAAGGAAAAACTAGAATCCAGAGCTTAGGTACAGGTTTGCAGCTGGAATAGTTACTGCAATTTCTTTTTACTTTTGGATGTGGCATCACCAAAGAGCCTGCCTCCTACAGGAAAGGACAGTTAGGCAAAGCCTCAAACCTGAAATTCACCTCATGAACCCCCTCACCCTTTATAAGGATTGTTATTGAAAAGCAATTACACCTTAATGCTAAAATGGTTATTTGAACAGGAGGTAGGGACAACTGAGCTGCTGCTTAAATTCAAAGAAGAATTGGGGTAAGAGAAAGTTCAAATAACCTCACTTAGAGGTAGGGTTGCCACCTTTTCTGGAAAAAAAATACCGGCCTTCCTATATATTTATCTTTTGTCCCTATTAATAACATTTGGATCAGCCATCATTTTTACCGGCCAGGCCGGTAAAATACCTGCCAGCTGGCAACCCTACTTAGAGGGCAATCATAAGGGAGTAAAGGAACTGCCCCAAAACCACAGACTGTACCTCTTTTCTGCCAAAATCCACTACCCAAGCGGCAAGCCTGTAATGCTTGTAAGTCATGGGGTTTGCTGAATCTCTTCTGCTGACGTGTTTCTGCCCAAGATGATGTAGCTGCCCCGGTAGAATCTTCCTTAAAGGGGGTGTTCACCTTCCAAACCCTTTTTCAGTTCTGTTGTTTTCATATTGTGCACCAGAAATAAAGACTTTTTTGCAATTGCTTTCCATTTGTTTCTAATTTTGACTGTTTTAGAAGTTTAATGTCCTTGTCAGCTGACTTACTTTACTGAAACTCAGGGATCCCCCCCTCCCATTGTGCCTTCGGAAAGACTTAAGAAGTCAAAAATGACACTTGACACTTCAATATTAAAAAAATGGTCACAAATAGAAAATAGAAAGTAATTGAAAAAAAGTCTTTATTTCTGAAGAACTATCTGAAACCAACTGAACTAAAAAAAAGTTTTGGAAGTTGAACAACCCCTTTGATATGAATACTACATGGGTTTAACCTGCTACTTCAACAGGCCTGATGGTCTCCTATGATGCTTTAGTCCCTTTCATTTGATGTCCACATTTGGTTAGACTTATCATTAGTTCATAACAAGGTAGTTACCCTGCTGTAGCATCAGAAACATTGCAGAACAGTTAAAGGAACTGAAACACCAAAAAATAAAAGCTTTTTAAAGTAATTAAAATACAATGTACTGTTGTTATGTATTGGTAAAAGTTGTTTTGCTTCAGAAACACTGCTATAGTTTATTAAAACAAGCTGCTGCGTAGCCATGGGGGCAGCCATTCAAGCTAAAAAAGGAGAAAAGGCAAAGGTTACTTAGCAGATAACAGACAAGCTCTGAAATAGAATTCAATGCTATTCTACAGAGTTCATCTGGTATCTGCTATGTATACTTATAAAACCGTTATTTTTTTGTGTTACTGTTCCTTTAACAATTACTGCCCCTGAATACAACTGAATAACATCCATCTATACACATTTACTTCTATGGGTGATTTGCCCAATAAGTTTGGAAAGCTATAGGAGAGGCCTTACAAGTAACCTGTAAAGGGGGAATCTATCCGCCCCTTTGTAACATATTGTACTTATCTACACTACACTTTCTACACATTGTACTTATACAAAGCACAGCACTGTTTTGAATAAGTAATAGTAAATATTTATTAAATGATTTTCTAAAATAAAAATTTGGTGAGCCAGTGTAATGAAAGTATGTTTTTACGATGGTAAAACTTCAGCTTTTGCTTTTCAAGTGCATTCTTCAGCCAGCTGTACATCAGTGCGGAACAGCAGGAGACAACAAAATCATAAACTGATTTCTTGTGACATATAAACTTGGACTTCATCAACAGACCAAAGTCGCCAACTCCATCAGTAAATCTTCAGGAGCCAAACATTAGTAATCATAAGATTAATGTGAAAGGCAACTGTTAAACTTAATTGTGCATGACAACAAATAAGAAACACGGAGGACTGGCAATACAGCATTACTGTGGATGCATATTTTTCTTTTTCATTTGAAAAGGCACTTTTGTTAAGCCAATGAATGTAAGCCTTTTAAAGGAAAACTATATCCCCAAAATGAATACTTAAGCAACAGATAGTTTATATTAAATTGAATGACATATTAAAGAATCTTACCAAACTGGAATATATATTTACATAAATATTGCCCTTTTACATATCTTGCCTTGAACCACCATTTCGTGACTCTATCTGTGCTGCTTCAGAGATCACCTGACCAGAAATACTACAACACTAACTGTAACAGGAAGAAGTGAGGAAGCAAAAGGCAGAACTCTGTCTGCTAATTGGCTCATGTGACCTTACATGTGGTTTGTATGTGTGCACAGTGAATCTTACGATCTCAGGGGGCGGCCCTTATTTTTTAAAATGGCAATTTTCTATTTATGATTACCCAATGGCACATACTACTAGAAAAGTATATTATTATGATAATGGTTCATTTACATGAAGCAGGGTTTTACACATGAGCTGTTTTACTCAGTATCTTTTAATAGAGACCTACATTGTTTGGGGGGTATAGTTTTCCTTTAATTACTATAACGGCAACCTTCAGTGTTTACCTAATTTTTAATTAAATGTTTCTCTTTCCAGCTATCCCCCTTCTTTTTCCTTTCCTTGGATTCATAGGTCTGTTTGGGCAGGCCCACCGTTGCCAGTAGCCAATTTGTAAAAAAAGGTCTTTCATCTACAAGTGTTCAGATAATATTCATATTCAAAAAGCTTTACAGTTACTTTGTCCATGTAATACATATACTGTGACAGGATCAAGTGCAGTACTGCAGGCTTTTTTTTTTTTGATAATTTGTGATACATCAATATTGATCTACCGCTATATAAGTTTACAGTAAGATGGATCTAAATCAAAATTAACTGAACCATTCTGCTGTATAATACAGTGGTGTTTAGGCCTAATATGCCACTCCACATTACTTTATATAAAAAGGTTTACTTCAGTCTGCACCAATGCTCATACAGCTGGGATGGGTGTGGTTTCTAGTGCTGCCACTTAGCTGCACTCTAACTAACGGCAGTTGTATTTTTGCACCTCTACATAACTCCCTGGTCCAGCTCAAAGCCGTCTAGCTGTTGTTCAGTGTAGGATTAGAAAACCCCTTTATAGTTTCTATTACATGGAATTTCTTTTGAGTTTAGAGCCTTTCAAAGGATTTGTTACTGTCTACAGCTCAATAGAGTGTGATTTAACTATTTCATTGTTCAAATACTTGAGGCTGACCCAATAAGTGTTTATACCACAGCTGGGTCACCTAATGCAGTCTCGTACCATTTGCAGGGTAATAAAACTTTCTCCGGGTGTGCGTTGCTTAGTGCAATTGGGAACTGGTTTAAAAAAAAAAACATTATTTTTCACCCCAGTGCAGACTCTGGTAGGGGAAACAGTTTTTTGCTGATAGGTTCCCATTAATTCCCCTTTTATTTTTGCTATTTATACATATATTGCATTTTCTGTCTTATATTTTCACATTCCTTTGAATAATGTAGAATAAAAAACAATTGGTTACATCTAAACACTTCACCAGCCAACAAGCTCTTAAAGGAGAAGGAAACCCCCTAGGCGCAAAAACCCTCCCCTGTGTTGCCCCCCTTTCCTCCTCCCCCCTGGCCTACCTGTCCCCCGGGGCAAATGCCCCTAACTTGTTACTCGCCCCTCTGCGCAGGTTCTGTCCACGCAGTTCACAGGTGCCATCTTCTCCCAAGAGGTCTTCTTCCTGCTTTGACCGGCGTTTATGGCGTATGCGCAGTATGGGCATTTACCGGTACGGATCTACTGCGCATTCGCCGAAAGTCACAAAGTTTTCCGATTTCATTACTTGCCCCCCATGAAAATGCCCCATACTTTTTATTTACCTCTTGATGCAGAGTCACACCATCTGAGTTTTCACTCATCCATCTTCCGGGTCTTTGGTAAGCTGATATGGAGACTGGCGAAATGACGCATGCGCAGTTGGAGAAATTTACCGGTTTGTGACAACAAACTGCGTATGCGCCAAAGTGGACAGAAATTGCCGAATCGCTGGTAGAAGACACTAAGATCCAGAAGATGGCTGCCGTGAAATCCGATGCTGTGACTCTGCACCGAGGGGTAAGTAAAAAGTTAGGGGCATTTCCCCCGGGGTCGGGGCAGCTAGGCTGGAGGGGGAGGGAGGGGGGGTCTACGTGGGGTGAGGGTATGGGGTTTTTTTGGTAAAGGGTTTGTTTCTCCTTTAAGGTACTTTAAGGACTAGGGAGTAGAAATTCAGTGTTTACATATGGACAGTGTTTACAGTTCAGGAAAGACTTGATTTATTTGAAAGTAACTAGAGGATGTCTGCTTTTAATCATTTAAACTCCCTTTTTTCTCGCTTTGTAGGTTTTCCTGTGTTTTCAGAGAGCTGCTGCTGAAATCCTTGGAATCAAATTAAACAAAGCAGAAATTGAACAATCGCAGGTAATAATCCCATCTGGTGTTTCTATCGACTAAAAAGTTTGTCTCCCACCCAAAAATATATGACTATAAGGATGCGGCAGTTCTTTTTTTTTTTTTTTTTTTGCATTATTCCTTTCTATTGCAAAATGTAATTATTCACTTCCACACTGATAACACTAATGGTGATCTGTTTTACCTATTGCCTCATAGGCATCATCTGGTACATTTCAGCTTAGGAATTCTTGTTTAATGCAGCATGTTGCAATTAAAGGTTGTGATGAGTGCATAATATGCAGCTAATGAATCTGGACTGTCAATCACAAGAGCCACCAAGCAGTCAATTCACAAGATTTTTGTGATACCCAATTTTTTAGCTCTGTATATTTTCCATACAATTCAGTCAGTTTTCAATTAACCAGAATTAGAATTGGTAAGTATTGGCCCCTGTTACCAATGTATTGGTCTGAAATTGAATACCTTCATGGTGATCTGTAATATTCCTCTTAATAAGGCCCAAACACCACAATGTTTTCAATTTATTAGTCAAACATACTTAGTTTTTTTTTTTGTTGCGTGCAAAACTGAACACATGGCAAATTTCAAGCAATGTTTCACGAAACTCAGAAATGTGCGGCAAAATCATGCATGGTGAAGAAATTGGCACATCACTAGTCCCAACATCAAAAGAGTTGTGTCTGTAATGTATGGCATATACATATATCATTAAACATAGTTTAGCATCTTGGAAATACTTTGTATTAAATGCATATCAAATTACTTTTAGCTTTTTCTTTAAACAATGCTTTATATTTAGAACTGGTTTCAAATGTTTTTTATACTGCACCAACAAAAATGAATTGCTTTAAAAATCGGATTTGTGATCTATACAATAGTAACTTTAATCCACACTTTATCATAAAATCTCCTGCCTGTAGATCGTAATATTAACAATGATTAATGTATTACAATAAAAGAAATGTAATAAAAATTTTGTTGTTAATAAGATTTTCCTTGCGGACCACATTTTAGTGTATGTCGAAACACAATTATTTATCTCTGTAGAAAAAAAACGTTGGATTTTTCTGTGGATATGTGCACATTCTCACTCGTGTGTTTAAACGCCCACAACTTTAAAACACTTTTTTTTAATAGATGTATTCGATTTGATGACTAAAATAATAGCCTAAGGCAGGGATCCCCAACTTTTTGAACCCGTGAGCAACATTCAGAAGTAAAAGGAGTTGGGGAGCAACACTAGCATGAAAAATGTTCTTAGAGTGCCAAATAAGGGCTGTAATTGGCCTTTTGGTAGCCCCTATGTGGATTGTCAACCTACATTGAGGCTCTATATGGCAGTACATCTGTTTTTATGTAACCAAAACTTGTGTCCAAGCCTGGAATTCACAAATAAGCTCCTGCTTTGAGGCCACTTGGAGCAACACCCAAGGTGTTTGAGAGCAACATGTTACTAGAGGTGGAAGAGACTTAGCTATTGTGTTTACATTCAGCAAGGCAAAATATGTTCATCTTTTTTTATTAGAATAGGAAAGACAATGAGCAAAGCCTAGTAATTAGCGATGCACCAAATCCAGGATTCTGTTTGGGTTTGACCTTTTTCAGTGGGAATTGGCCGGATCCATGTGCTTGGCCGAAAAAAATCCAAAAAATCACGTGACTTTTTGTCACACAAACAAGGAGTTAAAAAATTCTTAACCGGGCACTGCACACGCGGTATTCATTCCCCCTTTTTCCCTGATTTAGATATGCTTAGGATGCTTATCTGATGAAGTGTCAGGTTTACTGACACGAAACGCGTTAGTTGTAATCCCCCTCCACTGTACTTTTAATGCGCTTAATAAAGCCAACATCTTGATATTGAAACGCCTGACTCCGTGACTGCTTTGGACGGCGCTCCGTAGCGATACTATTGGAGTATGTGTTAAGCCGGCTAGAAGGAGCCAGATGTATCGCGAGAGCTGCGACTCAGCAGGAGCCGGCGTACCACGGGTGAGCTCCGCCATTAACCGCATCGTTTCTGTGTTTGTTAGATATGCTTAGGGTTCGGATTGTTTCGGTGTTCGGTCAAATCTTTTACAAAGGATTCGGGATCCGACCAAATCCTAAAATAGTGGATTTGATGCATCCATGCTAGTAATAGATATATAAATGTATTGTAACTGTTTTCCTTTAAATGAAGAGCAACTTCTCAAATTATTTCTATGACAAACAAAAAGGGAAAATAATTTAGAAAAAAAATGGTATGGGTTTAGTGTACCTTTAATGTCTTTGCCACCTGTTAGGAAGAAAAATATTAAAATGTTTATATTTACTCCTTTGTTTTTTTTTTCTTTTATGTGTGTTCATTTGGATTTCACCCTTCTTTTTAACCATTTCATTGTGTTTTTGTTTGTTTTCATGCTTGGCTGCTATATTTATGACATCTACCTGCCAGCATATTGTAAAGGCAGAAATAATCAACTTTCCTGAAGAGCATAATTCAGGCAACTCCACAAACAATCAGAGTAAAGTTTGCTTATTGCAGTAGATAAGGTACTTAACGTATTATACATAGTAACATGTATAATACAACTGGGAAACTAATTATGCATAATATTGTAGCAAGTAAGTAGTAAGTACATTATTGGGAATTAGTATTTATTAACATTTATTTCCTATAGTATTTATTAGCACAATATTCGGAATTAGCAGAGATGTATAGCATTCTTAGTATCTGCAATTATAAATTTTTACGGTTTTTGAAAAAATGAAATCTTAGGGGCCCATTTATTGTTGAGGTTTTTAGGGGGAAAACTCGAGTTTTTCTTGGGAAAAAAAACTCAACTTTTTATAGATTTATCATACCCCCAAAGATGCTAAAAATCCAAATCTGAAATTACACCATTTCAAACCTTTCGAGGTCACGTAGAAGTCGATGGCTGATGTCTTTGGAGCGTCAATCATACGATTTGAATTGATGTTCAATTTTTCATGACGTTTCGTTATTGATAAATGAGTTCAATTCGTTCAATTCGGGTTTGGTCGGGTTTGTTTTCAGAAATTGAAATAGATTAAAATAATAGATTAATTCAAGTTTTAGTAAATCAGCCCCTTAATGTATAAAAATAAAACAAAACATTTTATTTTAGAAAATGTTCTACCAATAATTTTCATTTAAGTAGACGGTAAAGGATTCAGCCAAACCAGACACATAGTTATAATCCTGTATACTATACATATATATAATATACTGTATATTTAGATTTATTTATCCAAGTGAATGGGAAATAGTTTGAGTGATGTCCACTGTGATGTCCAATGAACTCATGTACCCTCAGGTGACCAAGATAAGACTCACATATCTTAGAAGCATCTTTGAAGGCAATTTACATTGGGGGTGCTAAAAATGTCCTCCTTTAAAGGCACAATAAATAGGACTTGTTTTGAAATTACATTCTCTCTATAGTTTTAATTTTCAAAAAATCCATCTAGTACTAATTTGAAAGTTGGGCTATGTCCATTGGTCATGTCTCTCCTCTTCCTTTATAAACAGGAGAATTTGTTCAGCGCTGCGTATCTGCCTTTGAACAAACAAACCCCTCTCTACTCTAAGCAGCAGCTGAGTGACTCATTATCATGAGCTTCTCAGTGGACTGGTAAATTATTTTATCCGCTTCTCTGGAGTTCTTTTTGGAACAGGAAGTACTAAAGTAAAACTGGCTTCATATTTTTGTTCAGCACATGCCATATTCATTCCGCTCATTTAAAAACCGGTGTATATTGTTCCTTTAATGACCTGTATAGTGTTCCTTTTTTCAAGAAGCAAAACTGCTTAAATGCTAGAAAAAGATAGTCTGTTGCTTTTAAATACAATCATGTACTGCCGAACCCTTACACTGAGATTTCTTTATTATTATCACAGAGAGTGGTGAAAGCGGACATTGTGAACTACAGTCAAGAGCCGGTTACAAGAATGGTCAACCCTCCTCGAAGCTCGATGTGTACAATACAATGAAATATGTTTTGACGTGGAACCGCAAATATTTTTTTACTATTGCACATGCTCATGGTTTACCAGGAGCTTTGGTTTAACAGTGACAATCTCGATTTGTGCAATTAGAGGTTTAAAAACTTAATGCAACACTTTATTTTATAAAGCAGCAAGCAGCCTTGGGCTGGCCAGTATCCAGCCTTTGGACCACACACTAGGAAATATGAAAAAAAAGTTGTATAGTTGATAGTTAAGAAAGTAAATACTTATTGTGTAGAGTATGCCCCTAAAATATTTTCAGACAAATATTACAGTAAAGGCAGAATGGCTGTATGGGAAAAAAACACAATTAACCATAAGTTTTAATTTATTTGGGGCTCTGTATTAAGTTAAAAAAATCGCAAAATGATAACTGTGAATGTATTTTTCCTTGGTGATTACATTGAATTATGTATATCTGTTTCCAAAAAATGTTCTTTGTCCTTACAAACCACTAACACTAATCAGAAACGTACTCTCTTTCTCATCATATACATATATCGAGGACATAAAGTAATATTTTCAAAGCCAAATATCAGATTATTAAGCTTTTTAAACGAATGTCTCCATCTTGCCTGTATTGATGTTAAATTTTGGGGATTTAAGAGCAAAACTGGTTACAGGGCAGTCTGGGCAGCGTATTTGTATGGGAACTCATCTTGGTCTCAAAATGCACCAAACTGTACTGGATATTTAACCGTTTCAGTGCCAGGTTCCTATTTATCCTTGTGAAGTGGTGCCAGGAAACAAGCTCTAGGCCATAAACAAAAAAGAAACCAAGAACCTCACACTAAACTTAGTTGACATGATGGTACTTTTTTTTTTGGAGGCTCCGTAAATTCTATGGCATTTCTAATACAAGGATTAATCATATAATAGGCATTTCTGTAATTTGGAGCACTATGCTTAAAGTTTAGTTACCATCAACTAAAGGGTATTATCTCATAATTACAGAGAAAAAGGAAATAGGTTTAAAGACAAATTATTTTTCTGTCTGCATAATGGTTTTCTGGATAATATATACCATACCTTTATTCTTTATATGGATACTTTTTAAAACTGTGTTTATATTTTCAATCACAGAATATACGTGAATTAAAAATGATTACATCTACAATATTTATTATTTAAAAGACTGTATTTTAGTATTTAGAGGAGCAGGGAGTTCTTCCACATTGGACTTACAGACAATTATTTTGCAAAAGTGTTTCAAAGCTTGGACGAACGGCAATATATTATGATACCGTTAGGATTTTCATTGTTGTATGAAATGGGATACTGCATAATTAAGGGTACTTCTTAGAAACAAAATAAATATTTTTTTTGTTGATAAATGAATTGGCATCTTATTTGAGATCAACATACATACTGAAATTCATTTTGCCACATTTTCTGGATTTCCCATAACTTTCATTTGCTGAGCTCTTCTATCAGAAATGCTAAGAGCAATGAGACATGGTGCATTACTACCCTGTTTTTGAGTAGCCCCATCACGCTGCACCAAAATACCACATATTGACCCCAACAACAATCACCTGAAAAGCAGACTTTTGTCATGTATTTCTCATTGGATGCAGAGCTGAGGAGTCTGAGTCATGGAGTCGGAAGCAATTTTGGGTATCTGAAATCGAAGTCGCCAAAAATGTACTGACTCTGACTCCTAGGGGCCCATTTACTTAGTTCGAGTGAAGGAATAGAATAAAAAAAACTTTGAATTTCGAATGTTGTTTTTTTTGGCTACTTCGACAATCGAATTGGCTACTTCGACCTTCGAATCAAACGATTCGAACTAAAAATCGTTCGACCCCCTACTTCGCCACCTAAAACCTACCAAAGTCAATGTTAGCCTATGGGGAAGGTCCCCATAGGCTTTGGAACAATTTTTAGGTCGAAGATTTTTCGTTCGATCGAACTATTTGCTGTAAATCCTTCGACTTCGATATCTCGAAGGATTTCCATTCGGCAGTCGAATATCGAGGGTTAATTAACCCTCGATATTCGACCATAAGTAAATTTGCCCCGTAATGAATTTAAATACAAAAACTGAAAATAATCAAGTCAGATTTAAGAGCTTCCATGAAGGAGGATATGACAGAAGCAATTCTGTTTCTAAGAACAATAGTTTATTTTGGATTGTATTTAACAGCTAGTTTACAACTATATGCCAGGTTTTAATTTATATATAAGTAGTTTTAGGTTTTCCAATTGTTTTTGGTTTATGTACTTTGAATGATTTTGGTTTAGAATTATCAAAGGATGTGATTTCTGAGCTTTGGCAGTGAGAACATATCTTGTATGTTGTGTATTTAACTTCTTTCAGTAAACATGAAAAATACATTAGTATATTAAAGGAACAGTAATACCAAAAATGAAAGTATTTTAAAGTAATTAACATATAATATACATTTAGCATGCACTGGGAAAGCCATGTGTTTGCATCAAAATGACTACTATAGTTTTTTGGTAAGGCACAGGTTACAGATAACCGATAAGTCCTGTCCAATACAATGTTTATTCTTTTTTTCCATCTTGAATGGCTGCCCCCTTTGCTACACAGCAGCTTATTTATATAAACGATAGTAATATTTCTGTAGCAAACACACTTTTTACCAGTGCAGAGCAACAGTACATTATATTTTAATTACTTTGTTGGAGTCGGAGGTACAATAAACTGTAGGAGTCAAAGGATTTTTGTACAGTCCTGATTGGATGGGATTTACATCACGTTGTTGCATTTTACACGTCTTTTGCCCTTCACAGGGTCTGCTAATGTGGGTATGTTAGTGTGGGGGTTCTTTTAGAATTGGGGGTCTTTTAGAATGGGGGTCTGTTTGCAGTTGGCCAACCTGTGTCTCTTTCGCTACCTCTGTGCCAAAGAAAGGTAAACTAATTAACACAACTGTGGAAAAGCAGTGTATTGAATAAATAAATCTAAGCAAGCAGAGATGGGAGTGGTAAGTTGTACAGTTTTAGACCTTGTTGCTGTTAAATGTAAAACATTGCACTACAAGTGTTGGATCTGCTCTATTTTGGGGTGCCAGGCTTATGACTTGAGGCAGACTGATCTTTAAATAAGTGGTATTTATTTACAAAGGAACTAAAAGGTATTACATAAAAAGGGAACTAACTAACATGGAGGGAGGTAGAAAGGGATAGGGAAGGATGCAATGGAAGGGAGTGGAAAGTGACTAACTAATAAAGTATTTACAATGCTCTTTATATACACATAAGGAAGACCATTCAAACAAACATACTACCCTGTTCCCAAAACAGCCACACCCAAAAGACAGTCCCAGCCAATCAGGTCGATGTTAGCTTTTATTGAAGATGGTTCATCTCTTCTTAGATAGACAAGGGACTGAAATCAAGTTAGGATGCACTGTGAAAGAAATCCCATAACCCAATGCTCCAGGTGTCCCTTTGTTGATCCAGCAGAGTGTCATTCCCTTGGGAACTCTTGCTATCCCTGCACCCACACCAGTATGTCCAGTTATTTGCATCTCTTTGATATTGGCATTACTGTAGCTACAAGGATTGTTTTATGGCAGGATGACTGTTGTCCAGGCTTGCACCTTCACAGTTGCCATTGATGGAAAGGCAAATATCTGTTAACCCATTGCGTGTATGGGCTTATTGTTGAATATCCAAAATTCAGTACTACAACAAGTAATAAAGATAATTGTTAAAAACAAATTTAAAAAACTAGGAAGTCTACGTGGAAGATGTGGGGAAGACGACAATGATTTCCAGGTCAACAGTAATGGGAATGAGTAGGAAAACTCATTATCTACCAACATTTAACATACTTCCTAAATGAGACATTTCTTTCCAAAGAAAACATGCGTATTTTTACTGCTTAATCTATCCCATAATTAAAACAGTAATCTACTTTGTACAAAAGAGGACTCCAACTCCAGCGCTGCTAATTGTAAAGGTAGAGACGGCTTACTCTACCTGGCCAAAATAAATCTCCAAAGGTCACTGTACCATTCACAGAAATCCAACCCTGCAGCAGTGGGCTAGACTGGGCAGTAAGTAGCCACCACGTATCTCCTCTAACATTATTCAGATCATTTAGAAATTAATTCTAATATTATCTAAGGGGTGCAAACACTGCTGTGCACAAATCCGTTCCAAACAGCCACAAGGAGCTTCATCAGACCAGCTTTAATCACTTCTACATTACATTCTTGAACAAGAATCAAGATTATTGCACATTGGATACATGTTCTTGTCTCATTGGTCAGAGTGCATCTAAAAAAACCTGAAAAACCATGTTGAAAGTCTGATGATGAACCTTATCCTAAAGGGCATGTTGCTCCTGATAAAAGAATTGTGTCTTCTCACCAGAGAGTAATGACAGACAAGGGCAAGTGCTAAAACCTGCTCCTTGCAATCAATGCTATTAAATTCTTCCGAATTGTACAGCATAGAATACATTTTAGAATGTTAATTGTAAGTTAATAATACTTTCAGCATATTGCACATCTCTTAAAAAAAAGCTAATGTGTAAGCAAATGTATTTCTAAAAAAAAGGGTTTGTAACAAAATGTGAATTAATAAATATACTCAGAAGTGGAGCCAATGCTACGTGTTTTAGATTTTTAGCTTTTTTGGGAACAGCTCTTTTTTTCCTCTTGCATCTGTTATCCACGCTATGGAATATATTGCTGCTTAATAAATATGTGTTAATAACAATGTTACAGATGACAACGCATATATATATATAATTTATTTGGAATCTTTGTGGTTTGCGAGATTATTTTTCTTTAGCCTACATGCAGCCAGAGAAGCTAATCGCCAAATGTCAGACATAGTCCATGCGTTTCAGGGAACATGTTCATCTCTTGTTTATAAGTTCTGACTGTGCCAACATGGAGAATCAACAACAACCGCTTCATCATCCTGCCATGTGGAAATATATCTTAATGGCTGAAAAGGAAAATATGAAATGAGATCTTTGGATCTAATCCAGTCTTTTGCACTAATTCTATTTTCAAAAACACAAATGTTTGGTATTTATTAAGCACAAAAAAACTAAAATGTAAAACTTCAGTGGGAGTTATTTTTTTAATTCGAGATTTTTGAGTTGTTTGAGCTTGTAAACCCAAAAATTAATTTTTTTGTGTGTGTTTTCACAATTATATTCAATCAAGGTTTTTATATTAGTTTTTTTAATAAACAGACAAGTTATTTTTTAATTGTGAGGTTAGTCAAAGTAGAATAAAACTCTAAAACCTCACAAATTTTATTTTTGATAAATAAGCCAATACATGGTCACTTGTCATAATGTTCTAATTAAACCATGCTAGCATGAGAAATTCACTGGTGTAAATTGCATAATTACGCTAGCACATTTTTTCTGTACGCTTGTAATGGGTAATCGTGGCCAATTAGTGCCATAAAGCAGTGTCGGATTTTGGATATCATCATGGGAATGAGATGTAGATGATGAGATACTACAGTGCCTGCCATATGTTTATAATGATAGCTCCAGGAGTGTTTTAAGGCCATGGTGGGCCCTGGGCAAAGAGCTAACTGGTGGGCTGCTATACCCCTGGGTGCGTAGCGCCGCAAAAATTGTTGCTGAAACTACGCCCACTTTTTGGCCACACACTCAAATACCACACCCATTTAACAAAACATAATTCAGTCATGCCAGTATAAAATGGATAACAAAATATTACATCTATATAAGATCTGACAGTATACTACAAAAAATGGATAATTAGCAAATTAACCCTAGCTGTTCCAGTATTATCACTGTAGAAATGACCAATGAGCACTCCATTGATCCCAAACAAGTAAGTAAGATCACTAAAACATGGCCAATGAACAGAAAGGCTCTGTGTTGATAGGGTCCAAATTATCCTACCAACCAGGTAGTGGTTTCAATGAGAAACAGGAGTATGAGTAGGAGAGAACTAAGTAGAAGATTAGTAATAAATACCAATAACCGCAAAATGTAGTCTCTTAACAATACAGCCCATAGCAGAATTGTTTATGGGCTGCCGGGGGATCTACTCTGTGACCCCCATTTGAAAGCCAGGTCAGAAGGAAAAGGCAAAGAAATTATAAACTTTGAAAACTGAAGGATGACCACCACAGTAGCAGTTCCATGCATAAATACCCCCAGAATTCATAGTAGGATGACACAGGGGCAATTCCATATATAAATACCCCCAGAATTCATAGTAGGATGACACAGGGGCAATTCCATATATAAATACCCCCAGAATTCATAGCAGGATGGCACATAGGCAATTCCATATATAAATGCCCCCAGAATTCAAAGCAGGATGGCATATAGTCAATTCCATGTATAAATGTCCTCAGAATTCATAGCAGTATAGCACAGTGCAATTCTATATATAAATACCCCCCAGAACCCATAGCAGGGTGGCAAAGGGGCAATTCCATGTATAAATACCCTCCAAAACTCATAGCAGGAGAAGAGACAAGTAGGTAAGCACATTGGCAATGATCAGCCACTCACCTAGGAGGATTCAGAGAAGGTGTCTGGTGCAGAGGTGGAATCCATGTTGGCTGTCTGAATGGTCCTGTGATGGTAGGTAGCGTACTTGAGGAGCAGTGAGCGGTAGTGCGCCAACGCAACCCTCTGCTCTTTTAATGCGGTGCTTCCTCTTTATCCGTTAAAGAGTGCATGTGCCTAATTTAAAATGCGTGCTGGCCTATTACTCCTTGGGGGGGTTCATTGGGCCCCCAAAAAAAGTGGGCCTTGGGCAGATGCCCCTTTGGCCCTCTTATTAAAGTGGCCCTGCATAGCTCACTGTCATGGATCTGTCAAAAATTATTTTGGTGAAAAAAAACACATAGGAATTAGTAGATATGCATCTGATATCATTGGCTTGAATATGATTCAGCATTTCCGAAAATGATAGCAACTGGAGCTATTAAGCCATACAACCCTCTCTGTTTTATTTAAAACACATTTGCAAAACCTGCCTTCCCTGATCTTTATTTTTACAGCCCTTATTTGTTTGGAGTGGACTAGACACACAGCCTATATTCTCTCAGCTGTCTTGCCTGCCTTTCAGATAATGTTAACTTTTGGGAAATTACAACCTGACAGGTATTCTTTTTAAATGAGCCATGTATTTCACACTGTTATTAGAGGACATTCTTTCATATTTGTCTCTCTTTCCCCCATTCTCTGATGTTAAAGATTTCCATTCCTCACCAGCTTATGAGTACTGCCTTAAGAAGTTTAAAGATGTTTTCTGCACAAATCCGTGAAGAAATCAATCATTGCTGTCCATTACAAAATTCTTACAATGGACACTCAAACATTCTTCCCTCTTCTTTCCGTGCAGCTGTTCTACCCCCTCCCATGCTCTCTGTAAAGGGAAACTAGCATTTTAGCAAAATTCAAAGTTTTATATAATGTTATTCCAGAAACCCATTCCTTGATACAAGAGCCAGTGGAACACTGGAGGGTATGTTATCCATGTTTGTGGCGGTGAATGCAGTCCTGTTTAAAGAACAGAGGAGTTTCTAATTAAAGACCTGTCACCCAGACATAAAAAGCTGTATAATAAAAGTCCTTTTCAAATTAAATGGGAAATCCAAATTCTTTTTTTTATTAAAGCATTCATAGCTGTTGTTAACTCAGCTGTCAATCAATTATTACATGCCCCTCCTCCACGCCTTAGGCAGGCAATTACTTTCACTTTCCATTCAGCACTTTCTAGATGTCACTGCTCTCCCCACAGTCCCCCGCTCTCTTTACCATTTAATTGTGCAGCCAGGGCATGTGGATGGACATCAGGTCCCCCATTCTGGTGCACAAACAAGATTCTGAGATGATACAAGGCTTATCTTAATAACAGTGTCCCCAAAATGGCTCCTGCCTGCTTGCTATAATTATGAATTCCCAGACTGAGGGAAGCAAGATTCATATAATTTATATAGTATAATAAAAAGTTTATTTTGCTTGACGAATGTGATAAAATAGGATTTGGAATATTTTTTTTTTGGGTGACAGGTCCCGTTTAAGCTAGAAATTTAGCCTTCTATATAATACCATTCATAGGCTGCTATAAGGAATCACAGGGCCTTTCCCCCATGGGACCCCATTATTATCCAATCGAGACTCTGGGCAAAGGACCTTGCCGACAGTTATAATGGGACTCCAATGAAAAAAAAATGACCTATGCATGCAAGACCCTGACCCATTATGCTAAAACTCTACCATGATCCAAACAAACCCAACTGACACTCACATGCCCTGCTAGAGTTGCCACATGCCCCGATTTCACCCGGACATCCTGGTTTTTGGAAGGCTTGCCCGGGTGAAAAGTGTCTGTCTGAATTTCCAATTAGGAAATCCTCACAAGACATTGAAGTGAATGACATGGCGATCAGCCAATCACTGATCAACATGTCATCAGTCCAGCCCCCTATGTCCCCACCCCCCTGACATCATCCAGTTTGCCCCTGAATATCCTGCCCCCCGATGTCACCGAGCCCACTACCCTGCCCGGTCTCCCAAAGGAAAAAGGTGGCATCCCTGCGCCCTGCCCCCTTAGCCTACAAATCGCACGTTATCTCTTGGGGCCACCTTTGCCACAGGGCCTCTGAATGCAGTACCCTCCTAATATATTCCTGTTCATCTCCATGAGCTCATTTATATTGCCCTAACAAACCACCCGAACAAGTTGTAGCCATGATGAACAAGGTCATGTTATGGCATCACTGGAACTCTGCATTACAAGGAATGTTCCCTCTCAGAGAATTCGAAGAAAGAACAGGGCTGTCCGGCACTCAAACGGATCCACAGGACCAGAAAAGTTTAAGTTATGTAAAAAATGTACACTTGCATCTTCATCCGCCCTATGCGTTTTGTACCCACAAGGGCACTTAATCATAGCCCATGATTAAGTGCCCTTGTGGGTACAAAATGCGTAGGGCGGATGGAGATGCAAGTGTACATTTTTAACTTTGTAAAATAAAGATATATATTTTTTAACTTAAACTTTTCGGGTCCTCTGGATCCGTTTGAGTGCCGGACAGCCCTGTTATTTCTTTGAATTTTCTGACGTGCCGCTCCCTAAAGCTGGGGGTCTGGGGTTGGTGCACCTGGACCACATCTACTATTTGGTGAGCTATTTACAATATATTCTGGGGCACCTTGTTTCTCTAACTAATGTTCCCTCTCATATCTTGTAAAAATTTAATTATTTATGTGTCCGTTTAGGTATTCCACTATTCTCATAATTTGTTGAAATGTTTTGATCCTGATATATCGTTGCTTGGTTTGTAATTTAAATGGTTATGAATTTTAAGTTTTACTCGAAGCTACTTTTTTTCTAAAACAATTTCTCTGGAATGTTAATTTCAATACCACTTCAATACAACTTTCAAAGTCTTTTTTTCCTCTATTTACCAAACATTTTTACACCTGATTGCATGTTTGTCAGCCCTGGCTGAGTTCCCTTGTTTCCTTTGGAAAGATTAAGATGTGCAATTTTGCAAAATAAGTGACTAACCTGGTGGTCATTAAAATGCTGTTTGGGGAATGGGATTTCAGTTACACAGATGGAAACTGTTGATTAGTATAAAAGTTTTATTTACTGCTATATTTCTTTTACTAATACCTTTATTAACACTTATACGATTGTGATGGAGATGTATATTTAACTGTCATAAAAATATCATAGGAATAGGAATCAGATACTTCAGGGGAGGTTTTCGAAAATGACCTTTAAATACAATCTTGACAGATGTTTTTTGTCTTTCAATGCTTCACAAAATTTAAACTACCACTTTGTCACTATGTTAAAGGAGCCACCAAGAGGTGGACTAATTCAGGGACTTGTTTTTATATTTAAGTCTTTCTATTTCCCTTTCTTTTTATCTTTGTCATTCAGATCCTGTTGTGGCTTCTTGGACCAGTGACCCTAGAGCTTTCACCATTTAATCAATCTTGGAAATAATTTTTTGTTTTCTGTTCAGTTTTTATATTCTCATGTCTTTTCATTAATTACGTTTCATGCCACTTTTTGTAAAGGGTAAAAAAGTAAGAAAATATAGTTTTTTGGCAAATTATCGTGCCACCTACTAAAGTATAATATTCTAGTACCTGAATTTCATATTCATGTTCTTGAATATTTAGATGTAACGTTCTCACTTACTGGCAGTGATTTTTATTCACTGTGTGTAAGACTGTGCTCTGTTGCTTCTTTTTGAAAGTTAAAACTGACAGAGTTTAAGTGTAAGTCTACTTTGTCTTGGCCCGGTTTTTATATCCCTGTCTTTCTATGTGTTCTCAGGTAACAACTTTTTATTTTAAAATGTCAGTGTTCTTTCAGATAAGAGGAATCTATTCTAGCATGGGATATGCTAATATACTATGACATTTTTTTTTTAAATCTGCTTTAAAGGAACTCCAAAAAGAAAAAACTGAAAAAGCCAGTTGGATCAACATTTTAAAAAAAATTAAAAAGACCATGAAGTACAGTATCTCACATTTTAGTAAATACAGTATATACCAAACCATCCAAAATTAATACGTTTATTTTCAATGCTGAAATTATTTGTTTCTGTGCAGAATTTTTTTTTCTTCAGATCACTATATCCCCCAATAACTTGTATTATTGAGGTCTTTTAAATAATGAATTTATTAGTATTAAGAATTTATGCTGTTTAAGGGCATGTAAAGTCTAAAATAGAATAAGGCTAGAAATGCTGTATTTTGTATACTAAATATAAACATGAATTTACTGCACCACAAGCCTAATCAAACAAATAATTTATGCTTTCAAAGTTGGCTACAGGGGGTGACCATCTTGTAACTTTGTTAAACATCTTTGCAAGACTAAGACTGTGCACATGCTCAGTGTGGTCTGGGCTGCTTAGGGATCGTCATAAACAAAGCTGCTTGAGTTCTGCATGGCTGGGAAGTAAGGTGGGGGCTCCCCCTGCTGTTCATAAGTATGATTGTTTCCCTGCTCAGCAGTTAGGGACCGTCTGACAATTCCTATCCACAGCAGTAAATGAAGGGAGAATTTCACTGCATACAGTCAGGTTTCTTATAAAAACTGTACACATTTTTTAATTAAAGTATATTGGAGATAAGTTTCTTTTCCATTAAAGAAAGTAAAAATGTGATTTTATTTTTTTGCCTTTACATGCCCTTTAAACCTTTCATTTTAAATTGGCTGGCCGGCCTACCTTTTTACACCAATTTAAAACAATAAATAGCTGTATTTCATGTATTAAAAAAAACATTAATATGAATCAAACAGGAATTCATAGGAAATAAATCACAAAAAAATAATATTTCATATAGTTCTTAATGTTCATAAATGGAGGCTGCTAAATTGATAACCCAGTACCAGTATAGTTCATAGCTGACAAGTTGCAGATTAGTGCAGTTAAACAGTTCTCAGGTCACGTGTTGCTCTAGTCCACAGAGAGCTGGGCCCAAGGAGGGACTAAGTTTAGCCAAAATCCTCTCTATAGTTTAGGGGGATAAAGTCATATTTGGGGGCACATTTACTAAGGGTCGAAGTGAATTTTCAAATTTAAAAACTTTGAATTTCAAAGTATTTTTTGGGTGCTCCGACCATCGAATAGGCCAAATTCGACTTCGATTCGAATTGAAAATACTTTGAATATTCGACCATTCGAAAATCGAAGTACTGTCTCTTTAAAAAACTTAGACTTCGACACTTCGCCACCTTAAACCTGCCGAATTGCTATGTTAGCCTATGGGGACCTCCTAGAACCCATAGCCAACATTTGGCTACGTTTTTATACGTTTTTTTTTGAAAATCGATCGATCGATTAAATCGTTCGATTCGAATGATTTCTACTATCAATTGAACAATTTTAATTTGACCAAAAACAGCTACATTTAAACAAAAAAAAACTTCAACTATCGAATTTTTCAATTCGATGGTTGAATTTCGAAGTTTAGAAATTCGACCCTTAGTAAATGTGCCCCTTGATGTCCAACAGCACCAGCGAACCATAAGGGGCATCCCCCTGTCTCTATATCTGTGCAGAAGATAGTTAGAAATTGAAAACTGAATTGATCTCACCCATATTGAAGATCAACAACTCAATAGAGATTTCGTGTGATTAACAGTGACATAAGTTTTTCTCAATTGAATTGTATCTCTGCAATCTTGTCCATGACTTTTCACCTTTTTCTCACTTAAAGGACCAGTAACATAAAAAAAAGTTTAAAAAAATTCATTAGTATACTACGAAAAAAACCCCAACACATATTAAACTTTAAAATTGCAAAGTCTTTGTTAAGAAATCATTTACCGAAACTCCGCTTGCGCTCCAAAGGCGATTGGATTATCCATTGTGCGGCGCTCGATTTCTCCTGCCTGCCTTCTTTATACGAGATAACCAGGCAGGAGAAATTGAGCACCGCACAATGGATCACCGCCCTGTCGTCTTTTCTGAAGAGGAGCGCAAGCGGAGTCACGGTAAGATATTTCTAAATAAAGACTTTGCAATTTTAAAGTTCAATATGTGTTGGTGTTTTTTTTTCGTAGTATACTAATTAATTTTTTTTTAATTTTTTTTTAATTTTACTGGTCCTTTAATTGAATCTGGCCCAACATTTTGGGAATGTTGTGGAATCACATAACTTCAGGCCAGCCATATGATTCTGGGATGGGCGAATTTGACCCGTTTCATTTTGCCAAAAATTCGCTGCCGGTGAAATGACGCCAACGCCCATTAAAGTCTATGGGCGTCAAAAAGATTTTGTTGCGCAGCGAAATTTTTTGATGCGCGGCTTTTTATTTTGACGCACAATGCCATACAAGTCTACGGGCGTAATTTTTTCTGCAAAACAAGGTGAAAAAATTCGCCCATCCCTATATACTACATGTGGCCAGGAGGTGATGTTTTCTGAACTGAAACAGTTTGCAGAGTGGTCCAAACTGTCTACAGAGAGATATAGAAAGAATTGTATTGCCTTATTTTTGTCAACTTCAAACTTATTTAACAGTAAACTAATTTATTTTAAAGTAATTGAAGGCTGCCCCAGAAGGCCCCATTAATCTTGCAAAAATGTTGTTAATATATTGACATGAGTGATTGGGAAAGTCCATTTTTTTCTGTTTTTTTTCCTCATTGCCCCCAATTTTATCATGTTAAATATATTTAGGATGGAAAGAACTTTATTGTTGTTATATTCCCCTATGTTCAAACAAATAGGAAACATTTGTCATCTGTATATTTTTAGCACTATATCATATTATTCACTGTGTTGCACTAGATTGATTGTAGATGTGCATCAAATAGAGCTCACCAGGCCCACAAAGCAAGTAAAACAGAAGTAGTTCAAACATATCTAAACAAATAATGTTGAAACTAAAAGGGGCCTATCGGAGTTGTTTTTCAAACCCTATAAAATACAGGATTATAAATTAATAATGTCATTTGAGAGTCAATGAAAGATGACAGGAACCAAAAGTGTTTTTTCGATCTGGTTACTGCCAATACAAAAAGCCCATGAGATGAAAGGGAGAGAAGTGACGGGGGAATAAAGAGAAGACTGAAAACGAAAATAAAGAAGGCCCATTGTCATGGCAAAGGTGTAGATTAGAGGGTGAGAAAAGACTGAATAGGGGTTTTACCCCTTTATAATCGTTATTTGATTATTCCGTTTTTACATTCTTTTGAAGCAGTAAAAGGTATTTGTTTGTATCTTTATCCATTCTTTTCAATAATAAACATTGTGTGTGTTACCTTAATAGAATGTATTTAATTACCTGCAGCAATATTTGCTCAACTCTGAAAACACTTGATTGTTAGATGCAAAATCCTCCTTTGATTAAATTATTTTGCTTCCCCCTGCAGTACTTATGTAGCAGTTCTTTAGGTCATCGGGCAACAAGTTTACTTATTAACCCCCGTAACTCACCTATTATTTGATACTGTCCTTACAAGAAGAAAGAAAGGGCGTGTGGCAATGGACCAGCTGTTGTGGAAATTCAGTTACCGGAGACCGCTTCAGGTAATAGACAAAGTTTATTTGACATGTGCTCAGTGGATTCTGAACTCACAGAACGTCAGAACCCTGAACAAAGGAATCGCAGAGTTTTTATAGACTTGTAAAAGGCAGTGGGAGAACATAGAGATATCGCTCCAGAGCACAGAAAAACAAAGAACTGCTCTTACAGCCAAGCAAGTGGCTCTTCCTTCCAGGCCAGGGTACTAGTGACCAAGACTAGCTTGAGAACACAACCCATCCAAAGGCTTATAGGTGAATCTACATACACAGAAATGTATTCTATCTCACAGCAAGAAGCATTAGTAATTACCTCATGGCAAGAGCAACCAAAACATTATTCCACTTTTGATAATCCCACGCTATTAAGCACAATTCAGCAGGAAAATCCAAGGGCATTGAGGTCCTTTAAAGTATTGATTATTATGCAACATTTTAGGTTTAGTTTTACAACCCCTGTAGTATTCAGTATTGTTGGAATCCTGGCTTTCCAACTGTTCTTATACACATAAATGTCCAGCACCCTTTACGGGTTTCTGTTTTTTTTGTATACCAGGCTCCCCCCAATGTAATTATTTACTCTGCCTCGTCTCACGTTTAATCCACATGGCCCGGGTGCATACGGGCTGAGGCCTGCACAAATATTTCAAGGTTAATCCACCCTCACACTGGCCTTCTAATTATTTATTCTCTGATAGAATAAAATTTGTTGGCTTACCCGATATGTAGTTTGACCCGGGTGCTGCTGCCCCAAGTCTGTCACAAAGGGAGGCAGTTAATCACAGTCCACAAAGTGTAGCAGCGCACTCCAAAGGTCAAGGATTGCTCAGTTCAACTTCAGTTCAACAATATAATCGTTATAATTACATTTGATTAAAAACGATAGCATCCAAGGTCTAACGAGTTCCATAACAATGTACTTCAGAGACCTCGAGTCGGAATAGCCAGAGTGTTGTTACATTTTGATATTGTGGAACCATGGGTATTACCAGTAGCCAGCAAATAGTTGACAACCATAATTCCAATGAATAGTCTTTCCCTAAGTGGGGACAAAGATATTCTCTGTTGAGGGCATGAGGCAGAGCTGAACCAAAACATATACTTAATGTGAATATTTAATAATCTTCTGCATGTTCTCCAACATTTTCTCCATAATAAAGGTAGAAGTGATGGAGCCTGGTTTATACAAGCCGGATTTGCCGCAGACCTGCTACTTGTAGAGGTTTGAACTTTACCAGCCTTGTTGTTTTTTCAGCCTCACTTACTATGTAAGCACATAACAATGTCCCCAAGCAAATTACTCGGGTCAGTGAGAAACAGCTCTCTATTCTTCCTGTGTGTTAGCATCTTATAAACGAACCAAAATAACTACTCCCATAATCACATTTGCATGTTTTCTGTGCAATCCAGGGATGCAAACTTGTAGAGGTGCTAATGGTTTTGCACACAATATTCTATTCCTGTCTATACATTTTAACCATACAGTATAATTCAGTCTGTCATTCAGAAGTCCCTATGGTGTCTGGCAAATAGAAATTTAAAATAAATAGTTTTATTTTTGCACCATCTGCTAAATAAAGCAAGGTTGTGTTTATTTTCTCTACCATTCCCAATGTGAGTCTGTTTCTGTAACTGGCTCGAGGGTCGGTCTGAAATTCCCAAGTTGCCCATGGAGGCATTGCTCTCTGCATCACGCATTAGTGGAAAATGTGTTTATACATTAACGTTTATCAACAATGGGCTTTTTGAAGTAAGTGTGACATTGCTGATTATATCCAGAGTATGCTAAATGGCTCAATTATTAATCTAACATATTTAATTATGCTTCACCTCTACCCAAGTCACATATAGTAACCTTGACATTGTGAATCACTTCCTTTATTAAATGTACCCTTACCCTAAAGTGCTCCCTTTCTTTGCTGATGGTGCCATCACACTTTTTGGGCAATGCAATAGGATGGAACATAGTGCAAACATTCAAATCTTTCCACTGGTCTCACTTCCAGTAGGATAACTGCTGCTGTACAATAAGGCTTATATTTCTATTCATATAAATGACAAGAGGCAGTTTAATAATGTAGCGTTGACTCTCACAACTGTCAGATCAGACACCCTCTTGGGCAACTTGTAGTTTGCCGGCAGTAGGTTAATCTCACTTGACTTATTCATAAACAATGGCTGACTTTCCACCTGTGCAGTAGGATCTGAAAAATCAAATAGCCTGAGTCTAATGCACATTAGAATATAAAAGACAATGTTGCAGTGGGGCACAATTGCCCAGTGTTCTTAAATAAACTTTTCAGCTTAATAGGGGCCAAAATCAAAAATGTGAGTTCCTCCAGAAAAGTTTTCAGGCAGCAAATAAAAAAATAGAAACATTATTAGGGCATGGCCTGGCGTGTTTCATGCCTGTTGGGGCACTTACTCATAGGCTAAATTTTTGTATTTTTTTATTTGCTGCCTGAAAACTTTTTTGGAGGAACTCACATTTTTGATTTTGGTTTCTATGTATATGCACCCTTGGATTGGGGTGAACTGTGAGTATGTCCCCCTAATTTATTGATTTTTGAAATTGTATTGACTCCAGTAGTGCCCATATAGGTTGGATGCACCATATTTCCATTTAAAGCTTAATATGGGCAGCTACTGTACCTCCCTGCCCTTGCAGAGATTCTCTTGGCATGGCTGAAGGGGAGACTTGTTGGCCTTTGGTTGCATTTCTCTAATGTTGATCTTAAAATGCAGATTTTTATTGGGTTATTTCACAGGCAACCCTTGGGGCTTCCAGTATCCCCCAGATATATCTCCCCCTTTGGCCATTGAAATGGTTGTCTCCCCAGTTACCCTGCATTGGATGCTGAACATCAGAGACACCAGAGACACAATTTAGTTCTCGCTGACAGCTATACAGGTACGGGATCTCTTATCTGGAAACCTATCCAGAAAGCTCTGGATGATGGGAAAGCCATCTCCCACAAACACCATTTTAATTAAATAATTCAGATTTCTAAAAAATATTTCCTTCATCTCTGTAATAATTAAAGAGTACCTTCTACTTAATCCAAAAATAAGATATAATGAATCCTTACTAGGGACAACCCCTAGTTTATATTGGGTTTAATTAAAGTTGTCTTTTAGTTGACTTAAAGTATAACGATTGAGATTGAGTAAAGAGGCAATAATTAAATTAATTAGTAATTAAATCTCAGGCATGGTCAATTTGTTGGTTGGAGTCTTTCTATCAATATATGTTGCAGGCAATTGTATCTTTCTATGTGTGAATGTGGGTGTGGCTTGTGCTTAATTAATTAATTCAAAAGTAGATTTTTATGTGCCGCAAGTATCCTTTCATAATGTTGCTTTAAAGAATACCGATCACCCAGACATAAAATGTTGTATAATAAAAGTCTTTTTCAAATTAAACATGAAACCCAAAAAATGTTTAATTATTTCTTAGGGTGACAGGTCCCCTTTAAAAATGGTTGGTCTTAAAAGTAATGTGACTAAATCTGGTGGATGAAGCTCACCTTGTAGCATTCTTCCACAATTTTTTGGATCACTTTAAGAACTGAATATTTTTTTGATTTTATGCATTACCCCAAGAAGAAGTTCAGCTCACTTATGGAGGAATGTAATAAAAAATCACAAACAATATTTAAAATTGCATTTTGGCGAATGTTTAGCGCTGCTTGTAATAAAAAATCATTCTCTGGCTAATATTTCATTGCTAAGCAAAGGTTAATGGCGTTTCATTAAATACTTTGTCCCAAAATTTAGTTTGTGCTTGCGAAATTTTATTACGTACTCTGAGAATGTTCGCAAAAGCTATTTGGTCGCAAACTTTGCGAGGAAGTTGTTGTGATCTGTCCTCAAAAAGGAAGCAAACATGGTCAATAACATTCACAATGGTCTCTGCAAACTGTTTTTGCGCTAACAAAAATATTACATCCTCCCACTTGAATGCCAACCCCAAAATGAAATCTAATTTCTCAAATACAGTAAAAGGGACTATATATTGTAAACCATATGTGGCTCCCCATTTTGCCATTCTTAGGGGCAGATTTACTAAGAGTCGAATTTTGAAGTTAAAAAAACATTAAAATTCAACCCTCGAATTGAAATCCTTCGACTTCGAATATCGAAGTCGAAGGATTTTTTACCGAATTTACCGTTTGAATAAAAATCCTTCGATCGAACGATTAAATCTTTCGACTTGAACAATTAAATCTTTCGAATCGAACTATTAAATCTTTCGAATCGAACAATTAAATCTTTCGAATCGAACAGTTAAATCTTTCAAATCGAACAATTAAATCTTTCGAATCGAACTATTCAAACGATTTTTAGCGATCAATCAAAGGATTTTTATTCGACCAAACAAAACTTAGAAAAGTGCTCTGGAAGGTCCCCATAGGCTAACATTGCACTTCGGTAGCTTTAATTTGGCGAAGTATGAAGTCAAAGTTTTTTTTAAAGAGACAGTACTTTGATCATGGAATGGTCAAATATTCGAACGATTTTTACTTCGAATCGTTTGAATCTAAGTCGAATGGTCGATTATAGCCTATTCGATGGTCGAAGTACCCAAAAATTTATTTTGAAAGTTCAAACTTTTTCAACTTCAAAAATTCACTCGAGCTTAGGAAATCTGCCCCTTAAAGTTCTACCTCTCAGAAGCCATGTTCCAATATTTTGCACTGATGAGATCTAACAAGATTGAAACAGGCTGTCTGCAAGTTTGGATCAGGGCCGGAACTAGGGGTAGGCAGAGTAGGCACGTGCCTAGGGCGCAAAGCTGGGAGGGCGCCAGGCAAGTACCTCCTCTGTCGCCTACCCCAAGTCCGGTTCCTTTCTCGGGCCGACTACGTAGTGTTCACGTTTTGTGCGCAAATTCGCGCTTGCGCACGCGTGCCAATTCGCGCTTGCGCACGCGCGCGTACACTTAATAGGCGCTGCGACTGCCGGGCCTGCCTAGGGCGCCTGCCCAGCATGGCCCGGCTCTGGTTTGGATATATGGCTCTGAACCATTGGGCTGTATCTGTGCTATAAATGAGCGGTTCTGGATGCATAGTTGGCCAAAGGGACACAAAGGAGTGATTTACATGTCTCCGCCAATGATGCCTTATGGGAGAATTAAAACTCTTATTTTTGGTATCTAGGCAGTGCTGTGTGTATTGCATGTTTTATATGGGATATTTTTTTCATTAATAAAATCTTTTTCTTTAATTTTATTACAGTACACTGTTTTTATGTTATTTTTTTTCATCTCTGTCTATAGTCCCCTACTCTCATGCCAATGCACTCTATCTTTCCCTGTTGAGCAAAGGAATGGATCATCTCAATGTTTTCTCTCTTCACATCCACACAGTGCCTCACAGTTTCCCAGTTATGTTTCTGGTGACTTTAAACTGAATTACTAATAAAATTACGAGGAACCACTTTGAAGAAGACTTCTAAAAGGTAAAATGCAGGATTCTTATGCAATACTGTGCAAGGGGAGTACAAAATTATCAAGGGATTAAATAACTTCACCCAGTGGAAAGGCACTGTGTATTTATTCATATACTTTTGTTTATTTTCTGTTACCACCGTATGCTTTTTTAGCTAAAGTCTTTGCCGTCACCATGTGTGGTGTGTGGCTTGGCTGGTTCTTAAATTCAAATATATCCCCAATCTAATCTTGTACACAAGCAAAAATACTTAAATATCAAAGTAAGCAAAGTCTTAGTCAATACCTTTTTCTTTGAAGTTGATGTGTTTTGCAAATATTGAATATACTGTAAATATTTGTAGGTTGGCATCGCACAATTTTTTTTTTTGGATGTGTTTGAAATTAGTATTTTTAGTTTCCAATAAATGTCATTCCTTGTTTACCACCCTTTAGAGCTTACTGTCCTGGTTCTAAATCTAATAAATTGTTATTTACAGGTAATCTGCATGCAAAGGAACACATTATACCCAATCGAGCATGTGGTTTATCATCTTTCTTTCTGTGTAAATATGCCCAAAGAAATCACTGATTTTAAGTAAAACCATAACTGGGTGCTTGCGTTTTTTGGGCTCATTTAGGTCTGGCCATTAGGCATTTAAATTCCTTACCTGTTGAAAGTTACTAACATGTGAAATCCTCGGTTGGTACAAATATGGCAACCATTATCCAGAAACCCATTATCAAGAAAACTCCAAATTATGGGAAGACCATCTCACATAGAGTCCTTTTTAATCAAATGTATTATACTTTTTTAAAAAAGATTTTTCTGTAATAATAAAACATAAGCCTGTACTTGATGGTAACTAAGCTGCATGAATTCATATTGGTGACAAAACTAATATCCTCAGATCTAGGGGAACAAATAAAAACTAAAAAGGGTTCTTTGTACATACACTATTGTAGAAGGGATTACAAAATTGTGAATTAAGCAAATTTGCTGATTTGAGAATAAAATGCAAAGTTCTAGGGGCACATTTACTAAGGGTCGAATATCGAGGGTTAATTAAACCTCGATATTCGACCATCTAAGTAAAATCCTTCTACTTCAAATATCGAAGTCAAAGGATTTACCGCAAATACTTCGATCGATCGATCGAAGGAAAAATCATTCGATCGAACTATTAAATCCTTCGAATCGAACGATTCAAAGGATTTTAATCCATCCATCGAACTATTTTCCTTCGATCAGAAATTGCTTAGAAACCTTATGGGGAAGGTCCCCATAGGCTAACATTGGTGCTCGGTAGGTTTTAAGTGGCAAAGTAGGTAGTCGAAGTTTTTTTTAAAGAGACAGTACTTCGACAATCGAATGGTCGAATAGTCGAACGATTTTTAGTTCGATTCGAAATCGTAGTCGAAGGTCAAAGTAGCCTATTCGATGGTCGAAGTACCCAAAAAAAAAACCTTTGAAATTCGAAGTTTTTTTTACTTCGAATCCTTCACTCAAGCTTAGTAAATGTGCCCCTTACTATTCAGATGGAGTAGTTAAGAGGTTTAGTAATAGAAGGCTCATTTAGAAACACAAGCATGATGTGCTAGATGCTCATGAACTCATGAAACGTGTCATGTTTCTACTCCCAACACAGTGCTTTTCACAAAATTCCAGAAAAATAGCCTCCAGTGAGATGTGGCACACGCTTTTCTTGAGTCAACTTGAGCGGGAATGACTTCACTTCCTGCACATTGATATGCAGGGCATCAATAACAGTGTTAACCTGCGATTCACTAGTTGCAACTCATAAGGAAATTCTGGAAGTAGGCCATTGTTAATTTTAGGGCACACTCTGTAGGCCCTGTGTTTAGCACCTTCAGCTACAAAAGGCTGAATTGATGCATTGGTGCTAAGTGGAAGGTGCATTGCGTTAAAGCATTCCTATTTACACTTGTGCTCCTATACAACTCTTAGATGCCCATGAAGAGGGAAATCTTTGAGAGAGCGAGAATGAAAGAAGTTTAATTGCAATAGCAACTTACAGAAAGTTGAAAAGAACACTGATGACATCTGAGGAAGGTGATTCCAGGAGAAGAGAGATATAGCACATCATTTCTGAAACAGAGGGGAGAAGAGAAAAGGATGGAAGAACAACATTATGAAGGGATGTGTAAAGGCCCCCATACACGGGCCAATAAAAACTGCAGACAGACCATGTCGGCAGCTTATTGTGTGGGGCCATCAGACGGGTGTCCCCGATTGATATCTGCCTGAAAGTTGGCCAGATGTAGATCGGGCAGTATTAAAAAATCTTTTCAAATCTTTTCGTTGATGTGGTCCCCGATCTTGACCACCCTTATCCATTCTGATCTGATTGTTGGGCCCTGGGGACCACGATCGTATCAGCCCAATCGTATTTCCACCTTTAGACAATTATCACTTTGGAGAACTAGTGGGGCAGCAGAAAAAGATCAGCTGGTTTGTTAGCATTGCTGGGTTGAAGAATAAAGACTGAGTATGACCAGTTAGAATTCAAGCAAAATAATGCAGAGTATATGAAAATATACTGTAGAGGATTACTGTTTCAAGCAAAATAATAAGAGGGGTGTGATAAAGGTAGAGGGCAACCCCTCTCTAAAACTGACAATACAATCAGCATCCTGGAAATCATAATCTATCGCCAGCTTTCCCACAGAGTGACAGTGAGAAAGTTATCTCTCAATCCAAATGGATTGTCAATGGGTTTTTTTGTTTTACTCGAAATGCATTGAAGCGAATGGGCGTTTTGTCTCTGCAAATTTTTGCTGCAGTTTAGCAGGAAAATCTTCTGATGGCAAAATGCAGAATTTCTCCTCAAATCTTTGCATGGCAAAACAATTCACTCATCACTAGTTGTAAGGATTCATGTCGGACTGTAAAGGACACCATACACCCATCATGTAAGGACACCATACACCCTATCCAAGGAATAGAAAAGAACCCCCACTAGAACAGACTAAACTCAGGCAGTCACAAAGTATTATTGACACACTTATTTATAGTCGGTTAAATAATAAGCACTTGAATAAACACCACTAGTCAGTGCATGAGGTTGAATATACCACTTATTAAATTTTTATAAAGTGCTGTGCAATAAGTTATGAAGTGCAGTGCAAAGGATTATTAGTGAGGAGCTTGGAAGGCCAAATTTCTTCTTTACCACAATAATATTCGGCAATTAATAAAGTGATACCAAAATTGATCACCAATTTCTAAATTACTAGTAATGCTTAAAGAGAATACGTTGATAGTTATAATTGATTTACTAAAATGAGAATATTGAATACATTAGATTATAAAGTGCTACAGTGCTGAATGAATTTAGTAATCCTTCCTAATTAATAAGGTTCAATTCATTGATTAACTAGGCTGCCATTAAATAGGATAAAAACTAAAATCAATGCTCAAATTCATGAAGAAAGGAGGAAAATGAAAAAAGAGAAGGTAGAGAGGTAGAGGTGATTTGTGTTTGTTTTTGACACCATACACCCATCATGTAAGGGGCAGTGCATGGGGTCATGATATAGACACTCCTTTATTTTCAAAGCTCTCCAGGAGCACCTAATAACACAAGGTACTTCCATATCCCTGTACTAATTCCTTCATAAGCAGGGCAGTAAGTCCAAGTCTCACTTAGACTATAGAGAGCTGTGTTGTGTGTGAAGTGAAACTGGCACAAAAAAGCTTAGTGCATTAGTCCTGCAACTGGATGGACTGCAAGTGTTATATTCATTGCGTGTTGATGGGTGACATTTTATGACCATTAAAGCATATAGTAAAGAGCAATACCATTACTCGGATCACTTGGGTCAGTGAATATGGCCCTAGTATAGTGAGAAGCAAACTCCGATTTAGTTACTGTATATATCATTTGGCTAGATTATAGATGCTGGAGCTTTCTGGAGCAGTACATGCCACTGAACAGCACTGCTGTTATTCTGGCACAGTTGGGACTCCACATTCGTAACCAGTATAATGTATTAATACAGCACCAGCAAGTTGAGCAGCCCTTTACATTAATTAATAACAAACAAGGTTTTACAATAGTTGAACAAACAAGGTTTACATCTTCCTGGTTACTTATCATTTCCCCAATGTTAAATGAGAATTTCTGGGGACCCCCCTCAAAGCGACAATCCTAAATAAGTATTTGCCCGTAGCCTATAGGCTTCTACAGCTAAAAATTGTTACACTGCCATACAAACATATAATCCTGATAGTCTCTAGCAGTTCTTTTTATGCTGGCACTTTGCATTAGATTTTGGCTACAAAGCTAGAACTCTTTCAGCAAAGGTATTCAGTATGTGAAGAAGTGATTTCATGACACTGTCATGTCACACAGAAACGTTCCCTTACATAGAGAAGTTAAGTCTGTGTAAAGGTTACATTTTATTGTTGGCTGAAATGCTAACTTGCATTTTAATACCAGAGAAGGTATCATTTACATCACTTCTATTCTCACCTTTGTGCCTGACACAGTCGCTTCATTCAGCTGCATTATTATGGCATTTCTCACTCCTCTATTGTCTCATTTGTGTAAATTCTCGAGGGTATAATTTTTTTCTTAGCACTCATTGATCTTACTGAAGCGTCTCTTCCAATATTGTTTTGTCCTTCTGAAATGTTGACTTTCTCAAAGTCCAGCATTATGTCTTTAATTACATATAAACCACATATATGTTGTACTGACAAACACATTCATTATAGATTAAGGGGCAGATTTACTAAGCGTCGAAGTGAATTCAAGGGAATTTTCGAATTAAAAAAATTCGAAATCCGAAGTAATTTTATGGATACTTCGACCATCGAATAGGATACTACGACTTTGAATTTACTTCGACTTCGATTCAAAGTAAAAATCATTTCAATATTTGACCATTCGATGATCGAAGTACTGTCACTTTAAAAAAACTTCGTCTTCAATACATCACCAAATTAAACCTGCCGAAGTGCAATGTTAGCCTATGGGGACCTTCTACAACATCGAATAAAATAAATAAAAATCCTTCGATCGATCGCTAAAATCGTTCGATTCGAATGATTTAATCGTTCAAACGAACGATTTTTATTCGACTACAGGATTGCCAAATTTGTTGAAAAAATATTCGCATTCAAAGTTTTTTAATTCGATGGTCGAATTTCGAGGTTTTTTGTACTTCGAAATTCGCCCCTTGATAAATCTGCCCCCATGTATCATTAATATCAAGGACATCATTAGTATTAAATAGGAATTTGCCAGAATTTCTGATGCTGAGATGTTTTTACAGTCCCATCCAATCCACAAATAAATGGATCCTAATGCCATTAATTGTAAATACAGTATACCCTCAGGGGCAAGTTTCTTTCCTGAACTGAGACAATAACTCAAGAAAATCATGGATTCAAATGTTTCTGAATTCAAGTTTTCAGAACACCAAGGGCGAGATTTATCAAGGGTCGAAGTAAAAATTTGAAGTAAAAAAATCGAATTTCGAGCTATTTTTTGTGTACTTTGACTATGGAATAGTCGGAATTGAATTAGAATTTGAAAAAAATTTGAGAATTCAAATATTGAAATTTGTGCTGTCTCTTTAAAAATTCAACTTTGACCATTTGCCATATAAAACCTGCCACATTGTTGTTTTAGCCTATAAGGGGCCTCCTAGAACCTATTTGGAGTCAATCGGTGGACTTTGAAAAAACTTTTCAAAAAACTTTGTATTGAATTCGATCGAATACGATGTTACTTCAATTCGTACATTTCGAATTCGAATGAAAATGGCCTATTCACCAGCAAAAAAAACAACTTTTTTTTTTAATAAATTTCGGTTGGTCTTTTTTTATTTGAATTTAAAAGTTATGGGAGTTGCAAAAAACTCCTATTACTTCGAAAATCGACCCTTGATAAATCGACCCTTGATAAATCTGCCTCCATTTTTTGAGATTTAAAGGCCCATTTACTAAAGGTCAAATTTTAGTGGTATTAGAGCTTTCTGAAATCACAATTAAACTCGTGATTAAAGATCACGAATGTCGCGAAAGTTATTAAAATATCCGAATAAAAAAGTACAAAAGAAGAAAAAACACTGAATGATCGAAAAATATACGAATATCTCTAATATCCGAAGTAAAACCCGAAAACCTCACAAAACCTCAAATTCTGAATGGTTAAAAAAAAAGGCCCAATAGGATCAGTGCAGCTCCTATTGACTTCTGTGGGACCTCGACCACTTTTACTTGGCACAGTTTTGTATTAGAGTTTTTCACGGTTTTTACACTAAGGGGGTTATTTATTAAGATTCTAGTTTTTTTTCCACAAAAATTTGAGTTTTCAAGCTGATTTTTTCGGTCAAAGCTCACATTTTCGGGTTAAAAAGAAACATATTTTCAAAGTTTTTTTTTAAAAAAACTTGATTTTTTTTGAGATTTATTATACCCGACCCTGGAAATACCTTGAATCTGAAAATACATAATCTAAAACTTGTCAAGGTCATGTATGAGTCAATGACAGAGGTCCTTTGAACCATTTGTAGATGTTAATAGCCTTCATGATGTTAGGGTTTATTGTAGGGCTTTGCCTGAAAATGTGAAAAATTGGAATGATTCAAGTTTTTTTCCCGCGGAAAACTCAATTAATTCGAGTTTTCGGGTTTCACAACTCCAATACGCAGAATCTGTTTTATCCATTCAAGTTTTTTCTTAAATTTGAAACCATTTGAGTTGTCAGTTCATTTGAAAAAACTTTAACATTCGACCTTTGAGAAATAACCCTGTTAATAAATCTTGATTTTTAGAATTTTAGAGAAATTAAAAAAAACACACATTTGTAGAGGAAAATAGGATTCATTAAAAAAAAAGGAAATCCAAATTTTAGTAAATCGGCCCCTTAGCAACTGAAAATATATGAACAACTTAAATGAAAAAAATTCTGCAACAAAAACTTGCCAAGCTTTTATAGACTTCAAATCTAAATTTTAAAAAGCCAGCCTCCCTGTATTGCACCCAATGTATCCCAAGACAGGATCACTTACCGTATATCTGGAGTGTTTATTAATATTTACTATATCTTTACTCGTAGATTCCTGAGATTTATTTGCCAATGAGATTGAAAGCTCTTTTAGGAGAAAGAAGCAAAAGAGCTGAAATTTTAGACATTTTTTCTCCAAATACATGTTACTGAAAAACATTTTGCAAAATGTTTATGAAATATTTTCTAGAATGAATTACACTTTCTTGAGTTTCAGTAATATGGTGTTATCTGGATCAGGATTGTTACCCTGAAGATAGAACAAAACAGAGAGAAAGAAAGCAACGGACAGTTTACAAAATATGAAGGTCTGTGCTGGGGGTTCAATTAAAATTGTGTTTCTGAAGAGTCTAGCTAATGGCCTGCCCAAAACAGTCATGTTAAAGGTTTCACTGGTAGCAAGCTTGTAGAGGTTTTGTTGATAATGCAAATGTTTGAAGGAATCATGATGTTTGCTTATGTTAAGAGGAGTCCATTTTGAAGTGTCAGGGATATATTTTTCACTTATTTTGATCTAATAATTCAGAAACATTTTTGACAGAACACAGGACTATAATGTCCAGTTTATTTATTCTATAATACACAAAAGTCATGAATATCTTGTAAATGATATCCTTATAAACGGTGAGTTCTGATGTCATTTTTGTCACACGACTCACTGAAATTTGTGTATTATAATAAATAAAGTTAGAAGTTACCTTGGAGTTCCATGACCTGTATAAAAACACTCGGCCTTGTGCTTTTATATGGTCATGAAACTCCTCGGTAATTTATAATATCCTTATATTTTACAATAGGGGGTACTTTATTCACTATATAAACGGTGAGTTCTGATGTCATCAGTTATAAGCGGTGAGTAGTGATGTCATTTCTGTCACATGACTCACTGAAACTTGTGTATTATAATAAATAAAGTACCCCCTGTTGCAACATATGAGGATATTAGAACATACCTTGGAGTTTCATGACCTGTATAAAAACACTCGGCCTTTTGTTTTTATATGGTCATGAAACTCCTGGGTAACTTATAATATCCTTATATTTTACAAAAGGGGGTACTTTATTCACTATATATTTTACAAGAGGGGGTACTTTATTCACTAAATAAAGCATTTTAGAGAAATTCTTCTCTCTCTCATGTTCCTTAAAGGGCATGTAAAGGCATGCTTTCTTTACTTTCTTTAATGAAAAAGAAACCTATCTCCAATAAACTTTAATTAAAAAATGTGTACCATTTTTATAAGTAACCTGACTGTATGTAGTGAAATTCTCCCTTCATTTACTGTTGTGGATAGGAATTGCCAGACGGTCCCTAACTGCTGAGCAGGGAAACAATCATACTTATGTACAGCAGGGGGAGCCCCCGCCTTACTTCCCAGCCATGCAGAACTCAAGCAGCTTTGTTTATGACGATCCCTAAGCAGCCCAGACCACACTGAGCATGTGCACAGTCTTAGGGGCAGATTTACATAGGGTAGAATATCCAGTGTTAATTAACCTCAATATTTCACTGCTGAATGTAAATCCTTCGACTTTGAATATCAAAGTCGAAGGATTTACCACAAATAGTTTGATGGAATGATCGAACGAAAAATCGTTCGATTGAACGATTAAATCCTTTGAATTTCGAAGGATTTTAATCCATCGATCAAACGATTTTTCTTCAACCTAAAAATTGTTAGAAAGCCTATGGGGACCTTCCCCACAGGCTAATATGGCACCTCGGTAGGTTTTAGGTGGCAAAGTAGGGGGGTCAAAGTTTTTTTTAAAGAGACAGTACTTCGACTATCGAATGGTCGAATAGTCGAACGATTTTTAGTTCGAATTGTTCGATTCAAAGTCAAAGTCGTAGTCGAAGGTCGAAGTAGCCAATTCGATGGTCGAAGTAGCCAAAAAAAACATTCAAAATTCTGCGTTTTTTTCTTCTATTCCTTCACTCAAGCTAAGTAAATGGGCCCCTAAATCTTGCAAAGATGTATAACAAAGTTACAAGATGGTGACCCCCTGTAGCCAACTTTGAAAGCATAAATTATTTGTTTGATTAGGCTTGTGGTGCAGTAACTTCATGTTTATATTTAGTATACAAAATACAGCATTTCTAGCCTTATTCTATTTTAGACTTTACATGCCCTTTAAGCAGTTCAGCAATTTTTTTTTTTTAATTTCAATTTTATTGTAAAGGTATTTCACAATTTAGACTGAACGCATTTTAAATAATTTACATCAGAGAGCTGAGTAAAAAGCTAAAACGAGGCCCTTTACCATGTTTAATAGTGAGGTATAGTGCAACCCTTCAAATGTTGCTCCAAAAAAGTTATTGAATAACTTGATATGACAAGAAAATGAATGTTTGTTAAATCTACAATCGGCTTGTCACTATTACCTACTTTGTAATTTACAAATGAGTCTGTTCTACAGTAACATTCTGTTATCCAAGTGCGAGAAAACTCTTTGTTCATGATTTCATTGAGAAACATTACATAAGCCACAAAGAAAAGTGTTACTCACACTACAAAGAGCAGCTTTATTGTGGGTTTCTTAGTCTGACTAAATGGAAAAAAATTAAAAGAGCAATCCTCTGTTTGACACCCGACAGACATTTTTCATTGTCATTCTAAAAAAAGCACAATTCACTAAATCTCAACCAGCGGGGAAGGGGGGAAAAAAACATCTATAGACAGCATTTTGGCATATTCGAGCAAGAACTGTGCCAAAATGACAAGGCAAATATGAACGCGGCTCCAGGAGCAAACGGCGTATGAAAAAAAACATCGTTTTGAAAAAAAGGCATTGGCACAACTTGTAAAAATTGAGTTGGAAAAAAAAATTCGGCTAACCATGATTAATGATTCCTCTATGTAGAATGAATGCTGCATGTGAACAGGATAGGGCAGGGTGAGCAGGATAGTTACTTTGCATGTTATGAACCCTAACCTGAAATCTAATATTACATTTCTAGAGCCCTGTTTACCTATGTAAATGGTGACAGAATTAGCTGACATAGTACATGTTTGTGGGCCAGATTATATCAAAACGATGATGTCATACACATGAATCTATGTAATCCAGGGGTGCCCAAAAGGTAGATCGGGATCTGCCAGTAGACCTTTAGCTGGTGATCAGTTAATCTCAAGACTCTGTCAACAAACAGCTTGGCTAAATCACCCTTCTGTCTTATTATTTTCATTCAAATATGTATAATAATATCATCATAATATAATAATAATACATTATAAATTCTTAAATATAGAAGTATAACTTGTACCCATAAATCAATATAATATTTAAGTCCTACAAAATGCTATGATGGATGTAGATCATAATGGGACAACAGCACTAAAAGTAAAGTATAGGCACTCTTGATGTAATCCATAGACAGGGGACTGTATAACGACCTTGGAGTACCACATTTGGAACGTAAATGCACAGCTCTGACCCTGAGGGGCACATTTACTAAGCTCGAGTGAAGGATTCGAATGAAAAAACGTCGAATTTCAAAGTATTTTTATGGGTACTTCAACCATCGAATAGGCTTCTACGACCTTCGACTTCAATTCTAACGATTCTAACTAAAAATCGTTCGACCATTCGATAGTCGAAGTACTGTCTCTTTAAAAAATACTTCAACTACATACTTCGGCAGCTTAAACCTACCGATGTTCAATGTTAGCCTTTGGGGACCTTCCCCAGCACTTTTCTAACCTTTTTTTGATCGAAGAAAAATCCTTCGATCAATCGCTTAAAAACGTTTGAAGGATTTTATCGATCGATCCGAAGGATTTTATCGTTCGATAAAGGATTTGCGCTAAATTCATCGAATTCGATATTCGAAGTATTTAAATTCAAGGGTCGGATTCGAGGGTTTATTAACCCTCGATATTCGACCCTTGATAAATGTGCCCCTAAGTATTTGAATGAAAGCTTTTTAAAATGTAGGCTTTGGAATATACCAAGAGTACTCATACCTCTTTAGGGTATTCGCTCCAAGGATATCACTTTGATTCTTTAGTATGTCTAGCCTTCTTACCAAGCATTTTGGAACTTATATCACACCCAATAATATAATGTTGAAATTTATCTTGAAAGTGTGTTATTTATGGCATGAACTAATGAAGAAATTTTACAGCTCTGGATCTGTAGGATTCTTTCATTAGGTCTTTGCTTAGATATCACACTTTAAAATGACCCTACTTAACACATTATATTCTTGTTGGTGATATGAACTTCAACATGCCTGGTCAAAGGTGTAGGTATATTAAAGAATCAGAGTCATACCCTTTGGAGCGAATCCCCACGTCTTCCAGAGGTTGATCCACTGTAACATCCTTGCCTCGGTAACAGGGGTTTACTTAGTTTGTTGTGTTGAGAGGTAAGAACTAGGCAAACAGTTGCCAAGATGCCGGGCCAATGACTGATCTGTTAATTAATGTACTGTATATCTATCAACAGTGAGAGGTTTTGGCTTATTCCAGAATGAGAAGAATTCCAGAATGAGAAGCTATAGACCATGTCCAAAAAGTTGAACTTTGAATATAATCAAAAAGTGTGTGGCCCATTTTAGTTTTACCAACGAAATGCGTCACAATGGTTTGCCTTTTAGTACGTTAAAGAATGTCTAATTATAAGTAACTTTTAAATTTTCCTTCATTTCTTTGTTTTTCTTACTCTTTCCAGCTTTCAAATAGGGGTCGCTGACCCCATCTAAAAACAAAATGATCTGTAAGGCTCCACATGTATTGCTAATATTGCTTTTTATTACTCATCTTTCTATTCAGGCCTCTCGTATTCCAGTCACTTATTCCTATCAGTGATTGGTTGTTAGGGTAATTTGGACCCTGCTGAAATTGCAAACTGGAGAGCTGCTGAATAAAAAGCGAAATAATTGAAAACCCCACAAACAATAAAAAAATTAAAACCAATTGCAAATTGTCACGAAATATCACTCTCTACATCATACTTAGGGGGTTATTTATCAAAGTCCAAATTTATCTCAATATTTTCTGAAAAAAACTGACCAAATCCGCACTGGTTTTTTTGGCTTATTAATTAATGCACTTTCCAAAAAATTTTGTTTGTGGGAAAAAAATGTGAAAAACACGTATTTTATGAATTGTTTGGAATTTCCACCTGAAAACTTAGATTTTTTCCGATTTTTTATTGCACAAAACCCAGCACAGATCAAAAAATCGTTGGGACTTCTCCCATTGACGTATATGCAACCTCGGCAGGTCTGAGATGCCGGATTTTGGATTCAGACTTTTTCCATCGTCGGGGTTTAATAAATTCTGAAAAATTTGAGATTTTTTTTTCCACTGAAAACTCAGATTTTATGCTAAAAAAACCACACATTTTTCTTGTTTTTGAGATTTGGAGTTTTGTAAACAATCCACTAAAACTTTATTTAAAGATGAAGTCATGTTGAGGTCTTGACATCTTAGTCAGCGCCTCTAAAGCAGAATAAAATATAGAAACCTAATAATGAATAGCACCCATGGCAAAAATTGTACAACAATAATAATAATAATCTACTATACAGTACAGTTTTGAGGCACAAATATAAAAGTAGTAATATTTTTAGTGCCCCTTTAAATCAGACTATTTTTATTATTGGCTTGATATTTTAAAACAAAGTATTAGATTCAGGGAAATTCTGTACTGTTTGTTTTTTGTGGTTCAGTCCATTATTGGGTTAATATTATATGAGTCAGATGAGGCCCTTCCTGCTCGGTAGGCAAATGAACATGGAGCAAGTGCACCTTGTTCTAATTAATCCTACGGTGCAAAGCAAAAGAGTTATAGGAGCAAGGGTTTTAATAAGCCTGTTATAAATAATGGCAGATAACGCCATTCACCAGGTGTACTTCATTGTTGTCATATTCGCTCTTGAAAATTTTATTTTTAAGAAATATTGTAAAAGCCCAAAAAAGTACTAGTTTCAACAATCCTGGTGATACCAGACCACCAGCTTATTAATGGGGTATAAATACTTAATATCCCCATAAATTGCTGGTTCGGTACAGGTGTAGGTAATTGTTCCCATTTCACTATAAACCCAAAGAACATGGAAAAATTAACAATTCCACCCTGGCTGAAAAGAGCCTTTTCTATTCTCTATAACCAACTGTGAAATGTTTTGCTTATATTCATTTCTTTCAATAACTCAGTCTCATATACAGTTATAGAATCTATGGCCCAAACCACAGATCCGTCTGAATTAAGTTTACAGGGGCAGGTGCAAGCTGACAAAATTTGGAATACACGGAGTGGTTGTAAGCGGTCTATGGGTCAGTTACTCTGGCCCAGAATAAATACTGAAATCGAGTAATTTTATGGCAAAAAAAAAAAAAATGATTGGAAAAGCTAAAATAAGCAGGAAAGTCTGTTTATCCTAAAAATTATTTTATTCCAATTCAAATAATCAGATATAGCTCAGCAACTGTACACATGGCTACACAATTTATGCTCGTAGTTATAGTACTAATAAGTTCCAGCTTTTAGACCAAGGGAAGCCTTGGCTGTGTTTTGTGTGTAATCCGGAAAGGACTTTCTGGTATCTAATTAGAATTAAGCATTGGGGTCTTTTAAAACAAAACGAAATATTCTAAATAAAAGACCCCAAAACCTACACTCTATGGCCCAAAATATACAGACACCTGCCATTCTAATAGCTAATTCTTAAAGGAGAAGGAAAGTAATTTTCCACTTGGGGGTGCCAAATGTCAGGCCCCGGGCCGGTGCTCCTATCAGCAGAAAACTGCAGCGGCCGGGGTTATACCAGTGAACACCACGGAGTGATCCTCTTCCAGGTTCTTCTTTCTTCTCGCAGCTGCACATTTGCAGCCCTGAGAAATTTGAAGAGTGAAAAAGCAGAGGATCGCTCCATGGTGCTCACTGGAAGAACCCCGAGCTGGTGCAGTTTTCTGCTGATCGGTAAGTAAATACAATCACTTGGGGGTGCCAAACAGTTGGCACCCCCCAAGTGGAAAATTACTTTCCTTTTCCTTTAAACTAAGTTTGTTAATATGAACTTTGGCTTCTCTTTGTTGCTATAACAGCCTCTACTCTAAGAAGACTTTACACTAGGGGGCCGATTCACTAACTTCGAGTGAAGGATTCGAAGTAAAAAAACTTCGAATTTCGAAGTGTTTTTTGGGCTACTTCGACCATTGAATGGGCTACTTCGACCTTCGACTACGAATTCGAATCGAAGGATTCAAACTAAAAATCGTTCGACCATTCGATAGTCAAAGTACTGTCTCTTTAAGAAAAAACTTCGACCCCCTAGTTCGCCATCTAAAAGCTACCGAACTCAATGTTAGCCTATGGGGAAGGTCCCCATAGGCTTGGCTAACTTTTTTTGATCGAAGGATATTCGATAATCCTTCGATCGTTCGATCGCACTATTTGCGCTAAAATCCTTCGACTTCGATATTCGAAGTCGAAGGATTTTAATTCCCAGTCGAATATCGAGGGTTAATTAACCCTCGATATTCGACCCTTTGTGAATCGGCCCCGAGATGTTGGATTTGGATGTTAGACTTGGTGGGATTTGTTTCCATTCATATATAAACGGTTGGGCATTGATGTTAATTAGTGATGGGCGAATTTATTTGCCAGGCATGGATTTGCGGCATTAAAAATTATTTGGATGCCCATTGCCCTTGACTAATGCATTTGGACAAAATAATAAAATTGTCTCTTGCGTTAAAATTGATGCGTGTCAAAATAATTTTGACGCCCATTGACTTTAATGCGTTTCGCTAATTTTCCGCCAAGATTCGCCCATCACTAATGTTAAGGATCAGGCCTAACTCACGGTAAGTGATCCAGTTCATACCACAGGTGTCACTTGATTGAGGTCAGAGCTCTGCGCAGGCCATTCAAGTTCTTCCACTCACATCTCAGCAAACCCAATCTGTATGGACCTTCCATTGTTCACGTTATTGTGCTAAAACAGGAAAAGGGCCTTCCCCAAGCTGTCAGAACATCATTGTGTCATGTATGTCGCTGTATTCACAGTATTGACTGTAGGAATAAAAGAGACATTTTTGTTGCACATATTGTCTTACAGTTCACTTCTGTTGAGAAAAAGGTCAGCTGGTGCAGGTGCATATCAGAGTACAAAGGTCCAATGCTATTATATCTCTTATGGATTCCATCTGATTATATAGTGGCTCAGCCACATGACACTCAAGTCCATCTAATATGTTTCCTGCAGCGATTTCTTTTGAAAACATGTTGGTTTTGAAATCAGAAACTATGAATTGAACATGGTAATTAAAATGAAACCTACTCTTCGGTGAAAGGAAGGCAGGTTAAGGCGACATTCCAGTTAATTTTTTGTTTCGTCACATTGTCCATAATTAGGGCCTTTATACGGGGAATTTTTTAGGTGTGTGATGTTTGTTCCAGTGCACCTAAACACATGGGCTGATTCTGTTTTATTCTGCCTGGTTGTACCCAAGAGCATTTAGATCTGTGTGTTAAGTGGCTTCTTTTTAGATTCCACATACTTCACTGTAATGCGTTAGACACATGTTCAAAATATATTTCAATACTCAGTAAAACAAAGTTCAGTGTATCAACATAGAAACACAATACGGGCAGTGGTTAGCATTGCTGCCATGCTTGGATGTTCTCCCCATACTTGGGTGGGGTTCCCATGGTCACTGCAGTTTCCTAACTGACTTCTAAAACATAAATGCGGAATAATTGGCTCCAGATAAAATTGACCTTAGTATGGGAATGTGATAGGGAGCTAAAATTGTCTTAGATTAGAATAGTCATCCATTGCAGAGCTTTGGACCCTCAGTTGTACAAGTATAGGACCTGTGTTCCAGAATACTCAGTTAATTAAAGTTTATTAAAAAACAAATTAACTTCCACTTTCTTCTGTGGCATTTGCCACACGTTTTTCTTCTGTTTATCCACTGCATTTGGCCACCAAGACAGAGTACCGAATGGAAGTGGCATGTGACGTGGTGTGACAAATCAGAGAGGCTAGAGTTAAAGCCATACTTAAACATAATACAGGTATGGGATCTGTTATCTGGAAACAAGTTACCCTGAAAGCTCTGAATTACGGAAAGGCCATCTCCCATAGACTACATTTTAATGAAATAATTCAAATTTTTTAACATTATTTCCTTTTTCTTTGTAATAATAAAAAAAGAACGTTGTGTTTAATCCCAACTAAGATATGGTTAACCTTACTGGAAGCAAGACAATCCTGTTGTGTTTAATTAATGTTTAAATGATGTTTTAGTGGGAGTAAAGTATGGAGATCCAAATTACAGGAAGATCCATTACCTGGAAAACCCCAGGTCCCAAGCATTCCGGCTAACAGATCCCATACCTGCTTCTGTACTTTGTGTTCCTTTAAAGCTTCATTACAGTAATTCTTGGTTAGTGCAATATCTTATCTGGAATAGGAATGATCAGTGCATGTACTTTATCTTCCCTAATGAAGGTCCTTTCACAATAAAATATAAACTTAACAAACAGCTTTATAATTAATCCAACACATCAGGACAGGAAAAAACCTCTCCCATCACTCAGTACTATTGTAATGCAGAGGCCCATGTACACGCTCAAATGAAAAAATATAAAATTCCTGTTTTAAACACAAAAGACTATTCTGATCCAATGAAAAGATGAAAATGTGTGCAAATATATGACTCACTTGGCAACTCCGAGAGTCACTTGACTTTTCATATACACAATTCAGATACACAATCCTAGCACTGTGCTCCACTTGCGCTGCAGTCCGGGCTAATGTCAAAATTAGTCCTGTTTTATATTTGGAAGGGCTTGAAAGCTTTGGGGTGGGTGCCAAAATCAAATTGCTAGGCAACAGTTAGGAGGAAGAAGTAGGAAAATGGTGAGGACAAAGCTCGGCCACCCTACAGGGTGAAGAATGAAATATGGAAAGCATTGGCTGACAACATGATTAATGCTTTTTCACATTACAGATTGTATTGCCTTGAATTTTTGCACTTACTTCTGTGAGTTTGTTTTTTCATAAGCTCAGCTGTCAATCAGGAGCATGTCGCGTGCGGGGGAATAAGGGTCAGCCCATTTCATTATACGTTGGCCGCCCGGGATCAGAGAAGTTTGGTGCAAACAATGTACACAAATGCATTGTTCTGTCTCTAACACAACCCGAGCCCTTGTAGGAAAAATATATAATCAAATTACACGCTCATAGTTCTTTGTAAATGTTGAAAAATACCATATGTTGTTCATTCACCAAAGCGATTTTTGTTTATGTCTTTGTAGTTGCCTGTTCTTTCTTTGTTGCTCTTGCCAGTGTTGTTTCGTGAATAATGTTGGCCTTGATATGAGAAAGGGATAATAAAAACTTACAGAATATATTGCTCTTTCTGCATAGAAAAGAACACACAACTACACTCACGGAAGTCATATTAGTCTCATGGATGTAGTACATGCACAGGTTAAGAGCTTGTTAACACCAGTGATGTAATAAACATGGCAGACAGTTTAAAAGCACATTCACTCATCAGAGACAAAAACAGCTCAGCGGCAGCCCCTAGCAAAAAGGAGAGATTAATGAGTCATATGTTAGCAAATGGTTTCTCTCAACTCAAACCACAATTCAAGCAACATTCTTCATCCAGTTCTGCTTACAGGGCAACTTTTGTTATATCTGAAGTACAGAATTGTTTGTAAGGAGCACATACTGTATTGTCATTGCTGTGGGAGCCAGGGGAAAGCAAAAATGTCAGAAGCAGCAGTTGGGGAGAGGCGTAGGTCTACCATGTTGATAGGTATTTATCCTGGAGATGATAATAGACATGAAGCCGCAATTACCCATCCATCTACTACAGATAGAAGACACTAGGAAGAGATCAAGTACAGAATACTGCATCTACACCTCGTTGGATAGTTGAAAATGTAATGAGTGATTACAAATCTAGTAACTCCTTCCAGCCAAGCAACAGGTGCCACTTATTAAGCTTGTTGTGGGACATATTTCATTTAGCCACTTTTATTGAGGCACATTGATTGACTTGTGATAATTCAGCATTTTGGGGATAACACTTCCTTAATCAGAATAAATGGAATATTATCCCCTTAGAAACACGGAATTTCATATCAAGCCAGTTTATGGAGAAAAATGCCTAAATGTCTTAAATTAACGTGAGTGCCGTTGCTTCTGTTACCCAAGAACGTGTTACACGGTGATACCTAGCCAGACATCCAGGGAACAATAGCACCGTGATTTTATATTATATTCTTTACTTCTTTCGCATATAAAAAGCATTTGGATGGTTTGAAATAACATGACTTTGATAAACCTGCATGAAACTTTGCAGGCCTATTTATCAAAACTCTAATTTGAGTTTTTTTTCTACTTATTATTAATAATAATAATAATAATAATAATAATAATAATAAAAAACTAATTGTTAAAAAATTCAAATGGCTGCTTATGTATTATAAATTTGAGCATAACAAATTTGATTGAATACAATCGTGAAAAACAACTCAAATACCTCAATAATCGTACAATCGAGTTTTCGAAAAGGATGATTCAAAGTCAGGAGTTTTAGTGCAAAATTTTTAATTCAAACATTGATAAATTACCCCCTTAATATTGAGTCAGAAACTGCTCCATCAGCTCTTGATCTGTGCACTTATCCTTTGTCCATCCATCTTTTTCTAATAAATAACTCTATTCCACAGCATTCCACTGTTGGAAGTGAATGTTGTGGGTCTATACTCAATTAACATTCATATAGTGATGGACGAAACCTGTTTTGTTTTGCTGAAAATTTGCGAAGCGGAGAAATGCATTGAAGTGTATGGGTGACAATTTTTTCACAGTCTATGGGCGTCATTTTTTGCAGCGAAAAAGGTTCCACCTTACCTTCTTAATACAGAACAGATCAATATACAGAATTATACACTGCTTCTTTGAAGTTTGAGTCACCTGCAATCTGCCAGATCCAAAGATAAGTAGAGGCACTAGCCAAGTAACCAACAGTCCAACTGGGAAATTAAATGAAAACGAGGGAAGGATCTAACAGCTCACCCCAGTCTGAGGGTGCAAATGTATAATCAAAGCAAAACAATGTGAGTTTCCCAAAAATCACAGGTTTATGAGTAAGTGCCCCATTAGTCACGAAACGCGTTAGGCTTCTCTGTCTCTCATGTCCTAATAAACGTTTTTGCACTTTTAATAATTTTTTTGGGAAAACTCACATTGATTTGCTTCACCTGAATGAGTCTCTCACATATACAGTATCACCTGTCCAGGTCCGGGCTGAGAATTAAAATAGGCCCTGACATTTCAGGGACACAGAGGCCCAATCAGCCCCCACCAGCCCACTAAATACTGACTTTCTATGGCACCTTATAGCAGTCCCTCTGGCATTTGCCAGAACCCACAAATTGCCAGTCCGGGCCTGCACCCGTCAAAACAATGCAAAGTATACATTTAGTTGTTTACCTTGAGAATACTGTAATTCATGGGCCCCAAAAGTATGAAGTTGGCCCTGTAAAGGTGTAAGTCTAAAAGGGCTAGTAGAGCTAGAGTTGGACTGAACCCAATTTGATATATTAGATACTATTAGAAGCCATTGTAACTTCATTATGGGCTAGCAGGGCCCTCAAAAACATTGGACCACAAGTGGTGGTTTGAAAGAAGAAGTCTAAAAGCTGCTGCAGAAATGTAATTGTTTGTTTCAGGATTATTACGTCTGATTTTTTTCCCACTTATAAATCCAATCGCTTACTTTTTGGCAGAGATTGACTTAACAGAAATGTATATTTCACTGCCAAGTCACACAAACTTGAGGGCTTAGGACATTGCAAAAGAAGAGCAGAATGTATTTATTAAATAAATAAAATACATAAAATGGTTTCCAAATATAGACTTGGTCATTTCTAAATATACTTCTCTCCAAACCCAACAGGTAATATCTGTTGATAAAATTGCAGCTAAACTATAAGGGGCAGAGTTATCAACATTCATATTTGAAGTTTTACTGCAATTTGCGAATTTGAATTCAAGTTTCTCAAAATCACAGTTTTGAGTTTAAATGTAAAAAACTGAAAATAGGCATCCAAAATCTGATGGGTTCACATAGTAGTCCACGGGACTTATATTAGAAAAATTCAAGCTAATTATTCATTTTGACTATTTGAGAGGAATTTGAAATTGTCATGGCCGGCACCCAATACCAGAACAAGTGCCAAGCACCCTGGTCTCGGCTCGGCTTCATCAGTAGTGTGACCACCTTTGGGCTTCGGGAGGAGCCCTCAGCTTAATTGGGTGCCACCTGGACTTAACGAGGGGTACAAGGCGAGATTTTCTGGCTGGCAAAGGAGCACGACCGGATAGCAAGAGTCTTTGGGCAGAAGGTCAAGGAACAAGGCGTCTGGTAGAAACGGAAACAGGACAGACCGGATCAGGACAGGCAGATAACAGAATCGTCAGGCAGGCAAGGGGTCAAAACCAGGTAATCAGACGGACTGGAACAGGCAGAAGGAGTTGTCGTTAGGCAGGCAAAGGGTCAAAACCGGGTAATCAAACAAAGAGGATCAGGCAGGCTCGGTAGTCAATAAACAGGCTGGATCAGGATACAGAGGTCAGAATAGTCAGGAACAGGCTGGTCAAACATGGAAAGAACAGTCGGGATAGCAAATTCAGGAACAGGTAACACAAGGCTCAGGAAACCACAGGATATGATCCTATAACGGGCACTGGCTACAATCTGAATGGGCCTTAAATAGGGTCCTAATTCACTCCAAAACGTGCGCAAATTCACGCCATTGCGCACTGGCGCAATCACGCCAGCCCACCTTTAATAGACGCGCAGGCGCGCCGCGCGCCCTAGGAACCTCAAAATGGCGCCGGCAAGGGGAGGACAGGAGCGGCGCAGCGGGCGTCCATGCCAAGTACGCGGCGTGGACCCCGCTGCCCACTACAGAAATTTGGCAGCTACCTGAAAACTTGTGGGATTTCACTGCGTTCACAAGATTTTTTTCCCCACTTTTTTATGGTATTAAGTTTTTGAAATCTAGATTGAATGAATAAGCGCATATTTGAGATTTTCAAGTTTTTGTAATATTTTCAAATTACAAATGTTTTTATATCAATCTTCTCTCTTTCTTTCTCTCTCTCTCTCTCTCTCTGGGACAAATTCACTAAGGCGCGAAGCGCCGAACGCTAGCGTTAATTCGCTAGCGTTTGGCATTTTCGCTACTGCGCAAATTCACTAACGAACGCTGGCGTAGTTTCGCTAGTGTTACTTCGCAACCTTACGCCAGGCGAATCTTCGCTAGCGACGAAACTACGCAAATTCACTAACTTGCGCAGTGTACTGAACGCTACCTTTTACGCTAGACTTCCTTCGCCACCTCAGACCTGGTGAAGCGCAATAGAGTAGATAGGGATTGTTTAAAAAAAAAGTCAAATTTTTTTTCTAAGTCCCAAAAAACGCTGGCGTGTTTTCTACATGATGGCTGATAGGCTGAAAAAGATCGAAAATTTTTTGGGGCTCCCCTTCCTCCCCCCTACATTTCCTGACTCATGGCAACTTACCTAGACAGTGGGCACATGTGTAGGGCAAAATAAACTTTTTATTTGCTGATTTGAAGGTTTTCTAGGCATTTGTAGTGCAGATACGTGTTCCTCCATTGAAATTTGAATTTCGCGCTATATGCAAATTAGCCTTCGCTAGCGCAACTTCGCTTTATATAGCGAATCAACGCTAGCGCAACTTCGCAACCTTACGCTACCCCTGTGCGCAACTTCGGATTTTAGTGAATTTGCGGAGCCCTGGCGAAACTACGTCTGGCGAAGTGTGACGAAGTGCGGCGAAGTGCGGCGAAGTTGCGCCTGGCGCAACTTCGCATCTTAGTGAATTTGCCCCTCTCTCTCTTTCTCTCACTCTCTCTCTCTCTCACTCTCTCTCTCTCTCTCTCTCTCTCTCTCTCTCTCTCTCTCTCTCTCTCTCTCTCTCTCTCTCTCTCTCTCTATATGTGTATCATAAAATATAAAGTACGAGTAATTAAGCACATTGCTTGCATACAGTATTTATTATACCTTCCTTCACAAGTATATACACCATGACACCGGTGGCTAAAATTATTGTATTGATTACTGAGTCTGTCCCTATTTGGTTCTCCAAAAAAGTTGCAAAACTAGGGGAAAATTCACCAAGCGGGTAAAGTCCTTCAAGGTCAATGGACCCTTTTTCCAGACAAAAAGCATTTAAATAAATAGACATTTTTTGCAGTAACTTTTTTTCATGCAAAACACATTGGAATCAATGGTCATTTTCCAAATACAATGGGCTTTTGATAGGACCTCTTTTTTTTGGCAAACGTTTTTTTCTATTGCCAGTTCTATTACAGCAGTTTGGTTCAAAAGGGACATGAATAGACTTGCTCAAATACTTAATTCCAACCAATGAATTCTATCCTGGATAGGACTGTCAATAAAGCTCCAGGTAACACATGTAGGGCTCATTGCTTAGTCCCAAATATAACAGGTCAACGTGGCCCTCCAGATGTTCCCAGATCACAAGGACGAGGCTCTGGTCCGATATCTTTCTTAATAAGCTTACAGCTACAGCTTAATCAGTTTTTTTTTTCACTGCACTAAAACCAGGCTTTTTCAGGCAAATCCCGTGGGAGTTTGAAATCCAGTTGTTGAAGTTATTGAAAAAGACGCTAAGAGATGGAAAAGTACTTAAGTGAGCCCCTGTGACTGGAACATAATAAGCACGATTTGTTTTTCTTTTCAATGTAGGACACTTAGGGAGATCAGTAAGAACTCACAACGTGTTCTGTTTTATATTTAATTAAAATGTACATTCTGTGTATGGTCCCTTTGTTTTAATAAGCCCAGGCCTTTCTAGTCACCAGTCATTCCAGTCATTTTCTGTTACTGAAGTAATAAAAGTTCCCAAGTAACAGATACAAATGCATTTGATACCCGCAATGTGCTGCCCCCCGGGACTTTGCCATTAGAAGAGTTACTTGTCTCAGCACGTCAAAGGGTTCTGGGAGTTGTAGTTCGGGAACAGCTGGAGTAATATGCGCACAATCAGCACATTCATACGCAATGAAGTTTCTTCTAAGTGCAGTATATTAAGTAATGGTAAAACCTGAATTGTGATAATCAGTTCAGCTTCATATACAGGGTCGGACTGGTGGGTGCAGGGCTCATCAGGGCTACCACCCCAGGGGCCCCCGGCCGTGCCCCCACACCCCCCTTTACGGGCCACCGCCTCCGCCCTCCCCCAGCACACGTAAATTAAACGTACACAGGCCCGGGCCTAGGGCGGCAAAAAATAGGGGCGGCATGCCGCCCAGCCGCTTTATGGGGATGTTCGCGTCCCCATTCAAATACACCAGCTGTGCCGGCGTTTTTTCGCCGGCGCACTGGGAAGGCAGGCGCTTGGACCGCGCGCCCGCCTGGTCGTACCGCGCGGCCTAGGGGCGGCCGGAAAAGAAATCCGGCACTGAACGTACCTACCATACCCCATCGCCCAGGGAAGAGCCGAGGTGGTATGGGTCTGGGCTGGGGCCCACTGGGTTTTTTCCCAATGCCCAAATGGATGGACATGCGTGTGCTGGAATGTACAGGTATAGGATCTGTTATTCAGGAACCCATTATCCAAAAAGCTCCTAATTACAGGTCATCTTCTATTGAGTTAATTTCTTAAATTTTCTAAAAAATATTCCCTTTTTCTCTGTACCCTTATTGGAAGCAAACCAATCATATTGGTATTGGATTCCAAATAACGGAAAGACCCCTTAACCTGGAAAACCCCAAGCATTCTGGATAACAGGTCCTATATCTGTATATTGTATATCTCTGTACAGGCTTAAAAGAAACCCACCGCTTCAAAGCTCCATTTATGGCCTCCTAGGGGCTGGCCTGCCATGTCTGTCTCCTTTCTTGATAAGTGGTTATAACACAACAGGAAGGCTATGGAAGGTAACAAGCATGTGTTGTAGCTGAACTACTTACAGGTTTGGGGAGAGGAAACACATGACAAATAGTAAATTTTCATCTCCTAATATTTCTATTAAACAAAGAAAAGTACAAATAAATGTGCAGCAGTTATAGAGGGTATAAAATAAAAAACATAGTTTTGTTGGGAAAATACATTATATCCAGTACATTATATAAGGGTTCCCCCCCCAGAGTTTCAGTATAACTGCAGGCGCTAGAGCTACTGAGGCAACCACAGAGGAATTGTCTGTGAATTTCATCCTTTGGGTGTTAGAGCTCAGTGGTGCTAAAAAAAATAACACCCTATCAATCTAGAATGTACCTGAGACAGAACATGGACAACTTTATTTTTCCACCCAGAACTAGCTCCTAATTAACTGGTGTAGAGCACAGGTTACTCAAGACCCTCAGTTTCAGTCTTACAGTACAGTGTAGAGAAAGAGAGAGGTGTTGCAGAACTATAGCTCTAAGTTGCTCAAAACAAGATTTCTGGACAGCAGGAGTTCTTAACCTAAATAACAATTTATTCACAGTCACAATAGTTATCACAGGCCTCCCTGAGGCAAAGTGGTCATGGTACGTTACATAACAGAGACTATCACACACTGACACTCCCTTGAGGTAGTCTTGGCAGGAATCCCACATCACCCCTATGAAACCCTTTAGCAGACCTGGATCATCTCCAGTGGAACCTCCAGGGAACAGATTTCATATCCACTATAATCCCTACACTATCAGGCAGGATCACCTGGGATACTGGGATAGCTCAGCCTATTTTCTAGAGCAGTGATCCCCAACCAGTAGCTCGTGAGCAACATGTTGCTCTCCAACCCCTTGGATGTTGCTCCCAGTGGCCTCAAAGCAGGAGCTTATTTTTTAATTTCTGGCTCGGAGGCAAGTTTTGCTTGCATAAAAACCAGGTGCACTGTCAAACTGCGCCTTCTGTAGGCTGCCTGTTCACATAGGTATAGATGGGCGAATAAATTCGCCTGGCGAGAATTCGCTGCAAATTTCCACGTTTCGTTGAAATTTGTGAAACTGTGGTGAAAATTCGCCAGTGTCAAAAAAATTTGGATGCACGTCGGAATAGTCGCTCGCGTCAAAACTGTCGTGCATCAACATTATTCGGACGCCCATTGACTTTAGTGTACATTTTGACGCGAATTGACACCGGCGTCAAAATTTGTGCTTCACAAATTTTTCACCGTTTCACGGGAAATTCAACATTTTTTCAGCGAAGCAAGACTCATAGGGGCTACCAATAGCCAATCACAGCATATATATATTATACCACCCAGGAACATTTTTCATGCTTGTGTTGCTCTCCAAACCTTTTTGCATCTGAATGTTGCTTACGGGTAAATATAAGTTTGGGTGTCCCCGTTCTAGAGTGTACTATCCAGGAGCTCACCTACCACTGTCTAATCCCTCATTCACAAGGATATGTTCCCCAATTTCACAAAGAACCTCACTCCTTTGGGGCCTTTCCTTTACTGGGGCCTAAGTCCCAGGCTCCCCACCATCCACCCTCTTTCACAGGTGAAGCCAAAGAGGAGAAGCAACCTGCTGCCTATATATCAAACAGGAAGTGGTCACCAGCCACCCAAGCCAATAAGAAACACATCTGCTCAGGTATCCAGGTTACAGGTACCAAGACTAACAGAAAATAGAGGGTAACTCTAATAGGGGATTTCACAAACCAGTAGAGATGCTATAGATCCCTCTTCATGTTAAAAGTAACTTAATGTTCTTCATGGGGCACTTTGTGAATCATGAAAAAACATTTTGCATCACTACAAATTGATTCAGCCTAATAATTTACAGTAGAACCACATATCTGAACTTGCAAACAGCATTAGATATCATCAGTACAACATCCTGTAAAAAAAACATGGGTTAATAGATCGTACCACTCATCAAAGTATATTACATAAAATGCCATCTTCAGGCTGTATCTCTGAAACAGTATTTTGTAACAAAGGATTATTTGGTTGTTTCATTAAGTACAGATCCATCGCCTTGGACACATGGAGGGGCAGAAGTCCTGATACTTGAAAGGAAGAAAAACTTCCTATTCAGTGCACTTTTCTCATGAGACCAGTAATGCTGAGTGATCCCATGACCGACAGGCTCTAGTTACTTCATCACCAGCCTTGTGCTAAAGTCCTAGGTGGTGTTTCTTCCTCTGGTGTAAGCAGTCTTCTAGTTTGTTACAAGGAGCTGTAAAGCCAGACTGGAAGGGGCCACAGTGGTGTATATTTATAATGGGAATCTCTAAGGTTTGGAACTCTGCTCAGTGAAGGAGAAATGCCTTTGGCTCAATCTTGGAATTTATATGGATCATGGAACATTATGAAGAATGAATACATCTATAAAATGCTTTGAATTTCTCAACATAAACTGGCCCATTTATTCTTCCTGAAGCTTACAGAACTGGATGTCTCTCAGAGGGTGGTCATCACAGGCCAGTCCCATATGTGGTAGTCTTGGCAAAGAAAGGAGACTTCTAAAACAGCTCTACTCAGAAGCTGATTAGCACTCTAATGCCTGCAGAACAGGTGCTCGCTTAAGGATACAAGCACCCCTTTTCCTTAGAGACTTAGTTATCATGCCCTGAATATTCTACAGCAAACAAAAAGTGTTGGTGTATAAAACGAGTCAGTCTCTTGGATAGTTTTTCCCAGAGGGATTATACTGGGGCCTGACAGCGCCACAGTTGTAGTTAGAAATGGTTGGGGAAATAGATCAGGAAATGAAATGCCCTGTAGGCTGAGATTTTCTTCTTGCTCTAAACATGCTGTCTATATGGAGCCACTTCTGCTGATAAAAAGACCTTGCATTACAATGTTGAGCCCTAGGGCTTGCAAAGCCTTAACATTGCATTTTCCATCACCCAAAGTTTTATTTGTGGGCCCCTAGTCCCCCAATGATGGTCATTTGGGGGTCTCTTGTTCTTTAGTTACTAAGAAAGAACATACACCGGCAAAGCAGGGCATGCAAATGCAGGGATAACTGTTGTGTCAACCGTAGTACATGAAACATGGAAAGGTTGTTCCTGCATTTAATACCCTTCTTAGATTGCAAGTGGGTGCCAACCTCTGAGTATACATCTACAAGGAAGACCAAGGTGTTCTGATGAGTTTTTGCTGATTAATCCACAGAGAGAATAACAAGTATGCAGTTGGGATCTTATCAGAGACTACCGTTGCTTCTCAGAGCACTTGGAATACATGGTGGCAATCCGTAACCTTTAAAGCACAATACACTGTACACTTAGAGGTGACGTTACAGTAAGCATTTTCTATTGATATAGGGAGAGAAGCTGAATGGAATGTCAAAGGTATTGCTTATACAGGTATGGGATCCGGAAACCCATTATCCAGAAAACTCCAAAATGCGGGAAGGCTGTCTCCCATAGACTCAATTTTATACAAATAATCCACATTTTTAAAAATGATTTCCTATTTCTCTATAACAGAAAAACAGTACCTTGTACTTCTAAACTAAGATAGAATAAATCCTTATTGGATGCAAAACCAGCCTATTGGGTTTATTTAATGTTTAAATTATTTTCTAGTAGACTTAAGGTATGAAGATCCAAATTATGGAAAGATCCTTCATCCGGAAAGCCTCAACTCCCAAGCGTTCTCGATAACAGGTCCCATAATTGAACCTGAATTCCCAGTAGCTAAGCTTTAGTCTATAGGGCCGGGGTCCCCAACGTTTTTTGACCATGAGTCACATTCAGATGTAAAGAGAGTTAGGGAGTAACATAATCTTGAAAAAGTTCATGGGGGTGCCAAGTTCTGTGATAGGCTATTAGTAGCCCCTATGTGGACTGGCAGCCTACAGGAGTCATGTTTGGCAGTACATCTACTCTTTATACAACTAAAAGTTGCATCCAAGCCTGGAATTCAAAAATAATTGAGGCCACTGAGAGCAACATCCAAGGGGTTGGTGAGCAACATGTTGCCCATGAGCCATTGGTTGGGGATCACTTCTATAGGGCATTCTCTAAAAATTTCAATTTTAGAACCAAACTATACTTCCTTCCCAGAAGTCCTGCTGCCGACTGCATCAAATATGTATTTTTACTTTAGACTTTTTGTGAGATTGTTTTCATGCAAAGTTCCTAAGCTCCGGCTGCATGAATTATTAGGAAGATACAGAGTCACCCATCTAACATCTGCACATAAAATCAACATCAACACGGAACTGCAATGAATGTCAGTAAGATTCGGGAAGACAGCACCCATGCTACAAGGGAATGCATTCCTTGTCATAAGCAGAACCACGATACAGAAAGCAGAGCCGCAGCCTGAGATCACTGTCCCCGGCATTGGACACGATATTTCCTCATCTGCTTCTGATATTTGCCATTTAAGGGAATCTTCAACTAAACATGCCGGCAATAAAAATTCTGCTTTGGATGATCACTTGCACAGTAACAGCCTAATGCTTGTATAATTTAGATGAGAACTCTCAATTCTCCAGGAGTTATAGGTCATTTCTAAGTACACTCCCTACAGATACAAATGACAATTTAGAAGTCATTAACATTTGATCTCCTGTTGCCATTCATCATGTTTAGCATTGAACCTAAATAATCTGTTTACACCATGGTGTCGTTCTTCTACAAACTTTGCCTTGAATTTTTTTTTTCCTCTCTAATTTAATGGGATTTTACTTGGACACATTTTTCTTAGTTGACAAAATACATTTCGGCTGCATGTTTTGAATTAGTACATAACCAAACTCAGTTCCGTAGGTGACGTTATTTTCCCCGGTTGCAGTAAATGAATGTTTTGCTTCAAGCCTTGGCTGTGAACTAAATGTATTATGTAAATGACTTTATTATGGTCTATGTGATATGGACATTTCCTATGACCCACGCTGTAATAATATCCAAATATCACTGCACTTTATAGCTTAAAGAGACACACATACAATTGCGTTTAACTTTGCTTTACCTCTGGCCCTTCTCCTGCTGCTCCCCCCAATACCAGTCCTTCCCATACTGTCCCTCATCCTGCCCCACCACTGCAGAATGCTTTGTGATGTCCCTTGTGTCTGTAAAAAGAATGCAACATTGTCTTTAAAATAAAAACATATTTGCAATCGGTTTGGAGTTCCATGACCTGTATAAGACTTCTGTATATGGTTATAGAATTGTCAACATCCTTAGATGTTACAGTGAGGGGTACACTATTCTGTATATCTTTCTGGAAAACTGACACCGTATATTTGAAACATATTTGCTTGAGTATTTGCATGAAGGGAACAGCAGGGAGCTGAATGACAATGGAGATCCCTTACTTGTTATTAGGGTTTGGGGTTTTGGTTTCAAGTCAACATAATGGCATAATGGATCCTCGTCTGTCTTTCTGCCCCAGGCCCACTCCCCTGTCCCTACTACTGGTGAAAACAGATCATTGCTAATTATCTAATACAAAGTAAAGTAGCTGTTATTAATTAAAATGTAAGAATTGGTCAGTGGGGGTCCAATTTGAATTCTGCAGTACATGGGGATACTGTATATGGCGGGGAGGACCAGTCTTTATAATTAATGCAAGAAACTTAAAGGAGAAGGAAAGTGGTCTTGCACTTGGTGGTGCCAAATGTTAGGCACCTCCCAAGTGATTGTATTTACTTACCTGAAACCCCGGGCTGGTGCTCCTATCAGCAGAAAACTGCACCGGCCCGGGGTTATACCAGTGAGCACTGCAGAACGCTTCTCTTCCGGCTTCTTCTTTCTTCAAATTTCCCGGGGCAGACGCATGCGCAGTAGAACGAAATAGATGACTTTTTAGTTAAAGTTCAGCTTTTTGTTGTACTGACCATGCGTAGTTGCATGAAGAAAGAGGAAGACGGAAGAGGATCGCCTCGTGGTGCTCACTGGTATAACCCTAGGCCGGTGCAGTTTTCTGCTGATAGGAGCACTGGCCCGGGGTTTCAGGTAAGTAAATACATTCACTTGGGGGTGCCTAACATTTGGCACCCCCAAGTGCAAGATGACTTTCCTTCTCCTTTAAGAGAGCTGAAGGTAATGACACTAGATGAATATCTGTATGATATCACTGGCATTGCTGAAACATGGATGAATGGTCACATAGCTATAACGATACATATAGATGGATATTTCATGTTTGGGAAGGATAGGAGATATAGAAAAGGAGTAGGGATGTGTCTGTTTATCCAGCATGAAGTTGTTGAGGAGAATGTTAGGGCTGAAGCCTTATAGGTTGAACAAATGTACTAGAATATCTGGATAATAGTGACCATTAGTGATGGGCGAACATATTCGCCAGGTATGGATTTGTGGTGAATTTCCACGTTTCACCATCCGCGAATGTTTTGGCAAAACTGCAGCAAAAATTTGACGCGCGACAAAAAAAATTGACACGTGTCAAAATTATTCGGACACCCATTGACTTTAATGCATTTGGACAAAAGTGTCGTACATATAAAAATTGACTCATGTCAAAATAATTTTGACGCCCATTGGCTTCAATGCGTTTTCACCATTTCGCAAATTTTTCTGCAAATTTTTTTCAATTATTATCAAGCATCAAATAGATAGAAATGATGACCCGCGTAGATAGTAAATAGCCCCTTTTACTTTCTATACCTTCTAAGCATGGAATGAAAAGCTGAATAGCTGCACTTTGCTGATCCCTGTTGTATCATAATAAATCAACATACGCTCAATGTGGGTTGTAAACTAGACACATCCAGCCCATATTGTTCTAGAACATTGTTACATGTCTGGGGCAGCAGGCAAAAAAACACAAGTGTGGTCATCACAGACCTAATGAGAACCAGAAGAACTCCTGGAGCATAATAACAATGTGTGTGGAGCTTTAGACCCAGGGGGGGTATTGGATTTCATGCCCCTGTATTCTGTTTATCAAGCTAATTTGTTTCTACTCTTCTCACAATGAGTGTCCTTGTTTCCTGCTGTGCTACAGGGACACTTCTGTTTGATCCTTTATCTGCTCAGATTAGCACACATGGTGGCCTACTCCACACACCCCTCATAATGGCATCTGTTTCCTCCTCTGCAACTTCAGAACTTTGGTACTCATCCTTGTTGCTTAATTGCATAGGCCGCAGCAAAGATAGGCAAAATGCACCCTATTCATCCTACAGTTCGTAGTTCCATTGGGTTCAACAAGTGACTGGGATTTGGACTAGACAATCTGTTCTAGAAGAACTTAATGAACCTTTCTTGCTCTTTGTCTTTCATTTGTCTCGTGCATAATTAAAGGCTGTCTCCAAGTTCAGACCAAAAAGTTCATTATAATTAGTGATGGGCGAATTTATTCGCCAGGCGCGAATTCGCGGCGAATTTGCGCGATTCGCATCAGGCGAATAAATTTGCGAAACGCCCGCGAAAATTTCCGGCGTCGGGAAAACGGGCGCCGGCGTCAAAAACGGGCGCCGGCGTCAAAAACGAGACGCCGGCGCCGTTTCGCGAATTTTTCGCCGTTTCGCGAATTTCGCGTGAATTTTTCGGCGAAGCGAAACGGCGCAAATTCGCCCATCACTAATTATAATTCGTTTTTTAAATTAATTTGTCTCGTTGGGTAACCCTGGACTTACCTTCAGCCATAGGACAGGTGGCAGTTGAGATACTCTGTGAAGACATGCTAATCTTGGTGGCAGTGGTTACCAGGGGCAGCTATGCATTCTGCAAGCCCTTAATCATTTAGTTGCAGATGGAATTAATTTTCCACTGTCTACTGTACGAAGTCAGGGGTGTAACTACAGAGTAAGCAGACCCTGTGGCTGCAAGGGTGGCCAGATGGTATAGCAGGCCCCATGAGGCCCTCATTAATGAGAAATTTTAATATATATTGGTAAAACAACCTCTGGATATGTTGGGGGCCTTAAAATTAATTTGCTCTGGGCCCAATAATATAAGTTGCACCATTGCAGGGAGTGATAGTTTAACAGAAGAGCCACATATTGTCTGTGGATAAATAGCCTTCAAGTATTACCTGATTTCTTTCCAAAGCCCAATGCTAAGCAAGAGGTCTACAGCATTTAGAAAAATATTATTATTTATGTTTAAAGTGGCCGCATGTGTAGCCCTGCTGTGCAAATAGGGCTAAATACATAGAAGCATTGTGATGTACAGACCCAGACAGATACAGCTGATGATAGGGCCCACACGTGGTGACAAGCCCCTTAGAATGCCCCTTAGAATTCCAAAAGTCAGTTGGGTGTACATATCAATATCCCATTTCAGGCACCAATAATCTTGGGTAATCAAAATCTATGGAGCTGAAAGAATTTTATTTTGTTTCGTTCATTTTATGAAGGTACAGGAATGCTCAGTGTAAAAATGAAGATTCATGGATTTTATTTAACTGGTCTGTTGCTATGTAGAAAAACACAACATTCGGTATTTATTATGAGAGTCTGGTGCTTATGTCATCAGGAAAAGGCAAGATGATGAAGGAAAGGGAAACTTAGCCCGAGCCTGTGCTGGTTACCTACCCCAGAGCCGAGTAGCAATTTATCATATATTGTGATTAGAGTTTGGGGTGGTGTAAGTGTCCCCTATGCAGAATATTTTTCAGATCTATTGTGTGTTTAATTCTAATGGAGCTGAGCATTATGCACCATTTAAGTTGCCTTTGCTTTATAACCCTTTCTTTGCATCTTCTAGAGCAGTGATCCCTAACCAGTAGCTTGTGAGTAACATGTTGCTCCCTAACCCCTTGGATGTTGCTCCCAGTGGCCTCAAAGCAGGTGTTTATTTTTGCATTCCTGGCTTGGAGGCAAGTTTTGGTAAAAAGCAGATGTAAGTGTACTGCCAAACAAAGCCTCCTGTAGCTGCCATTGCACATAGGGGCTACCAATAGCCAATCACAGCCCTTATTTGGCACCTCCCAGAAACATTTTTAATGCTTGTGTTGCTCCTGAACTCTTTTTACAATTGAATGTGGCTTACAGGTGAAAAAGGTTGGGGACCCCTATTCTAGAGCATGGTCCTATTCCAGCACTAACAGGGGTCTACCTGCTGAGTGTCAGGTAAATTTGGGAACCCTCCACGGTTTTGGTAGAAGAGGGGGTGATGCCCTCAGGGTCTAACCTACTGTCAGGGCCCTTTATGGAAACTGAAGGGCCCTCCTCCCCAACCCCACACTGCACCTGGCTGTGTTTTGCAGGGAGAACTCCCTTCCTGATCTTCTGGAGATCTATTTGGGGAGTAGCTTCAGGGATTCCTTATAGCCCCTGATCTTAAAATGTGTTAAAATTGTGTCACTATAGAGGGTCATTATGATTGGCGGGGTAGGGTGCAAAGTGCATAAAACACATGGAAGCAGCTGTTTGGCATTCTGTATTCAGAATGCAAAGGAGCACTGATTTGCACCCGCCACCACTACAGTCTGTACCTTGCAGATTGGCAATGCTCCAAAGGCAGGTTCTGGTTAAATAAGGGGTGCCATTTTGTACTTGCATGGGACATTGGAACGTGACCCAATGGGTATTTTGACCACTCAATTGGGACTACAATAAAATACCCTTCCTATCATGGCACTGCTTCCCTTTCAACTGAATAGAACAGGCGCTACTTGTGGAAGATATAATTCATTTAATGGTAGTGCCAATTTGGCATTAGCAGCATCTGCCACAGCAATTCCCATTTGTTTTAGTGGGAAGCAGGTGAGGGATCAACATTCAGAACAGATTTATAAGAACTGGGGATTCCCAATCCTAATGGATTCCCATCAGTTCAAGATTTATTAACACAAGAAATAATATTTAAAATAATAATATTTATATTCTTATATATTCCTTCATTAAAATGATTACCCGTTTAGCTCTCCATATTCAGTGCTAAATAAAATTAATTATGGGAATATATGGGCTTTATTGGGCTCATCTTGATGGCAGCGGCATGTGGTCTGCTTTGCAGATATATTTAGGTTATCCCACTTATGCAAAACACACTTTGTTTTCATAAAGCTTCTTCGACTTCTATTAACACCAGCCCTGATTTATTATGACAGGAGTTGTGTCCCAGGCTGATCCTTAGCAGAACTGCACTAAATTCAACTGACAACAAGAGATCATATCTGTGGAAAGACAGAAAGGTTCCATTAGCCCCTTCTTGGCCATAGACTGTGGTCGGCATTAGCAGCACGTTCTCTTCATTGTCAGATGTTTTCCATTCAGACCCCTCTTAGTGGTCCAACCTTTGGTCAAGTCGCCTCAGAACAATAAGAGAACATTGATGTATCAGTCATTCAACCACAATTTCAATAATATATGTGACAGTAAATAAGTATTTGCCCCAAATGATGTGTATCTAGAAGAGCAAATAGACATTCTGCTTAATTCTCCCCCCAACTGACCTTCAAGATGGAAATCCATGGGCATCTAGGCATTCTTCCAAGGTGGCAGTGAAGGGTGACTTTTTGCCTGTGAAAGCTCCACCACACTTCGCACCACATCGTCAGGCGCAAAATCGCTACCGTTACACTAATTCACTTAAATGTGAAGCTGCGTCTCTGTAGCCGAACATCAGCGCAAGCATCTCATAGCGAACTTTTGCTAACGTTCAATTCTGCCGAGCGAAACTTCATTAGTACCCTTATGCTTAGGTCAATTTGAATAGGGCGGGTATGTATATATGTCTTTATTAGAGATGTTTAGTGATGGCAAATTTATTCACCAGGCGCAAATTCACGGCGAATTCCTGCGGGGTCCGTTTTTTTGCTGGCAAATTTTTGTGTGGTTTCGCGAATTTATTCGCCAAAAATGTATCCAAAATAACAGATGCCGACATCAAAAACGAGATGCCGGCACAGTTTCGTGAATTTTTCTCTGTTTCGCGGGAAATTCGCAAATTTTTCAGCAAAGCGAAATGGCCCAAATTCGCCCATCACTAGCGATGTTGGTGCAAATGCTTGAAGTGGCCACTTATTATTACACATCTCCTAGGAAGCTAAATAAAGACAAAAGAGATCCTCTAATGCCCTAGACATGAGCCCACCCTAAAACAAACATGGCATGCCCCTCGGTTTGTCAGGTCTCTCAAAACTCTGGCGAAAGAGGTAACAATCTGTAAAATTTTCACTTTAGTGATTTAACGATCGTTCTCCTGAGCGAAAATCCGCTTGGTGATAGGGCATGAAACTGCATTAGTGACAATATCTTTTGCTCTCAAAATGTCTTCTATGCTAAATTGGTGCTGTCCTAACTGATGGTATTTCTGGGAAAGTTTCATTAGCGACACTACTTTGCTAGTGATGGGCGAATTTGCGCAGTTTCGATTTGCCGGAAACGGCGCCGGCGTCTCGTTTTTTTTAGACGCCGGTGAATTTTCGCGCCCATTTCGCAAATTTATTCGCCAAGGGCGAATCGCGCAAATTCGCGCCAGCGGAATAAATTCGCCCATGACTACACTTTGCCCTTTTGTAAATCTGCCCCTATGTGATTCCCAAATGAAATGTCAGACATTGTTCCAGCCCGTAGTAGGTGAGCTGGAACAATGGCGCTCTTTCCACAGTTTGGGAACCCCTGCATTAAGGTTAGTTTTAGTGGCTGCTATACTTTACTGCACTGTCATAATCCTGGACCATATAAGAGTGGCAGATCTCACAAAAGCAGAAACTAAAGTTAAACAAAAGATAGACCTCCCCCCATAGATACAAATGTCTTTTTCCTCATTTCCAGTTTCCATGCCCTCAATTTGCTTCTTGGCTTGGGATCTTCAAGAATCAATTCCCCAAAGGGGTTCACCTATGCCATCTAAAAATATCACTCAAAAGAGCATTCAGCCTGTATATAAAGGATTAGGGTCCAAATGTATGTATATAATACAGGCTGGCCAGATTGTACAGGTTTGATCTTTATAAATATACATTTAAATCATTTAGTTTGTGTCTATGTCTCAATCCATACCAGTTTTACTTGCTCAATCCCAGGTTAGAACATTTGTTTTCAATAACATAATGAAGCTAATAATTTAATATTCAGTAATAATAAATAGATGTGTTACAGCCCATAGATTTCCACCATAGATTTCATTCTTTGGGAGACCTGGAATCTCCTGAAGAATGTGAGAATGTGTTATTATCAGGCCCTACTTCATCAACAGGAAAGAGGTGTCTCCTATTTAAATCTTGTTGAGTGTTCATCAGTATTTATTATGCCATTATTCCCAGTGCTTAGGCGAAAAGAAGACAAATAAACCGTCAGCTTCCCATCTGTTAAGTATTTGTAGGGGATGGATGAGGTTGGTCCAAATGATTGTAGTTATGTGAGACCTTTCATAAAAGATAAACAAGCCCCTGACCTACAGTAGAACTTGTCCTGTTGATAAATGTATAGTTTGCATACCCGGCCAACCTCAGCTTTATTAAGCGTATTCCATAAAACGCTGCTGGGTGACGGCTTGTACAGCAGTGAGTAGTTATTTACAGAAAATGTACATGGAAAAGGGACGCAGGTTATTTTATATAACAAACACAGGCATCAATATGCAAAGTAAAACTCTTAACAGGCCATTGAGAAGGCAGGATGGGGACTTTTGTGGAGATAAATATTACGTTAACTTCACCTCTTACTCAAACCTGACTTGTAGCAAAATCATCCATTAACAGACACATTTAATAAGTCGGTGTAAAGTAAACAACAAACAATTGTGAATATCCCAGTACAGGTGCAACTTACCTCCCACTTGTTGCAGACAACGTCACTTCTGACACCCTGAAAGTGTTTGCGTTTCATGCCCTAGGTTAAAGTGGCATTGGTTAAGTGAACCCTAGACTGTAGATGCTAGTCCTAGATCTCTAAGGGGCAAATAGGCACTTCCCTTCAAAACATACTTTTGTCCAGGGTTATACTGAGCTCTGCACTTAGCATCAGACTGCAGAACACAGCACCAGTGGGTGCAAAACACTCCTGTCCTTATGGCCAGTGGTAAGAATGCGTTCAGACCCAGGCATGTGTGTACCTGAGCTCTCTATACTGGGTAGGGTTCAGCGTGTACCAGTAACATAACTGGATCTGCATGCATCTGGGTGCCTTCTTCTCCCAGCAGGTGCACCGACCCTAACGACCCTAAATTACCCCATACACTGATTTGAATAAGAGACTGTAATATGAATAGGAGAGGCCTGAATTGAAAGATGAGGATTAAAAAGTAGCAATAACAATACATTTGTAGCCTTACAGAGCATTTGTTTTTAGATGGGGTCAGTGACCCCCATTTGAAAGCTGGAAAGAGTCAGAAGAAAAAGGTAAATAATTAAGAAACCAATTGAAAAGTTGCATAGAATTGGCCATTCTATAACATACTAAAAGTTAACTTAAAGGGCACCAATCATAACTGAAATCATTTCCTAAGTAAATACACTATGTGAAAGTTCCAGAAATCCGATTTTTAAAACAGTTAGAATTGTTTGTATAATGTAAATTATCAGCTCACTATTCCTTCTGCAAGATCTCCCCTATCTCCCCTGCAGTTCTAGCTGAGGCAGACATCTTGGATTTCACTGGCTCCTCCTACCTATATCTTCCCAGCCAACTGTAGCTCTGAAATCTCGCACATGCTCAGTTGAAATTCCTTGCTTGCTTATTAACCCTTCTAAGCTATTTTCAAATCAGCCAAACCTGTGTGTTAGCTGACAAGATAGGGAAATATCCTGATACTTCTAGTGGAGGAGTTTACTAAAACAAGGCATTCTGGGTAGAATACTCAAAGCAGTGTTACAATCTTAGCATGCTCCTGAAATTTGCATATTATAGTCTCTGTTATAGTCACAGTATGGCCTCCCTCAGTGAAAGAACCCATTTGACAAAGTAAGGGATTTTTTAAAACCTGCATTTTTTTCCAAAAAACTTTATATGTAGTTTGATTAAACGTGATTATGTTGTACTGGTCACATTGTTAATATGTGTTTTTGGGTGTGATAGGTGCCCTTTAAAGGCGAACCACCCCTGTTAAGTGTAAAACGTGTATGAAAATAAAATGTTTTTAAACTCTTCTGGTAGCTAATGGTATTTAATGTACACTGACTGCCAGTTTTCCAACTGTCCCAATGCTCCTTGTATTTAAAGGAATAATACATTCATCTCTTGCTAATTAATATCGGTTTATATCACCAACAAGCCAGATTTGAAGTATTTTAAGTATTTTGTCAACCTGAGTTGAGGCCCCTTCCATTCCAAGTGAATTAGAATCACCGCTATACCCCTGCACAAGGGACACTTAGCACTTGAAGATGCAGCAGCTGTCACGTGACAATGGGCCACAATTCCCATTCTCTTTGGGAAGCTATTGTAAATGTTTTACCCCCTTCCACAGAGCTATGGAGTTTGCCCTATCTGCCCTTAGCATAAGGTAATATCCAGGTCTTTTGAAAAGCCTGTAACATGCAAATGAAATTGGCAAATGCTTTTCCATTGGATAATAATGGCAGAAATAATACTTCATTTACTGGGTCAGCTCGAAGAGTTTAGAAAGAAAATCTGGCTTGTTGGTGATATAAATCGATATTAATTAGCAGGAGATGAATGTACTGAAACATAAATAGTGTTTATAAACATCTAAACATTCGCACCAAATGTTTTTGGGTTTTCTACATTCCCACCTAGCTCTATTGAACTGCTTTGCAAATGTATAAAAACAAGGTGATTCTATTAATGACAAGCAGTTCATTCTCAATCATCCAAACATGCAAATGTACAATCCTGTGCACTTTAATCATTTAAAGTAATTGCTGCACTGTCCCTATTTTCCTGCTTCCTCTTTAAATGCTATGACTGCATTTCTTTGGCATTAAGAGCAATAAGACCCCTTTTCATTTCCAGCCAACACTTTTTCTTGCAGTTATTTAATCAGTTAAAAGATGGGTTTGGATTTATGTCCCACCCTCATGTTCATAGTACAAGTACTGTATGTGATCTATTATCTGGAATGCTTTGGACCTGGGGTTTTTCTGTAATTTGGATCTCCATACCTTTAATCTGCTAAAAAAAAAAACATGAAATATACCCAAAAAGGTTTTCTATGGCTTTGGGCTGAACTCCACAAGTGTTTTCCCCCGGATTGTGTCGGAACAGCAAACTGAAAGTGCCAAATCGGATGTAGTGGCAGGCGTCAAAATATAATGGGACTGAATGAAAAATCACAGGTATAAGCTACATTCCATCCAAAACAACTGTCGGGTGTGAACGCAGCAAACTTTTGCGTCTTCATCCGACCCTCTTATCGTGTATAGTTTTTACCTGTGATTTTTTGTTCAGTCCAATTATATTTTGATACATCCGATTTGTTGCCTGTGTTTTGCCTTTTCGACACATTGCTAAGGAAAATGCTCATGGAGTTCAGCCTATAATATAATGCAGCTTAGTTACCAAGTGCAAGGTACTAGGGCTCATTTACTACTACAATTGCACGTAATCACCGACAGTTGCATAAAATATTCCATTCATTAAAGGTACATCAGCATTTGCTGCTCATACCTCCATATAGTTGTGCTTGGTGCACTGCCGGTCTCTTCTTCTGAATTTCACACAGTTGCACCTACTGTCCAAGAGCTACTGCCACCTCTGACCCAGACAGTAGCTCCAGGGTACCCACAGCAACAGCAGGTCAGTTGCACCAAAAGAATAGAATGTACATGTCACTCTCATGCTAAACGCTGGAAATGAAACCAAATTGAAGTGCAATTGGGTCTGATTTGTGTCTAAGTGCAATGGCACTACATCGTTTCTGATGCATCGGTCTCAAAAGTGTCAGGTGCACTGCCCTCCGGTGACTGCAATTATGTTGGAATCACTGGAACAGCACCATGAGTAAGAAATAGGGGAATTTTACTCTAAATTGTATTTGGCCCACTGCACTTGCAGTCACAAATGACTTCAACTGTTTCATTGTTACAGAGATAAAGGAATTCATTAAAACATTTTGTCTAAACTGGACTTTAAATAAATAAACTTTAAATAAGGACAATTTGCAATTGGTTTTAATTTTTTATTATTTGAGCTACCAGACCTGGTACTCTGAATAACTATGGTAGATCATTGGGTTTTCACATTTACACCACCAAGTGTATCTCACCACTGCTGTTCCTCCCTGAACGTACCAAGATTCTATTTCTTAAATTTCCTTCAAGGAATTTCTCACTAACCTGGGCCCTACCCACTAGAATCCTTAAAGTCTGGCAGGTGTTAACTGGGGAACCACCCCATTCTACTTATTATTTTAGGACCACAAACCATCCTTACTAGCTACCCTGCTTATCTCTCCCTTTAGTGTGTTCTACAACAGCAACAACAAACTCATTCACTAGGGTCCAGGTTTATCCTTACTGAGGCCTCCTGCTTCACCTTACTGAGGCCTCCTGCTTCACCTTACTGAGGCCTCCTGCTTCAGGGTCTCCAACAGCATAAATCCTCGAAAACCCAACTATGTGGACCCCTACCATTTCTAAACTAGGAAATACACATAATGCCCTTTGGTCAATTGGGACACATATACACACATATCACACATCAATGACACTACAGGGGCTTTCCTAGGGGTGTAAGTAGATATTATTGGGCCCCACAGCAAATTAATTTTAGAACCCCCAACATAACCAGAGGTTGTCCTTTTTTTACCAATATATGTTGAAATTGCTATTATTTAGGGCTTCATGGGGCCCCTTTACCTCCTGGGCCCCCTGCAGCCACAGGGTCTGCTTCCTCTGTAGTTACGCCCCTGGGCTTTCACCAACATAATGACATTCACAAAAACGTCTCTGCAGTATATCTACTTTTTTCTCTCATCAAATATAAAGTTTATATAACATAAAGCAATTGAGCAGAAACATAATCCCCCATTATCTGCTATGTAGGCATTTAAATTTCCTCTTATGAGACGGAAATATGAACTTGGATAAAATATGATATATATCTACATATCTAGCCGGCACTGATTCATAGCTGAGCCAAGACTGTGATGATAAATCTGTAAGGATGAATTATACTTGATTACACTTGAATATGGTTTAGGAATTTGTGGTGGTGATTGAAAATCAAGTTTTCAAGAGGCATTATCTTGATATTTTACAGTTCTTTCTCAAGAGATTACGGACAATTTAGGGCACTAAAGTGGATTTTGTCATTTCATTCACAGAAAACAGAACCTCACAATGAACCTTCATTTAAATGATAAATTTAAATTCTTGGAGGATCTCTCACAGCTCTACGGGGCATCTTGATATATTTAGAGATTATCGGTATTAGGAGGAGTATGTGGAGTATGGGACAGCAGCACAGGGGTTACAGGAGTAACATAGGGCCAATGAAATGCATAGAGGTCCTTCTAAAACAGGGGTCCCCAACCTTTTACTTGTGAGACACATTCAAATATAAAAAGAGTTGGGGAGCAACACAAGCATTAATAGAGTTCCTGGGGATACCAAATAAGGGCTCTGATTGGCTATTTGGTAGCCCCTATGTGGACTGGCAGCCACAGAAGGTTTTGTTTAGCAGTGCACCTGGTTTTTATGCAACTAAAATTTTGATTCAAAAACTTGCCTCCAAGCCTGGAATTCAAAAATAAGCACCTGCTTTGAGGGCACTGGGAGCAACATCCAAGGGATTGGTGAGTAGACTCCATGCCTATGCTCAAAATGTAGAGTTGTTCCCAATGGTGTAAGCCATGGTTAAGTGTAATATTGTTCCAGGCTGGGTATTCAGTAGCAGCAAAGTTAAACAATGACATCAACAAAGAGTTTGCAATCCCATACATCTTGTTCTTCCTGACAGTCAGGAGAACGTTTAACAAACTCGATCATTTATCAAAGCATTTCTCCCTTTCCCCAATGTGCCAGCTAAAACCAGCTAAATGTCATTGTTTTGCCAGGAAAAGGAATCTTTCCAGGTACTGCTAAATTCTTAACCTGTTTTTAAAGCTGTAAAAAATATTGTGTTTCTTTTAATGCAAGGGAAATCTATGGGAGCAGATTTTATCAACATTGAAGAATGAGTTTATACCATGATTTGAGTTTCTTGCAGCAAAACAGAAAATGCCTTAGCGATTATTTGCAAAACTAAATCAACTCAAGTTTTCATGAACTCAAAAACTTGAAATTAAAATTTGGCATCTAAAAACTGAAGAGATTCTGTAGAGGCGCAAGTTGCATTCTCTCAATGTATATCTATTTTAAAATTTAAGCTTTCAGAAAAACAATTTAAGAATTTGCAGAAAATGCTGAGTAGAAGGTGTTTGGGGATGATTAATATTCTTTACATGATTTCACGCAATTGTATGTAAAAAAAGAAACAAAATGTAGTTTTTTTAAATTGGAGAAAAAAACAAAAAATACTTGAGTTTGAATTTTGAAAAATCTGCCTCCCATTTTGCATTTTCAAATAAATCCACAGCAGTGCACACTATGGGCCGGATCCAATTCCATGTGAAACTGTTATTTTATGGTTTATCAAATTAAATCTTATGGGGGAGAATGCAGTCACCTTTTACTAGGTAGAAAGAGGTATAATTATTTTATACCAATACCGCGCCACTTCGCTATTGTCAAAAAAGGGAGGGGGGCTGCTTCCTTGAATATCACTGTTCACACCAGGTTAATACGACACAGGAAATCTAAAATCTAAAATAGAATGCAGGGCCGGAACTAGGGGTAGGCAGAAGAGGCACCTGCCTAGGGCACAACGAGAGGGGGATGCTGGGCAGGTACCGGTTTTATGCCTACCCCTAGTCCATGTTTGCTGCTCTCCCCTCCGGCGATTTCCCCTTCCTCTCCCCTGCCCTCTGGCACTCTTCCCTGCCCTCCACTCTGGCTCTCTCTCTTGCCCCCTTCCCCTCCGACGCTCCGCGCTTTTGTGCACACACGGCGTTCAGGGGCGTGCGTGCACATAGGGGAGCGAGTGCACGGAAGGGAGCAAGCACGGGGAGGGGGAGTGAGTTGGCCGGCCAGATCGCCTAGGGCGCCCAGACGGCTTGGCCCGGCGCTGATAGAATGCAAATGGAAGCACATACATAGAGTAGTATTGTCTTAATTAAGATAAGTAATGAAGCCTATAGAGCCACAGAGTGTTTAAAAATGGTGCCTGGAGAGCTATAGTGCAGAAGATCCACCACTGTGATATTCTCCAAGATTCCCCCTTTCGGGTATATACTCACAAGATTTCTTGGATTTTTGATGCATATAGTAATGTTGGTCCTTCGCCTTATAAGTTCCCTCCAGTCATCCACCAAGTAGTATAATGAAGATATAAAGCAAAATATAGTATAATATTGCTTTAATAAATGTTAAAAATCACCACAAAACAGACGGTTTTCTACTCACAAGGATCGCCAGATCATAAAGCACATAGTACCCAAAACCAAATAAAAGTCTGGACTTCTCTGGGACCAGGAAGGCTTCTCCTGTTGAGTCTGTAATTGGTGAATAATTCAAACTGCTCTAATATCCAACACGTTTCGCAGTCTCCCTTGACCGATTCCTCACGGTAGGTGTGATGATCACACAAGTCCTTGTTATTCATGTCTGTGCTACTTTCTCCCTGTGGCACATAATAAATTTGCCAGACTCAAAGTCACTGCGAATTTCTGCATTTACTGCATTTGAAAAAAACTGCGTTGTCAATTTGCCGGTGAAAAATCCGCCGCGCCAAAATAACATTGACACGCGTCAAAAATATTTGGCCACCCATTGACTTTAATGCATTTGGACCAATAGACGCGCGTATAAAAATTGACGCTCCGGTCAAAATAATTTTGACGCCCATTGACTTTGAATTCTAATTTTTCGTCATTTCGCAAATTTGCTAATTTTTTTGGCGAAGCAAAACTGCACAGATTCGCCCATCACTAGTGATAACCAGTGAGATAAACTTTTCTGGTTAAATTGCATCTGGCTCTATGGGAAAATGTCTTTCTCATCTTATTGAATCTTGCCCAATGAATGAGAAATCTGCCTCTTAATTTCCTTTATTTGCGGCAGACTTGCTTTCTTTGTAAGCAATGCTAGTAAGGATTTAAATAGACAAAAACTTAAAAATACATTTGATAATTAAGACCAATTTAAAACCGAATGGCTCTTTGGTTTCCATTTTGTAAATACAGAGCAAAGAGACATGGAAATCAGGAAAAAGACTCATTTTTTGATGGGATGACCTTCCAGTGAAGCTACTCATCCTATTTGACATATAAAAGACAGAAGAAAGAACATGGATTCTCCTGTGTTATGATTTTAGACTGTCAGGTAGTGAAATTATTCAAACAAATGTCAAGATTTATTAAGGAAGCAAATACGAGTATAAAGAGTTTTGGCAAAGAAGAATAATAGTCTCCGTGAAACAACTAGTATTATGTTATGATGCAAAAATTTATAGCCAGTCTCGCAAAGTAGCGATAGAAAAAGAAGATCATCTGCTTGATAGTTGTGTTTCCTGCTGAAGGAAGCAAGTTCCTTCAGTAATTGTCTGTTTTAAGTGATTTCTTCCTTTGTGTACTCTTACGCAGTTAATCAGGCATGTTAATGGAGATGTTATTTATCCTTCTTAAAGAGTCATATGCAGGCGGGTCATTTTTTCCAGTGAAATAAAGCTATATATAGATCCCTTTTCCACTGTGAAGGAATGAGAATGTGAGACTCTAAAACTTTATTATTTATACTGATTTTTATTAGTAATTTCCAAGTGCCATCTAGAAGGTCCCAGCGAAAAGATTTCAAGGAAAACTATACCCCCAGAATGAATACTTAACCAATAGATAGTTTATACTATATTAAGTGGTCTATTAAAAAATCTGGAATATATATATGAGTAAATATTGCCCTTTTGCATGTTCCCCTTGAACCCCCATTTGGTGATGGTCTGTGTGCTGCCTCAGAGATCACCTGACCAGAAATACTGCAGCTCTAACTGTAACAAGAAGTAGAAAAAGACAGAACTTTGCCCAGTAATTGGCTCATGTGACCTAACATGTATGTGTGCCCTTAAATTGTTTGTGTGCACTGTGAATTGTAGGCGGCCCTTAGTTCTTAAAATGGCAATTTTCTATGTATGATTACCCAATGGCACATACTACTAAAAAGTATATTATTGTGAAAATGGTTTATTTACATGAAGCAGGGTTTTACATAGGAGCTGTTTGTTGCAATATATTATCGTAAAGATCTACCTTGGTCAAGGGTTTCGTTTTCCTTTAAAGGAGAACCAAACCCTTAATAATAAAACCCCCTACCCTACATAGACCCCCCGGCCTAGGTGTAATCCTCGGTAATTGCCCCTAAGTCTTTATTTACTTCAATTTGCAATTCAGCACAGCGGAGCTCACGGGCGCCATCTTCTTCTCTTTGGTCTTCTTTGTGAAGCAATCGCTGTACTGTCGCATGCGTAGTTGGGGCAATCTTCTGATTTTTCCGTGAACTTTGCTGCGCTGAATCTGCAAAAAGAGGTAAATAAAGACTTAGGGGCAATTAGCGAAGATAACACCTAGGCTGGGGGGAGCAGGGGGATCTATGTAGGGTAGGAGGGTAGAGGTTTTTTATTAATAAGGGTTTAGTTCTCCTTTAAAGGTGTTTGTTTCTGTAAATAGTATTGTTTGTTTAAGAATATCATATACAATAATAATAATAAGATTCCAGATTATTTCATAATGCCAGATGCAATACAATAAGATATACTCACATTCTATTGACGTCTATAGGAAAAAAAACTGGAACCGAATTTGGAGGAAAGTGTTTTCTCAAAGTGAATCTCACCCATAAGAGTGATAAACGATAAAATAATGTTTTCTCATTGATATGAATCTGGATATTTATAGTCAAGTTAATTGCTATCCGGAGGCTTGCCTTTTTAAACCCTGAATTGATACTAATATGGATCATACCATTACACAATTACATTACCCCTTTCTTTTAACCACATGTTGTGATTTTGTATGACTTAAAATTCCAGTTTTACTTGAATTACATATTTTGAGATTGTGGTGAATTTTTCTCCTATATTTTGCTTATCTTAATTTACTTTTTACTCTGCTAATAAATCTAATAAACTGCAGTGTCACATCAGCAAGTTTCACCCCTGCAACATTGTTTGGGAAAACAAAGGTGATTGGAACACCTAGAACCATTGACATCTCCTTCCCATGGACTACAGAATATGCATATATATATATATATATATATATATATATATATATATATATATATATATATATATATATATATATATATATGTTCAATGCAACGGAATGCATTAAAGATAGTAGAAATACTACACATGTTGACTATTTTTGGGCTGTTCCCGAGAGCAAAACTGTTTTGTGGTTTTTCAGTTATTTAGCTTTTTATTCAACAGCTCTCCAGTTAGTAATTTCAGCAGTCTGGTTGCTAGGGTCCAAATTACCCTAGCAACCATGCATTGATTTGAGTAAGAGACTGGAATATGAATAGGAGAGGCCTAAATAGAAATATAAGTAATAAAAAGTAGCAATATAGACTGAAGCTCACCCATTGACTTTTAGGGGGTTATTTATGTAAATGTCATATTTTATTTATAAATAATTATTTATTTATCAATAAACTCGATCAGATTGTGGAAAAATTCAATTTCCCGGAATTGTTCATATTTTTCATGTTTTTGCCCGAAAACCCAGAAAAGGTCAGAATTTTAGGCTAAAACCCACGCAGACCGTGAAAAATTTAAATTGAAAAAGGTGCCTCTCCCATTCACTTATACAGGACCTCGACAGGTCTGAGATGGAGGATTTTTGAATTCAGGCTTTTTGCAGGATTGGGGTATAATAAATTTCAAAAAATTCAAGTTTTTTTTTCTCTAAAAATTTTTCTAGTGAAAAAAACTTGAATTTTTTAAGACTTTAATAAATAACTAGTGATGGGCGAATTTATTCGCCAGGCTCAAATTCGCCACCAGCGAATAAATTCGCGAAATGCCCGCGAAAATTCGCCCGATAAAATTCGCCGGCGTCAAAAAAAATTTTCGCCAGCGTCAAAATACCGATTTTCGCACTAATTTTCCGGCGAAGCGTAACGGCGCAAATTCGCCCATCATTATAAATAACCCGCCTTAAAGTACAGCTGCTGACTGGTGTACCCTCATATTGGCCAATAATATCACAGTGGATGAGTTTCAGTCTATAGGGTATCCACGACAATGGAAATTTTAGGAGAAAAGCTTACCTTATTACTGGCAAGAGCTGATAACGTTCAACCGTTGAGATGATGGTTTAAACAATGCCGTCACGCAGTCTATTACACCTGTTTTATTTGACATTTTGGCAGATTCACTTTATTCCAGGTTTTATTTTTACATTTCTGATGAAAAATTGTATTTCAAAACCCAGAAACAAAACGGGGGGGGGGGGGCGATATTTCTGTGATTTATGGTCCAGTTGTAGGAGTGAAAAATTGGAGCCTCGAAGTTGCTTTAAGGTCATACGGTATTTTACCAACTGAGATTTATACCTTTGTAAATTAACTTTGAAATTGGAACCCATCCAGACTCCAATAAAGTACAGCTCTGCTTAGACTGACCTTGGCAATGTTACATGTTAGTTCCACTAGTTATAAACACCAAGATGCGTTATATGTAAAATAAAAAATCTGTAGAGACTTTATTTGAGAGCTGGGTTCAAAAAAAAATTTTTTACATTCAACCACCAATTTAATTAACGTTTGTTCAGTAACATTATATATATATATATATATATATATATATATATATATATATATATATATATATATATATATATATATATATATATATATAAATATATAAGAAATAATTCAATTTTATGCTGTAAATATCTCGGCCAGTGCTGTCATTATAGTAGCCAAGAGCACCAACCAATTAGGCAACAAAATGCTTTAACTATGAAGTAGATACGCCACAGGCACCCATAGGTATGTGTTAAATGACATCAGTGAAGCAGCTGGAGATGAAGAAGAAGGCAATGGGCCAAGCACAAGGTTTTTCTTTTTTTCTTCTTCTCGCTGTGACTTTCTGCAAGTGATTAAAACTGAATTGCGGATGCTAAATGTTATTGATCATTCCCAAAACTGCTAACGCACACGGCCGTATTTTATTAAGTCATAAAAACTGGAAAATGTTTGTTCAAGTCAAGTAGCCACATAAAAACGACCCTACGTGGTAGATCTTTGTAAGAGGCTTGGAAACATCAATGATCTCGGTGTTGGTATTAAAGGACGGATGTGGAACTTGTATAGTCGCTGCCAGGGGTCTGGGATAAAATTCTTGACTCTTCTTGACATTGAATATGCTTTTTACAGGTATTATACTGCTTTAAATGGGTTGTTCGCCTTTTAGCTTTTTATTCAACAGCTCTTCAGTTTGGTTTTGGTTGCTAGTGTCCAAATTACCCCAGCAACCATGCATTGGTTTGAATAAGAGACTGGAATATGAATAGGAGAGGGTCTGACTAGAAAAATCAGCAATAAAAAGTAGCAATAACAATGAATCTGTAGCCTAACGAGCACTGCTTTTTATAGATGGGGTCAGTGACCCCAGTCGGAGAGTTGGAAAGAGTCAGAAGAAGAAGGCAAACTGTAAAAAAAAGAAAAAATGAAGGCCAGTTGAAAAATTCTTTCGAATTAGTCATTCTATAACATATGAAAAGTTAACTTAAAGGAACAGTAACACCAAAAAATGAAAGTATAATGCAATGTCACCCTGCACTGGTAAAACGGATGTGTTTGCTTCAGAAACACTACTATAGTTCATATAAACAAGCTGCTGTGTAGCCATGGTGGAAAATTGAAAAAAGTCTAATTTTAAATAGTGGAGAACAGATAACACCATTATGTCCTACAGAGCTTATCTGCTGTGTAACCTGAGCCTTTTCTCCTTTGAATGGCTGCCCCCATTGTTACACAGCAGCTTATTTATATGAACTATAGTAGTGTTTCTGAAGCAAACACAGCAGTTTTACCAGTACAGGGCAACAGTACATTATATATTTATTACTTTAAAACACGTTCATTTTTTGATGTTATTGTTCCTTTAATGGAGATGAACCACCCCTTTAATTCTCATATTGGTGAGTCAGGAACGGAGGTGGTGCATTGGTTTCAGAAGTGAGGTTTGCCAGCTGTTTCTCTACTACATCGTCCAACATGATGTTGGGGGAGTGCTGAAGTTGCGTCTAGTTGTGGTTAAGGGAGATTAAGAGAGAAAAATGGAGGCTTTAAAGGAGAAGCTAGATATTAAATCTAGGCTCTTTACTGCAGATATACTCACCTGCTTTAATGGTTTGACTTTACCCATTGCAACTTAAACTTCACCTGGCAGTTTTAACAAGTTACTGCACCTGCACTTCATTGCTCTACAGAACACATTTGGCATATTTCACATACACCCCCGTCACTAAACGGCCCAATAAAGGGGGTCCCTGGAATGCATTAAAAACTCAACATGTGTCCTTGTAGTGCATTTCATAGCCCCATTAATGTCATTGCAGAACTTAGTAAATACCGACCTACCAGTCTCCCTGCAGCAGACCACTGCACTCTAACACTAAAAAGAGTGGCACATCAAAATGGTGGAAAGTTTTGTACAAATCAATGACATTCATAAAAGATATTTGTTCTAATGCATGCTCCTTGTACTTACAAGTAGTTGTGATGAGAGACAATGGGCCTCCTTGGGAACCTAGAAATTCCCCTCACTCTGGACATGGCGGATATTCCAGGGTAACACAGCCTTGTGACACTCTAATGCTGTTATTATGCCTGAGCATTGGGCGCCCTAAGTGACACGACCCCCCTCTGATAATGCTAGACGCAATACCTTTTGTGGCCACAATGACCCAAGAATTCTGGGAAAAACACCTGTCGAATATTGAAAAAATGCACTTGAAAATTTAGAAGTGTTTAAAGGGCTGGTTCACTTTTAAATTCACTTTTAGTATGATGAAGAGAGTGATATTCTGTGACAATTTGTAATTGGTTTTCATTTGTTATTATTTGTGGTTTTTGAGTTATTTAGCTTTTTATTCAGCGGCTCTCCAGTTTGCAATTTCAGCAACCTGGTTGTTAGCATCTAAATGACCCTAGCAACCATTCATTGATTTGACTAAGAGACTGGAATATGAATAGGAGTGGCCTTAATAGAGAGATGAATAAAAAGAGTAACAATAACAATAAATCTGTAGCCTTACAGAGCATTTGGTTTTTGATGGGGACAGTGACCTCTGTTTGAATGCTGGAAATAGTCAGAAGAAGAAGGGAAATAATTAAAAATCTATGAAAAAGAATAAAAAAAGCCAATTAAAAGGTTGCTCAGAATTTACTATTATATAACACACTAGGGGGGTTATAAACTTTGAATATTCATGAAAAATTTGTGATTTTTTTTTATTATAAAATAGGACTTTTAAAAAATCACAAATTTTTCAGAATTTATTAAACCCCTGAGGATGGAAAAGTCAGAATCTGAAAATCCGGTATCTCAGACCTATCTAGGTTGCATATAAGTCCATGGGAGACGTCCCAATGATTTTTTTCATGTGCGCTGGGTTTTGTGCTATACCCTGAAGTTTTTGGAGATTTCAAGGGAAAAATCCAAAAAAATTAAAAATAGGTTAAAAAATCCGAAAAAATTGTGAAAGTCGGATTTTTCCTGCAAAGCAAATTGTGGGAAAATGTAATAATAAAAAACCTGATCAGATTTGATCGGAGTGTGTAGCAGAAAATATTGAGATAAATTTGGACTTTAATAAATAACCCCCTTAGAAGTTAATGTAAAGGTGAACCACCCCTTTAACAAAACCATTGTAATGTATAAAGGCTGGAGTGACTGGATGTCTAACATAATAGCCAGAATACTACTTCCTGCTTTACAGCTCTCTAACTCTGAGTTAGTGACTTGAAGGAGTGCCACATGGGACATAACTGTTCAGTGAGTTTGCAATTGATCCTCAGCATTCAGCTCAGATTCAAAAGCAACAAATATGAACCATGTGGCCCCCCTTCAAGTCACTCAGAGTTAGAGAGCTGAAAAGCAGGAAGTAGTGTTCTGGCTATTATGTTACACATCCAGTCACTCCAGCCTTTATATATTACATTTTTGGCTAACTAACTATATTAGATACATTTTTTATTTTGCACAGCCTATCTATTTACCTAATTTTATTTGCACACCTTTAAGATATACAGGTATCGTGGAAACAGTTATCCAGTAAGCTCCTAATTATGGGAAAGCCGTCTCCCATAGATTCCATTTTATCCAAATAATCCAAATTTTTAAAAGTAATTTCCATTTTCTCTGAAATAATAAAACAGTAGCTTGTATTACTATTTAATATTTACATGATGTTCTAGTGAATGAAAAGTACACCGGGGGTTCTTGTGTTGTCAAGATCTTTTGAATGGCGAAGTGAGTTTACATTGGCCTGGCCTCCCAGATTGCAGCACAACTGACATGTGAGCCTTTACTGTTCAATTTGTCCATTTTAAACGGTCCTACTGTGCGCTGGGATTATTTTCATATAATACACAAAAGCCATGAATATCTTGTAAATTATATCCTTATAAACAGTGAGTTCTGATGTCATCAGTTATAAACGGTGAGTTCTGATGTCATTTCTGTCACATGACTCACTGAAACTTGTGTATTATAATAAATAAAGTACCCCCAGTTACAAAATATGAGGATATTAGAAGTTACCTTGGAGTTCCATGACCTGTATAAAAACACTCGGACTTCGGCCTGAAGTTTTTATATGGTCATGAAACTCCTTGGTGACTTATAATATCCTTATATTATACAAGAGGGGGTACTTTATTCACTATATAATACACAAGAGACATTCATATCCTGTAAATGATATCCTTATAAACGTGACTAGTGATGTAATCAGATATAAACAGTGAGTAGTGATGTCATTTTTGTCACATAACTCAATAAAACTTGTGTATTATAATAAATACCCCTTTTTGGAAAATATGAGGATATTGGAAGTAACCTCAGCATTCCATGACCTGTATAAATGGTCATGGAACTCCTCTGTGACTTATAATAATTTATAAACATTCACTATATAATACACAAGTATCTTGTAAATGATATCCTTATAAACAGTGCTTAGTGATGTCATCAGTTATAAACGGTGCTTAGTGATGTCATTTCTGTCACATGACCCTCTGAAACTTGTGTATTATAATAAATAAATAAATATTAGAAGTCACCTCGGAGTTCCATAACATAAAAATACTCAGCCTTCAGCCTCATACTTTTATATGGTCATGGAACTTCTCGGTCACTTACAATATCTTTATATTTTACAATAGGGGGTACTTTATTCACTATAAAACTGCATTAAATTGGAATGCCAATAAAAGGTGCACCAAGGGGCTTCTTTTATTACTGTAATATCCCATGGCATAATAGCTTCTCTCATTCTAGAAAACGACTTATAAAATAGCCCAGTAGCAGTATTCAGCTTTGTAGACATATAGCCATGATAATCCTGGATAAGGCCTGCAAATGATTAAATAACGATGTTATAAATCAATTTATTTTCATCTTATATTGTGAGAAAAGCAGTTGTCACATCTCAGTTCAAAGTGAATTACCCTTAAACATGACTTCAATTCCTCTTTATTAAACACTGCTTGGAATACAAGCCTGTCTGTTGCTTTTCCTTTGTCTCTTATAATAAATAAGGGAGCACTGGCAGGTTACAACCCATTTAGAAATGTTCCACAGCGGTTTCAGTGGACAGTCTCAGCGATTGCCAAGAAAGTGCCTCTCCGATAGCATTATTACTGCTTTGAACATAAAGCACAGGCTCATTTTGTTCCATTTTGTTCCATGCCCTGCTTATTGCCTAAATGTTATTTTCCAACGTTGTCCTGCTGTGAAAATCTATAAGGACATTATTTCCCTCAATGTTCTACTTTGACCCAGGCATCGCAGGATCTGCCGTCTAATCCCATATTAAAAACTTACTGTAAATGGCCAGGCAGTCGTAACGGGATATTTTAACAGGGTGCAAATTTGTTTCTTGCTTTCAGACTCGGGTCATTCAACAGCTTCAATATAGTGCACATTTGGTGGACATTTTCAAGGTAAATGGAAACCAGATGTGGATAAAAAGTGTCCCTCCCTTTTGAAAGAAAAGGACAATTAGCTGCAACAAGTTTTGACTGAAAGCAATTACATTGTGTGTCATTCCCTCTGTGCCATGGGCACTTTATCCTGCACTTTGGATACTGAATACGAGAGCTCATGAAGGGCCAGAAATCCTACTCTCCCAACCCACCATCAGCAGCCAAAAAACTTGACTTACCTGTTCCCAAGAATCAATGGAATATTTATTTTTCAATATTTAATTTTATTGTTTATGGCACAGCTATAAATAATGTACAAAGGGCTGAAAAACTTTTTCATGTGACATGACCAGTTATAGGTAATAGGTAGATCTCTATACCGACATGTCAGCCTGTTTGTGCGTAATGTTATTAATGGGGTGGTTTGCCTTCAAGCTAACTTTTAGGGGCAGATTTATCAAAGGTCGAGGTGAATTTTCGAATGAGAAAAATTCTAATTTTTTGCTATTTTTGTGTACTTCGACTAGGGAATGGTCCAAATTTGATTTGAATTTGAAAAAAATTAGAAAATTCGAATATCAAAATTTATTATGTACTAGTCAATTGGTGGACTTTGAAAAAGCAAAGTTTTTTTTGGGAAAAACTTTGAATCAAATTGGAGCGAATTCGCTATAACTTCGATTCGTACGATTCGAATTCGGAACGAAAACGGACCTGTTCGACCAAAAAAATCTTCGACTTGATTTCAGTTGGTCTTTTTTTCAAGTTTTTTCAATTCGAAATTCGACCCTTGAGAAATATGCCCTAGTATATAATAGAATGGCCAACTTTTTGAATTAGTCTTAATTTTTTATTTTTTCATTATTTTTTAAAATTATTTTCCCTTTTTTTCTGACAGTTTCTAGCTTTTAAATTCGGGCTCATTCATCCTGAAAAAGAAAACAAATGCTCTGTAAGGCTACACATGTAGGGTTATTTACTAAACTCTGAATGCAAAAATCACAAAAAAAATCACAAATTTTTCAGAATTTATTTTATTAAACTGCAAGGATGAAAAAGGCTGAATCCGAAAATCCGGCATCTCAGACCTGTCGAGGTTGCATAAAAGTCAATGGGAGAAGTCCCAATGATTCTTTGATTTGTGCTGGGTTTCTTGCAGTACCAAGTTTTCGCAGTTTTCAGGAAAAAAACATAAGAATTCTGAGTTTTCAGGTGAAAAATCAAATTATTTCCCTCAAAGCAAATTTTCGGGAAAATGTAATAATAAATAAGTGTAAAAAAACAAGCGGATTTGATCAGAGTTTGTAGCAGAAAATGTTGATATTAAATCTGACTTTGATAAATAACTCCCTTATTATTATTGCTACTTTTTATTACCCTTCTTTCTATTCAGGCCCTTTCCTATTTATATTCCAGTCTCTGAAATTAGTGCATGGTTGCTAGGGTAATTTGGGCCTGAGTAACCCAGATTGCTGAAATTGCAGACTGGAGAGCTGCTGAGTAGTGATGGGTGAATTTATTCGCCAGATGCGAATTCACTGCGAATTTCCGCGTTTCGCCGCCGACGAATACATTTGAGAAATTGCCGCAAAAATTCGCCAGGGAAAATTCGCTAGCGTCCAAATATTATATTGTCACCGGCGTAAAAAATATTTGGACGGCAGCAGGATAAATTCGCCCATTATTACTGCTGAGCAAAAAACACAAAAAATTAAAAATGGAACCCGACTGCAAATTGTCTTAGAAATTAACTCTCTACATCCTGGTAAAAGTTAAATTTGAACAACCCCTTTAAGGCAATATATACTATTTATAACAGTCGTCATGGCCCCATGTCTTACTAGTAATTCATATTTTGCAAGTTTATACATTTATGATCATAAATTTCCCTAATTAGCCATTGTATTGTCATTCTCTGCACAAGCCATGGAAAAAGGTATGCATTTTTTCTTCTATAGAACATTCCTTTGGGTGACTAGATCATGTTCCCAGCTTTAACATAATAGAAGGGTCATGGGCTATATTATGAAAGGCTGATGGTAGCCTGACACTATTTGTACTCTTTATGTATCTGTGCATTTCCCAACAGGACACACCATAATAGGGAACATGTTCAAGTTGGCAAATCCTTTGGTTGTGTTTGTATTTGTATGTGCACTGACAAACAGTTGATGGAGAAAGAGAATGGGACCTTTTTTGACCCTATGGATATTACATGAAAGGCTGTAAAGCTGCATTGTTTAACCTCCGACCAGCCACCCTACAGGCACTGGAAAAAGCTCAACCTGTGATGTAACTGTGCAGACAATGATAGTTCAGGTATGGGATCTATTATCCAGAAACCCATTATCCAGAGAACACCCGAATTACAGGATGGCTGTCTTTCATAGACTCCATTTTATCCAAATAATCAAAATTTTTAAAAGTAAATTTCTTTTTCTCTGTAATAATAAAACAGTACTTTGTTATTGATCCCAACTAAAATGTAATTAATCCTTAATGGAGGCAAAACAATCCTATATGGTTTATTTAGGGGCAGATTTATCAATTTGATTTAGAGAAATTTCAAAATTTGAATTCAAAAAGACCAACCAAAATTAAATCAATGTTTTTTTGGCCGAATAGGTCCGTTTTTGATCGAATTCGAATAGTACAAATCAAAGTAATAGCACATTCGATCAAATTAGATTCCAAAAAAAAACCCCTTCAATTTATCAAAGTCCACCAATTGACTCCAAATAGGTTCTATTTATATATAGGCTAAAACAGCAATGTGGCAGGTTTTAGATGGCAAATGGTCAAAGTCAAATTTTTAAAGAGACAGTACATGATAAATTTTGAAATTCTAATTTTCACATTTTTTTCAAATTCGAATTTTCTAATTTAGACTATTCCCTAGCCGAATTACACAAAAATCAGCTCAAAATTTGCATTTTTTAAATTTACATTTTTACGTCGACCTTTAATAAATCTGCCCCTTAATGTTTAAAATGCAAAGACCCATTATCTAGAATACGGCAGGTCCTGAGCATTATGGATAACTTTTTTCTGCATCAGAGAAATCTTGTTGTAACTTAAAGGGACTCTGACCTGCTCCTCACCCTGGTGTGAAAAGTTTGTATGTGCTAACAACACCCGCTCTTGTCTTCTCTTCACCTTTCAACTTATTGTTCTATCTTGATGGACTCTAGTATTCATAGCTGTATAGATTACAACTTTTATTATGCATTTAGCCAGAGGATGACATCTGACAACCATAAAGGGAGATGTTCTGAATGAGAAGGCTGGTGAACACGGAGATTTCTATATCTGGATTAAATTAGACTAGTCAGGAAAGTTTCATATGTACACATATTAGTCAACAATGAATTCTAAAGTATTCATATCTAATAACCTTTATTTTAAAGTATAATTAGGATATGGTTAGCAGCTCCCCTGGTTGTAATTTAAAACCTAGTGCGTGAGCTTCAGCCAATAGGTTGTTTTCTTACAATGGGAAATTTGGGAGTGAAGCTTGGCTTCCTTGACTCTCCTTACTACAAGTGTCTTATTCCTATGAAAGAACTTTATACAGTATTGTCAAGATCTCATATTCCTCAGTAGACAATATATCACTCACTGTGTAACCTGTTATCCAGAAAGATCCAAATTACAGGATGGGTGTCTCTCATAGACTCCAAATAAACCAAATTTCTAAAAATGAAATCTTTTCCTCTGTAATAATAAAAGAATACCTTGTACTTGATCCAAACTAAGATATAACTAATCCTTATTGGAAGCAAAACCAGCCCATTGGGTTTGTCTACATACTTTTTTAGTAAATTTAAGTTATAAAGATCCAAATTACAGAAAGATCTGTTATCAGGAAAACCTCAGGTCCCGAGCATTCTGGATAAAAGATCCCATACTAATATTAATATGTACTAATAATTATTCACAGCACTCTTTACAGAAGTATGCAGTAACAAGTGAGTTCCTGCCCCAAGGAGTTTACAATCAGTCAGTTGCTTAAAGGGCATGTAAAGGCAAAAAAATAAAATCCCATTTTTACTTTCTTTAATGAAAAAGAAACCTGACTGTATGCAGTGAAATTCTCCCTTCATTTACTGCTGTGGATAGGAATTGTCAGACGGTCCCTAACTGCTGAGCAGGGAAACAATCATACTTATGAACAGCAGGGGGAGCCCCCGCCTTACTTCCCAGCCATGCAGAACTCAAGCAGCTTTGTTTATGATGATCCCTAAGCAGCCCAGACCACACTGAGCATGTGCACAGTCTTAGTCTTGCAAAGATGTATAACAAAGTTACAAGATGGTGACCCCCTGTAGCCAACTTTGAAAGCATAAATTATTTGTTTGATTAAGCTTGTGGTGCAGTAAGTTCATGTTTATATTTAGTATACAAAATGCAGCATTTCTAGCCTTATTCTATTTTAGACTTTGCATGCCCTTTAAGACTAAGGGGCAGATTTATCAAAGGTCGAAATGAAAATTCAAAAATTTGAATTTTGAGCTAATTTTTTTGTCCTATGATTCGAATTTGAAAAAAAAATCAAAAATTTGAATATCAAAATTTACTGACTTTTAAAATTCGACTTCAACCATTCACCATCTAAAACCTGACGAATTGCTGTTTTAGACTATGGGAGACCTCCTAGAACCTATTTGGAGTCAATTGGTGGATTTTGAAAAATCTTTTTTTTGGAAAAATACAATTCGAATTCGATTGAAAACTGACCTTTTCCGCCCAAAAAAACCCTTAGATTTTTTGATGAATTTCTACTTATAAGAACTCCCATTACTTCAAATTTCTTCCCTTGATAAATCTGCCCCTTAAGGTGTAGATTTATTTGAATTAGATTTGAATTTTCAGGGTTTTTATCAGATTTGAAAAAACTCCGAAATCTGAAACGCGTGTTTAGGAAAAAAATGCAAAAACTTGATCACTTAAAAAGAACTGGATTGCATTGAAACCTTTAAGGAGTCTGCCAGATTTCAAATTAATTTCAAAAACTCAAATGGAACAATAATTTGTAAATACAGCTCTTATTGACTTCTACATGAACTTGCAAGTGCTGACATGTTGTATAAAAGATTTCAAGTTTTTTTCACTTAATAAATCTCAAGTCTTGGAACTCAAATTTAAATTCACCATGTTTGAAACTCTATTTCAATTGATCTGCTCCCAAGTGATCCACCAAAGATCCCAACAGAAATAAACACATGCCATTCTTAATAGAAACATTTTTTAACTCCCAAACCTTTTCTCTAGGAAGATACATTTTTATTTTAGCCAACACAGCAATTTTCTCTATTCTGTATAATATCTCATGGCAAACTAAGATAATTGTATTTTTCATTTTAATGTTGCCTCCATTTCTTTGGTTGAAATATTCTACTTAAAAGAAATGAACGGAACTGGAAATCCCAAATGACATATCAGGATTTCATTGTTGTTTTAGATTAAGCATTAAACATTTGTCATTAGAAAAGCAAGAGCTAATAGCCTGACAGATCACGCAAACCTTTGACATTCTCCCTTCAAAAATACTCAAACGTGGGCTAAGTTATCAAAGCTTTTATTTCAACATCAGCACTGAAGGTCAATAGCTTTTGACAGATGCACATTAGACTTGACTTAATTATGACTTTGTGTTTTCCCACATCTGGTGCCCTGTCACTAAACGAGTACGTTAATTTGGAGTCTCACTCGGAGACGTTCATGTATATCGAGATGATGATTACATGGGGAAATACAGGCTGGCAGCACAAAATGCATATTTTCCTAAGTGGGGCTCTGAGTAAATGCTCACATATTGAAACAACGAAATTATTGCAATTTACCACACGTGGCCATAGCCAAAGGGCACAGGGGTCTTCTTAAAGTTTTTGAAGTTTCATATATGATTTCTGCATATCAAAGTGAAATGTCCTATTGAAATAAATTCGCAAAGCAAAGCAAGCAACTCTTTTGGCAACAGGGATTAGAATGTCAAAACGTAACTTTTATAACTTTGCAGATATATATCTGGATGTATCTGTTTTGACGGCCTTCTAAAGTAATTTTCAGCTGCAGCCATATCATTAAATTTTATATGTATTATTTTCTTACAAATCAATATTGGCTCGGGTAATGCTTTTTTAAGGGGCAGATTTCCAAAGGTCAAATTTAGAGTTCATGGGAGTTATAAAACTCCCATAAACTGGCATGAACTCAAATTCAACCAAAATTCAACCAAACGCAATTTTTTCAAAAAATTCTAATTTTGCAAACTCAGGTGAATGTGATTGACCCGCAAACTCAAATAGAATTCAAATTGAAAACCTTGATTTTCAGGAAGGCTGCAAACAGCTACAAATTCATCCCAGGATGTCCCCCATA